>NW_028274854.1:1200000-1500000 GCF_037043125.1 Eumetopias jubatus
GCTTGAGAAAAAGTTGTGTCGAAAGTTTCTCCCTACTCAGATCTTGTTTCAGGAAGATAAAAGCGTTTTCAGTTCTTTGCCTGAAAGCGTAAGGAAAATGCAATAGGCTGAATTGTGAAGAAAAAAGTGGGTCGAATGTGACCACCACGTCACAAGTTGTCCCCTGCAGAGGTGTGTGTCTGGAAATCGGAGGAAGCGTAAGGAACGTGCTATACACTTAGTTGCACAAAACAACGCTGTGGAGGGGCGGTCCTTCAACTGCCATCTCCTCTGCTAAGAAACGAACGGATTGAGGCAAAGTGTGAAAGAAAGCAGAGGGGAAGCGTGATCTACCTTACCCGCGGAACAACTTCTTAAGGAGGGTTTTCTCAACGAGCACCATTCATGGGTCACGAAGAGAGAAGCCTCTTCCAAAGTATGCGAGTTATGCAGAAGAAAGGCATACACGAATCTGTGCGAAACAAGTCTATCTCAAACGCGACTTTGAGCTCCCATCTGGGTTGGCGAAGAATTCACAGTCACAAAATATATGTGTTGAATCCTAAAGAAAGGGAGTACTATTCATTCTGAGGAAACACCACTACAGAGAAACCGTGTTTCTCCTAACATCTTCCCTGAACATGGTAGACTTTACCAACGTAAGTGTGAAATCGCAAGGAATGAGCCCCGTGCCTATCCCACAGACATACTTAGTGTAGAATGTCTGTCCCCATTCGAATCTTGTTCTGGGAGAAGTGTTTTCAGGAGTAGGAGAGAGAGCAGATGGAACGTATGAAGGTTTTCATTGTGAGAAGGAAATCCATCAGGAAAGCCATACACGTAAGGATGAGAAGCACTTTAGCATGAAAGGGTGAAGGCATCTTGAAAGGGTCCTGTGACGGTGCTGGAGAAACCTCTTCGGAAGTAGGCTTCCCTCAGCTGCCCTATGGTTTCAGTGAGATGAAAGTGTTTTCCGTAGTGGCTGTGAAGGCGTAAGGGACATGGCCTAGACTTAACTCTCCGTGTCGAATGTGCCTACAGTCGTGACATGAAGAACGATGTATGGAAATGGAGGATGTGAGCAAGCCTAAGGAAGATGGCATATGTTTGTTTAACTGTAAGAACAAATCTATGGTGTTGCCGTCCTTCGACTACCATCTCTTTTCGTAAGGTTGGAAGCAGCTTGTTAAACGTTGTGTGCAAGGAAAGAGATGGAACGCGCGATCCTGTACAGCGAGGAACACGTTGTGCGGAGGGTTTCTCTCTTTTAAGTCCTGTGCCCTGCAGGTGGATGGGTCTTCAAATGGACGTGGGCTCGCCTCAGGCCTAGTAGCCTTACACTGAACTCTGAGAAACAAGGGCACGTCAAACAGGCTTTCGTGCGAACATCTTGGTTCTTGAAGATAAAGGCCCTTGGAGATATATGTGTTGTTCTCCAAGGGAATGTTCTTATACTCCCCTCTCAAGAAACAAAGCTGCAGGGAAATAGTCTTTCCACTGCCACCTATAGGGACGAAGGCGGAAGCCATTTCCAACGTTCGCAGTGAAGGCACAAATACTGTGTCATGTACCACTGCTTGAGAAAAAGTTGTGTCGAAAGTTTCTCCCTACTCAGATCTTGTTTCAGGAAGATAAAAGCGTTTTCAGTTCTTTGCTGAAAGCGTAAGGTAAATGCAATAGGCTGAATTGTGAAGAAAAAAGTGGGTCGAATGTGACCACCACGTCACAAGTTGTCCCCTACAGAGGTGTGTGTCTGGAAATCGGAGGAAGCGTAAGGAACGTGCTATACACTTAGTTCCACAAAACAACGCTGTGGAGGGGCGGTCCTTCGACTGCCATCTCCTCTGCTAAGAAACGAACGGATTGAGGCAAAGTGTGAAAGAAACCAGAGGGGAAGCGTGATCTACCTTACCCGCGGAACAACTTCTTACGGAGGTTTTTCTCAACGAGCACCATTCATGGGTCACGAAGAGAGAAGCCTCTTCCAAAGTATGCGAGTTATGCAGAAGAAAGGCATACACGAATCTGTGCGAAACAAGTCTATCTCAAACGCGACTTTGAGCTCCCATCTGGGTTGGCGAAGAATTCATAGTCACAAAATATATGTGTTGAATCCTAAAGAAAGGGAGTACTATTCATTCTGAGGAAACACCACTACAGAGAAACCGTGTTTCTCCTAACATCTTCCCTGAACATGGTAGACTTTACCAACGTAAGTGTGAAATCGCAAGGAATGAGCCCCGTGCCTATCCCACAGACATACTTAGTGTAGAATGTCTGTCCCCATTCGAATCTTGTTCTGGGAGAAGTGTTTTCAGGAGTAGGAGAGAGAGCAGATGGAACGTATGAAGGTTTTCATTGTGAGAAGGAAATCCATCAGGAAAGCCATACACGTAAGGATGAGAAGCACTTTAGCATGAAAGGGTGAAGGCATCTTGAAAGGGTCCTGTGACGGTGCTGGAGAAACCTCTTCGGAAGTAGGCTTCCCTCAGCTGTCCTATGGTTTCAGTGAGATGAAAGTGCTTTCCGTAGTGGGTGTGAAGGCGTAAGGGACATGGCCTAGACTTAACTCTCCGTGTCGAATGTGCCTACAGTCGTGACATGAAGAACGATGTATGGAAATGGAGGATGTGAGCAAGCCTAAGGAAGATGGCATACGTGTGTTTAACTGTAAGAACAAATCTATAGTGTTGCCGTCCTTCGACTACCATCTCTTTCGTAAGGTTGGAAGCAGCTTGTTAAGCGTTGTGTGCAAGGAAAGAGATGGAACGCGTGACCCTGTACAGGGAGGAAAACGTTGTGCGGAGGGTTTCTCTCCTTTAAGTCCTGTGTCATGCAGGTGGATGGGTCTTCAAATGGACGTGGGCTCGCCTCAGGCCTAGTAGCCTTACACTGAACTCTGAGAAACAAGGCCACGTCAAACAAGCTTTCGTGCGAACATCTTGGTTCTTGAAGATAAAGGCCCTTGGAGATATATGTGTTGTTCTCTAAGGGAAGGTTCTTATACTCCCCTCTCAAGAAACAAAGCTGCAGGGAAATAGTCTTTCCACTACCACCTATAGGGACGAAGACGGAAGCCATTTCCAACGTTCGCAGTGAAGGCACAAATACTGTGTCATGTACCACTGCTTGAGAAAAAGTTGTGTCGAAAGTTTCTCCCTACTCAGATCTTGTTTCAGGAAGATAAAAGCGTTTTCAGTTCTTTGCCTGAAAGCGTAAGGAAAATGCAATAGCCTGAATTGTGAAGAAAGAAGTGGGTCGAATGTGACCACCAC
Organism: Eumetopias jubatus; assembly: GCF_037043125.1. Lineage (NCBI taxonomy): Eukaryota > Metazoa > Chordata > Mammalia > Carnivora > Otariidae > Eumetopias > Eumetopias jubatus. The sequence continues at coordinate 1,203,255 of NW_028274854.1, forward strand.
GTCACAAGTTGTCCCCTACAGAGGTGTGTGTCTGGAAATCGGAGGAAGCGTAAGGAACGTGCTATACACTTAGTTCCACAAAACAACACTGTGGAGGGGCGGTCCTTCGACTGCCATCTCTTCTGCTAAGAAACGAACGGATTGAGGCAAAGTGTGAAAGAGAGCAGAGGGGAAGCGTGATCTAACTTACCCGCGGAACAACTTCTTACGGAGGGTTTTCTCAACGAGCACCATTCATGGGTCACGAAGAGAGAAGCCTCTTCCAAAGTATGCGAGTTATGCAGAAGAAAGGCATACACGAATCTGTGCGAAACAAGCCTATCTCAAACGCGACTTCGAGCTCCCATCTGGGTTGGCGAAGAATTCATAGTCACCAAATATATGTGTTGAATCCTAAAGAAAGGGAGTACTATTCATTCTGAGGAAACACCACTACAGAGAAACCGTGTTTCTCCTAACATCTTCCCTGAACATGGTAGACTTTACCAGCGTAAGTGTGAAATCGCGAGGAATGTGCCCCGTGCCTGTCCCACAGACATACTTAGTGTAGAATACCTGTCCCCATTCGAATCTTGTTCTGTGAGAAGTGTTTGCAAGAGTAGGAGATAGAGCAGAAGGAACGTGTCCAGGTTTTCATTGTGAGAAGGAAATCCGTCAGGAAAGCCATACACGTAAGGATGAGAAGCACTTTAGCATGAAACGGTGAAGGCATCTTGAAAGGGCCCTGTGACGGTGCTGGAGAAAACTCTTCGGAAGTAGGCTTCCCTCAGCTGTCCTATGGTCTCAGTGAGATGAAAGTGATTTCCGTAGTGGCTGTGAAGGCGTAAGGGACATGGCCTAGACTTAACTCTCCGTGTCGAATGTGCCTACAGTCGTGACATGAAGAACGATGTATGGAAATGGAGGATGTGAGCAAGCCTAAGGAAGATGGCATATGTTTGTTTAACTGTAAGAACAAATCTATGGGGTTGCCGTCCTTCGACTACCATCTCTTTTCGTAAGGTTGGAATCAGCTTGTTAAACGTTGTGTGCAAGGAAAGAGATGGAACGCGCGATCCTGTACAGCGAGGAACACGTTGTGCGGAGGGTTTCTCTCTTTTAAGTCCGGTGCCCTGCAGGTGGATGGGTCTTCAAATGGACGTGGGCTCGCCTCAGGCCTAGTAGCCTTACACTGAACTCTGAGAAACAAGGCCACGTCAAACAGGCTTTCGTGCGAACATCTTGGTTCTTGAAGATAAAGGCCCTTGGAGATATATGTGTTGTTCTCCAAGGGAATGTTCTTATACTCCCCTCTCAAGAAACAAAGCTGCAGGGAAATAGTCTTTCCACTACCACCTATAGGGACGAAGGCGGAAGCCATTTCCAACGTTCGCAGTGAAGGCACAAATACTGTGTCATATACCACTGCTTGAGAAAAAGTTGTGTCGAAAGTTTCTCCCTACTCAGATCTTGTTTCAGGAAGATAAAAGCGTTTTCAGTTCTTTGCCTGAAAGCGTAAGGAAAATGCAATAGGCTGAATTGTGAAGAAAAAAGTGGGTCGAATGTGACCACCACGTCACAAGTTGTCCCCTGCAGAGGTGTGTGTCTGGAAATCGGAGGAAGCGTAAGGAACGTGCTATACACTTAGTTGCACAAAACAACGCTGTGGAGGGGCGGTCCTTCAACTGCCATCTCCTCTGCTAAGAAACGAACGGATTGAGGCAAAGTGTGAAAGAAAGCAGAGGGGAAGCGTGATCTACCTTACCCGCGGAACAACTTCTTATGGAGGGTTTTCTCAACGAGCACCATTCATGGGTCACGAAGAGAGAAGCCTCTTCCAAAGTATGCGAGTTATGCAGAAGAAAGGCATACACGAATCTGTGCGAAACAAGTCTATCTCAAACGCGACTTTGAGCTCCCATCTGGGTTGGCGAAGAATTCACAGTCACAAAATATATGTGTTGAATCCTAAAGAAAGGGAGTACTATTCATTCTGAGGAAACACCACTACAGAGAAACCGTGTTTCTCCTAACATCTTCCCTGAACATGGTAGACTTTACCAACGTAAGTGTGAAATCGCAAGGAATGAGCCCCGTGCCTATCCCACAGACATACTTAGTGTAGAATGTCTGTCCCCATTCGAATCTTGTTCTGGGAGAAGTGTTTTCAGGAGTAGGAGAGAGAGCAGATGGAACGTATGAAGGTTTTCATTGTGAGAAGGAAATCCATCAGGAAAGCCATACACGTAAGGATGAGAAGCACTTTAGCATGAAAGGGTGAAGGCATCTTGAAAGGGTCCTGTGACGGTGCTGGAGAAACCTCTTCGGAAGTAGGCTTCCCTCAGCTGCCCTATGGTTTCAGTGAGATGAAAGTGTTTTCCGTAGTGGCTGTGAAGGCGTAAGGGACATGGCCTAGACTTAACTCTCCGTGTCGAATGTGCCTACAGTCGTGACATGAAGAACGATGTATGGAAATGGAGGATGTGAGCAAGCCTAAGGAAGATGGCATATGTTTGTTTAACTGTAAGAACAAATCTATGGTGTTGCCGTCCTTCGACTACCATCTCTTTTCGTAAGGTTGGAAGCAGCTTGTTAAACGTTGTGTGCAAGGAAAGAGATGGAACGCGCGATCCTGTACAGCGAGGAACACGTTGTGCGGAGGGTTTCTCTCTTTTAAGTCCTGTGCCCTGCAGGTGGATGGGTCTTCAAATGGACGTGGGCTCGCCTCAGGCCTAGTAGCCTTACACTGAACTCTGAGAAACAAGGGCACGTCAAACAGGCTTTCGTGCGAACATCTTGGTTCTTGAAGATAAAGGCCCTTGGAGATATATGTGTTGTTCTCCAAGGGAATGTTCTTATACTCCCCTCTCAAGAAACAAAGCTGCAGGGAAATAGTCTTTCCACTGCCACCTATAGGGACGAAGGCGGAAGCCATTTCCAACGTTCGCAGTGAAGGCACAAATACTGTGTCATGTACCACTGCTTGAGAAAAAGTTGTGTCGAAAGTTTCTCCCTACTCAGATCTTGTTTCAGGAAGATAAAAGCGTTTTCAGTTCTTTGCTGAAAGCGTAAGGTAAATGCAATAGGCTGAATTGTGAAGAAAAAAGTGGGTCGAATGTGACCACCACGTCACAAGTTGTCCCCTACAGAGGTGTGTGTCTGGAAATCGGAGGAAGCGTAAGGAACGTGCTATACACTTAGTTCCACAAAACAACGCTGTGGAGGGGCGGTCCTTCGACTGCCATCTCCTCTGCTAAGAAACGAACGGATTGAGGCAAAGTGTGAAAGAAACCAGAGGGGAAGCGTGATCTACCTTACCCGCGGAACAACTTCTTACGGAGGTTATTCTCAACGAGCACCATTCATGGGTCACGAAGAGAGAAGCCTCTTCCAAAGTATGCGAGTTATGCAGAAGAAAGGCATACACGAATCTGTGCGAAACAAGTCTATCTCAAACGCGACTTTGAGCTCCCATCTGGGTTGGCGAAGAATTCATAGTCACAAAATATATGTGTTGAATCCTAAAGAAAGGGAGTACTATTCATTCTGAGGAAACACCACTACAGAGAAACCGTGTTTCTCCTAACATCTTCCCTGAACATGGTAGACTTTACCAACGTAAGTGTGAAATCGCAAGGAATGAGCCCCGTGCCTATCCCACAGACATACTTAGTGTAGAATGTCTGTCCCCATTCGAATCTTGTTCTGGGAGAAGTGTTTTCAGGAGTAGGAGAGAGAGCAGATGGAACGTATGAAGGTTTTCATTGTGAGAAGGAAATCCATCAGGAAAGCCATACACGTAAGGATGAGAAGCACTTTAGCATGAAAGGGTGAAGGCATCTTGAAAGGGTCCTGTGACGGTGCTGGAGAAACCTCTTCGGAAGTAGGCTTCCCTCAGCTGTCCTATGGTTTCAGTGAGATGAAAGTGCTTTCCGTAGTGGGTGTGAAGGCGTAAGGGACATGGCCTAGACTTAACTCTCCGTGTCGAATGTGCCTACAGTCGTGACATGAAGAACGATGTATGGAAATGGAGGATGTGAGCAAGCCTAAGGAAGATGGCATACGTGTGTTTAACTGTAAGAACAAATCTATAGTGTTGCCGTCCTTCGACTACCATCTCTTTCGTAAGGTTGGAAGCAGCTTGTTAAGCGTTGTGTGCAAGGAAAGAGATGGAACGCGTGACCCTGTACAGGGAGGAAAACGTTGTGCGGAGGGTTTCTCTCCTTTAAGTCCTGTGTCATGCAGGTGGATGGGTCTTCAAATGGACGTGGGCTCGCCTCAGGCCTAGTAGCCTTACACTGAACTCTGAGAAACAAGGCCACGTCAAACAAGCTTTCGTGCGAACATCTTGGTTCTTGAAGATAAAGGCCCTTGGAGATATATGTGTTGTTCTCTAAGGGAAGGTTCTTATACTCCCCTCTCAAGAAACAAAGCTGCAGGGAAATAGTCTTTCCACTACCACCTATAGGGACGAAGGCGGAAGCCATTTCCAACGTTCGCAGTGAAGGCACAAATACTGTGTCATGTACCACTGCTTGAGAAAAAGTTGTGTCGAAAGTTTCTCCCTACTCAGATCTTGTTTCAGGAAGATAAAAGCGTTTTCAGTTCTTTGCCTGAAAGCGTAAGGAAAATGCAATAGCCTGAATTGTGAAGAAAGAAGTGGGTCGAATGTGACCACCACGTCACAAGTTGTCCCCTACAGAGGTGTGTGTCTGGAAATCGGAGGAAGCGTAAGGAACGTGCTATACACTTAGTTCCACAAAACAACACTGTGGAGGGGCGGTCCTTCGACTGCCATCTCTTCTGCTAAGAAACGAACGGATTGAGGCAAAGTGTGAAAGAAAGCAGAGGGGAAGCGTGATCTAACTTACCCGCGGAACAACTTCTTACGGAGGGTTTTCTCAACGAGCACCATTCATGGGTCACGAAGAGAGAAGCCTCTTCCAAAGTATGCGAGTTATGCAGAAGAAAGGCATACACGAATCTGTGCGAAACAAGCCTATCTCAAACGCGACTTCGAGCTCCCATCTGGGTTGGCGAAGAATTCATAGTCACCAAATATATGTGTTGAATCCTAAAGAAAGGGAGTACTATTCATTCTGAGGAAACACCACTACAGAGAAACCGTGTTTCTCCTAACATCTTCCCTGAACATGGTAGACTTTACCAGCGTAAGTGTGAAATCGCGAGGAATGTGCCCCGTGCCTGTCCCACAGACATACTTAGTGTAGAATACCTGTCCCCATTCGAATCTTGTTCTGTGAGAAGTGTTTGCAAGAGTAGGAGATAGAGCAGAAGGAACGTGTCCAGGTTTTCATTGTGAGAAGGAAATCCATCAGGAAAGCCATACACGTAAGGATGAGAAGCACTTTAGCATGAAACGGTGAAGGCATCTTGAAAGGGCCCTGTGACGGTGCTGGAGAAAACTCTTCGGAAGTAGGCTTCCCTCAGCTGTCCTATGGTCTCAGTGAGATGAAAGTGATTTCCGTAGTGGCTGTGAAGGCGTAAGGGACATGGCCTAGACTTAACTCTCCGTGTCGAATGTGCCTACAGTCGTGACATGAAGAACGATGTATGGAAATGGAGGATGTGAGCAAGCCTAAGGAAGATGGCATATGTTTGTTTAACTGTAAGAACAAATCTATGGGGTTGCCGTCCTTCGACTACCATCTCTTTTCGTAAGGTTGGAATCAGCTTGTTAAACGTTGTGTGCAAGGAAAGAGATGGAACGCGCGATCCTGTACAGCGAGGAACACGTTGTGCGGAGGGTTTCTCTCTTTTAAGTCCGGTGCCCTGCAGGTGGATGGGTCTTCAAATGGACGTGGGCTCCCCTCAGGCCTAGTAGCCTTACACTGAACTCTGAGAAACAAGGCCACGTCAAACAGGCTTTCGTGCGAACATCTTGGTTCTTGAAGATAAAGGCCCTTGGAGATATATGTGTTGTTCTCCAAGGGAATGTTCTTATACTCCCCTCTCAAGAAACAAAGCTGCAGGGAAATAGTCTTTCCACTACCACCTATAGGGACGAAGGCGGAAGCCATTTCCAACGTTCGCAGTGAAGGCACAAATACTGTGTCATGTACCACTGCTTGAGAAAAAGTTGTGTCGAAAGTTTCTCCCTACTCAGATCTTGTTTCAGGAAGATAAAAGCGTTTTCAGTTCTTTGCCTGAAAGCGTAAGGAAAATGCAATAGGCTGAATTGTGAAGAAAAAAGTGGGTCGAATGTGACCACCACGTCACAAGTTGTCCCCTACAGAGGTGTGTGTCTGGAAATCGGAGGAAGCGTAAGGAACGTGCTATACACTTAGTTCCACAAAACAACGCTGTGGAGGGGCGGTCCTTCAACTGCCATCTCCTCTGCTAAGAAACGAACGGATTGAGGCAAAGTGTGAAAGAAAGCAGAGGGGAAGCGTGATCTACCTTACCCGCGGAACAACTTCTTACGGAGGGTTTTCTCAACGAGCACCATTCATGGTTCACGAAGATAGAAGCCTCTTCCAAAGTATGCGAGTTATGCAGAAGAAAGGCATACACGAATGTGTGCGAACCAAGTCTATCTCAAACGCGACTTCGAGCTCCCTTCTGGGTTCGTGAGGAATTCATAGTCACAAAACGTATGTGTTGAATCCTAAACAAAGGGAATACTATTCAGTCTGAAGAAACACCACTGCAGAGAAACCGTGTTTCTACTAACATCATCCCTGAACATGGTAGACTTTTCCAACGTAAGTGTGAAATCGCAAGGAATGAGCCCCGTGCCTATCCCACAGACATACTTAGTGTAGAATGTCTGTCCCCATTCGAATCTTGTTCTGGGAGAAGTGATTTCAGGAGTAGGAGAGAGAGCAGATGGAACGTATGAAGGTTCACATTGTGAGAAGGAAATCCATCAGGAAAGCCATACACGTAAGGATGAGAAACACTTTAGCATGAAAGGGTGAAGGCATCTTGAAAGGGCCCTGTGACGGTGCTGGAGAAACCTCTTCTGAAGTAGGCTTCCCTCAGCTGTCCAATGGCTTCAGTGAGATGAAAGTGCTTTCTGTAGTCGGTGTGAAGGCGTAAGGGACATGGCCTAGACTTAACTCTCTGTGTCGAATGTGCCTACAGTCGTGACATGAAGAACGATGTATGGAAATGGACGATGTGAGCAAGCCTAAGGAAGATGGCATACGTGTGTTTAACTCTAAGAACAAATCTATAGTGTTGCCGTCCTTCGACTACCATCTCTTTCGTAAGGTTGGAAGCAGCTTGTTAAGCGTTCTGTGCAAGGAAAGAGATGGAACGCGCGATCCTGTACAGCGAGGAACACGTTGTGCGGAGGGTTTCTCTCTTTTAAGTCCTGTGCCCTGCAGGTGGATGGGTCTTCAAATGGACGTGGGCTCGCCTCAGGCCTAGTAGCCTTACACTGAACTCTGAGAAACAAGGGCACGTCAAACAGGCTTTCGTGCGAACATCTTGGTTCTTGAAGATAAAGGCCCTTGGAGATATATGTGTTGTTCTCCAAGGGAATGTTCTTATACTCCCCTCTCAAGAAACAAAGCTGCAGGGAAATAGTCTTTCCACTGCCACCTATAGGGACGAAGGCGGAAGCCATTTCCAACGTTCGCAGTGAAGGCACAAATACTGTGTCATGTACCACTGCTTGAGAAAAAGTTGTGTCGAAAGTTTCTCCCTACTCAGATCTTGTTTCAGGAAGATAAAAGCGTTTTCAGTTCTTTGCTGAAAGCGTAAGGTAAATGCAATAGGCTGAATTGTGAAGAAAAAAGTGGGTCGAATGTGACCACCACGTCACAAGTTGTCCCCTACAGAGGTGTGTGTCTGGAAATCGGAGGAAGCGTAAGGAACGTGCTATACACTTAGTTCCACAAAACAACGCTGTGGAGGGGCGGTCCTTCGACTGCCATCTCCTCTGCTAAGAAACGAACGGATTGAGGCAAAGTGTGAAAGAAACCAGAGGGGAAGCGTGATCTACCTTACCCGCGGAACAACTTCTTACGGAGGTTATTCTCAACGAGCACCATTCATGGGTCACGAAGAGAGAAGCCTCTTCCAAAGTATGCGAGTTATGCAGAAGAAAGGCATACACGAATCTGTGCGAAACAAGTCTATCTCAAACGCGACTTTGAGCTCCCATCTGGGTTGGCGAAGAATTCATAGTCACAAAATATATGTGTTGAATCCTAAAGAAAGGGAGTACTATTCATTCTGAGGAAACACCACTACAGAGAAACCGTGTTTCTCCTAACATCTTCCCTGAACATGGTAGACTTTACCAACGTAAGTGTGAAATCGCAAGGAATGAGCCCCGTGCCTATCCCACAGACATACTTAGTGTAGAATGTCTGTCCCCATTCGAATCTTGTTCTGGGAGAAGTGTTTTCAGGAGTAGGAGAGAGAGCAGATGGAACGTATGAAGGTTTTCATTGTGAGAAGGAAATCCATCAGGAAAGCCATACACGTAAGGATGAGAAGCACTTTAGCATGAAAGGGTGAAGGCATCTTGAAAGGGTCCTGTGACGGTGCTGGAGAAACCTCTTCGGAAGTAGGCTTCCCTCAGCTGTCCTATGGTTTCAGTGAGATGAAAGTGCTTTCCGTAGTGGGTGTGAAGGCGTAAGGGACATGGCCTAGACTTAACTCTCCGTGTCGAATGTGCCTACAGTCGTGACATGAAGAACGATGTATGGAAATGGAGGATGTGAGCAAGCCTAAGGAAGATGGCATACGTGTGTTTAACTGTAAGAACAAATCTATAGTGTTGCCGTCCTTCGACTACCATCTCTTTCGTAAGGTTGGAAGCAGCTTGTTAAGCGTTGTGTGCAAGGAAAGAGATGGAACGCGTGACCCTGTACAGGGAGGAAAACGTTGTGCGGAGGGTTTCTCTCCTTTAAGTCCTGTGTCATGCAGGTGGATGGGTCTTCAAATGGACGTGGGCTCGCCTCAGGCCTAGTAGCCTTACACTGAACTCTGAGAAACAAGGCCACGTCAAACAAGCTTTCGTGCGAACATCTTGGTTCTTGAAGATAAAGGCCCTTGGAGATATATGTGTTGTTCTCTAAGGGAAGGTTCTTATACTCCCCTCTCAAGAAACAAAGCTGCAGGGAAATAGTCTTTCCACTACCACCTATAGGGACGAAGGCGGAAGCCATTTCCAACGTTCGCAGTGAAGGCACAAATACTGTGTCATGTACCACTGCTTGAGAAAAAGTTGTGTCGAAAGTTTCTCCCTACTCAGATCTTGTTTCAGGAAGATAAAAGCGTTTTCAGTTCTTTGCCTGAAAGCGTAAGGAAAATGCAATAGCCTGAATTGTGAAGAAAGAAGTGGGTCGAATGTGACCACCACGTCACAAGTTGTCCCCTACAGAGGTGTGTGTCTGGAAATCGGAGGAAGCGTAAGGAACGTGCTATACACTTAGTTCCACAAAACAACACTGTGGAGGGGCGGTCCTTCGACTGCCATCTCTTCTGCTAAGAAACGAACGGATTGAGGCAAAGTGTGAAAGAAAGCAGAGGGGAAGCGTGATCTAACTTACCCGCGGAACAACTTCTTACGGAGGGTTTTCTCAACGAGCACCATTCATGGGTCACGAAGAGAGAAGCCTCTTCCAAAGTATGCGAGTTATGCAGAAGAAAGGCATACACGAATCTGTGCGAAACAAGCCTATCTCAAACGCGACTTCGAGCTCCCATCTGGGTTGGCGAAGAATTCATAGTCACAAAATATATGTGTTGAATCCTAAAGAAAGGGAGTACTATTCATTCTGAGGAAACACCACTACAGAGAAACCGTGTTTCTCCTAACATCTTCCCTGAACATGGTAGACTTTACCAGCGTAAGTGTGAAATCGCGAGGAATGTGCCCCGTGCCTGTCCCACAGACATACTTAGTGTAGAATACCTGTCCCCATTCGAATCTTGTTCTGTGAGAAGTGTTTGCAAGAGTAGGAGATAGAGCAGAAGGAACGTGTCCAGGTTTTCATTGTGAGAAGGAAATCCATCAGGAAAGCCATACACGTAAGGATGAGAAGCACTTTAGCATGAAACGGTGAAGGCATCTTGAAAGGGCCCTGTGACGGTGCTGGAGAAAACTCTTCGGAAGTAGGCTTCCCTCAGCTGTCCTATGGTCTCAGTGAGATGAAAGTGATTTCCGTAGTGGCTGTGAAGGCGTAAGGGACATGGCCTAGACTTAACTCTCCGTGTCGAATGTGCCTACAGTCGTGACATGAAGAACGATGTATGGAAATGGAGGATGTGAGCAAGCCTAAGGAAGATGGCATATGTTTGTTTAACTGTAAGAACAAATCTATGGGGTTGCCGTCCTTCGACTACCATCTCTTTTCGTAAGGTTGGAATCAGCTTGTTAAACGTTGTGTGCAAGGAAAGAGATGGAACGCGCGATCCTGTACAGCGAGGAACACGTTGTGCGGAGGGTTTCTCTCTTTTAAGTCCGGTGCCCTGCAGGTGGATGGGTCTTCAAATGGACGTGGGCTCCCCTCAGGCCTAGTAGCCTTACACTGAACTCTGAGAAACAAGGCCACGTCAAACAGGCTTTCGTGCGAACATCTTGGTTCTTGAAGATAAAGGCCCTTGGAGATATATGTGTTGTTCTCCAAGGGAATGTTCTTATACTCCCCTCTCAAGAAACAAAGCTGCAGGGAAATAGTCTTTCCACTACCACCTATAGGGACGAAGGCGGAAGCCATTTCCAACGTTCGCAGTGAAGGCACAAATACTGTGTCATGTACCACTGCTTGAGAAAAAGTTGTGTCGAAAGTTTCTCCCTACTCAGATCTTGTTTCAGGAAGATAAAAGCGTTTTCAGTTCTTTGCCTGAAAGCGTAAGGAAAATGCAATAGGCTGAATTGTGAAGAAAAAAGTGGGTCGAATGTGACCACCACGTCACAAGTTGTCCCCTACAGAGGTGTGTGTCTGGAAATCGGAGGAAGCGTAAGGAACGTGCTATACACTTAGTTCCACAAAACAACGCTGTGGAGGGGCGGTCCTTCAACTGCCATCTCCTCTGCTAAGAAACGAACGGATTGAGGCAAAGTGTGAAAGAAAGCAGAGGGGAAGCGTGATCTACCTTACCCGCGGAACAACTTCTTACGGAGGGTTTTCTCAACGAGCACCATTCATGGTTCACGAAGATAGAAGCCTCTTCCAAAGTATGCGAGTTATGCAGAAGAAAGGCATACACGAATGTGTGCGAACCAAGTCTATCTCAAACGCGACTTCGAGCTCCCTTCTGGGTTCGTGAGGAATTCATAGTCACAAAACGTATGTGTTGAATCCTAAACAAAGGGAATACTATTCAGTCTGAAGAAACACCACTGCAGAGAAACCGTGTTTCTACTAACATCATCCCTGAACATGGTAGACTTTTCCAACGTAAGTGTGAAATCGCAAGGAATGAGCCCCGTGCCTATCCCACAGACATACTTAGTGTAGAATGTCTGTCCCCATTCGAATCTTGTTCTGGGAGAAGTGATTTCAGGAGTAGGAGAGAGAGCAGATGGAACGTATGAAGGTTCACATTGTGAGAAGGAAATCCATCAGGAAAGCCATACACGTAAGGATGAGAAACACTTTAGCATGAAAGGGTGAAGGCATCTTGAAAGGGCCCTGTGACGGTGCTGGAGAAACCTCTTCTGAAGTAGGCTTCCCTCAGCTGTCCAATGGCTTCAGTGAGATGAAAGTGCTTTCTGTAGTCGGTGTGAAGGCGTAAGGGACATGGCCTAGACTTAACTCTCTGTGTCGAATGTGCCTACAGTCGTGACATGAAGAACGATGTATGGAAATGGACGATGTGAGCAAGCCTAAGGAAGATGGCATACGTGTGTTTAACTCTAAGAACAAATCTATAGTGTTGCCGTCCTTCGACTACCATCTCTTTCGTAAGGTTGGAAGCAGCTTGTTAAGCGTTCTGTGCAAGGAAAGAGATGGAACGCGCGATCCTGTACAGCGAGGAACACGTTGTGCGGAGGGTTTCTCTCCTTTAAGTCCTGTGTCATGAAGGTGGACGGGTCTTCAAATGGACGTGGGCTCGCCTCAGGCCTAGTAGCCTTACACTGAACTCTGAGAAACAAGGCCACGTCAAACAGGCTTTCATGCGAACATCTTGGTTCTTGAAGATAAAGGCCCTTTGAGATATATGTGTTGTTCTCTAAGAGAAGGTTCTTATACTCACCTCTCAAGAAGCAAAACTGCAGGGAAATAGTCTTTCCACTACCACCTATAGGGACGAAGACGGAATCCATTTCCAACGTTCGCAGTGAAGGCACAAATACTGTGTCATGTACCACTGCTTGAGAAAGAAGTTATGTCGAATGTTTCTCCTACTCAGATCTTGTTTCAGGAAGCTAGAAACGTTTTCGGTTCTTTGCCTGAAAGCGTAAGGGAAATGCCATAGGCTGAATTGTGAAGAAAAATGTGGGTCGAATGTGACCACCAAGTCACAAGTTGTCCCCTATAGAGGTGTGTGTCTGGAAATCGGAGGAAGCGTAAGGAACGTGCTATACACTTAGTTCCACAAAACAACGCTGTTGAGGTGCGGTCCTTCGAGTGCCATCTCCTCTGCTAAGAAACGAACGGATTGAGGCAAAGTGTGAAAGAAAGCAGAGGGGAAGCGTGATCTACCTTACCCGCGGAACAACTTCTTACGGAGGGTTTTCTCAACGAGCACCATTCATGGGTCACGAAGATAGAAGTGTCTTCCAAAGTATGCGAGTTTTTCAGAAGAAACGCATACACGAATCTGTGCGAAACAAGTCTATATCAAACGCGACTTCGAGCTCCCATCTGGGTTGGCGAAGAATTCATAGTCACAAAATATATGTGTTGAATCCTAAACAAAGGGAGTACTATTCATTCTGAGGAAACACCACTACAGAGAAACCGTGTTTCTCCTAACATCTTCCCTGAACATGGTAGACTTTACCAGCGTAAGTGTGAAATCGCGAGGAATGTGCCCCGTGCCTGTCCCACAGACATACTTAGTGTAGAATACCTGTCCCCATTCGCATCTTGTTCTGTGAGAAGTGTTTGCAAGAGTAGTAGATAGAGCAGAAGGAAAGTGTCAAGGTTTTCATTGTGAGAAGGAAATCCATCAGGAAAGCCATACACGTAAGGATGAGAAGCACTTTAGCGTGAAACGGTGAAGGCATCTTGAAAGGGCCCTGTGACGGTGCTGGAGAAAACTCTTCGGAAGTAGGCTTCCCTCAGCTGCCCTATGGTTTCAGTGAGATGAAAGTGTTTTCCGTAGTGGCTGTGAAGGCGTAAGGGACATGGCCTAGACTTAACTCTCCGTGTCGAATGTGCCTACAGTCGTGACATGAAGAACGATGTATGGAAATGGAGGATGTGAGCAAGCCTAAGGAAGATGGCATATGTTTGTTTAACTGTAAGAACAAATCTATGGTGTTGCCGTCCTTCGACTACCATCTCTTTTCGTAAGGTTGGAATCAGCTTGTTAAACGTTGTGTGCAAGGAAAGAGATGGAACGCGCGATTCTGTACAGCGAGGAACACGTTGTGCGGAGGGTTTCTCTCTTTTAAGTCCTGTGCCCTGCAGGTGGATGGGTTTTCAAATGGACGTGGGCTCGCCTCAGGCCTAGTAGCCTTACACTGAACTCTGAGAAACAAGGGCACGTCAAACAGGCTTTCGTGCGAACATCTTGGTTCTTGAAGATAAAGGCCCTTGGAGATATATGTGTTGTTCTCCAAGGGAATGTTCTTATACTCCCCTCTCAAGAAACAAAGCTGCAGGGAAATAGTCTTTCCACTACCACCTATAGGGACGAAGGCGGAAGCCATTTCCAACGTTCGCAGTGAAGGCACAAATACTGTGTCATGTACCACTGCTTGAGAAAAAGTTGTGTCGAAAGTTTCTCCCTACTCAGATCTTGTTTCAGGAAGATAAAAGCGTTTTCAGTTCTTTGCTGAAAGCGTAAGGTAAATGCAATAGGCTGAATTGTGAAGAAAAAAGTGGGTCGAATGTGACCACCACGTCACATGTTGTCCCCTGCAGAGGTGTGTGTCTGGAAATCGGAGGACGCGTAAGGAACGTGCTATACACTTAGTTCCCCATACAATGCTGTGGAGGGGCGGTCCTTCGACTGCCATCTCCTCTGCTAAGAAACGAACGGATTGAGGCAAAGTGTGAAAGAAACCAGAGGGGAAGCGTGATCTACCTTACCCGCGGAACAACTTCTTACGGAGGGTTTTCTCAACGAGCACCATTCATGGGTCACGAAGAGAGAAGCCTCTTCCAAAGTATGCGAGTTATGCAGAAGAAAGGCATACACGAATCTGTGCGAAACAAGTCTATCTCAAACGCGACTTTGAGCTCCCATCTGGGTTGGCGAAGAATTCATAGTCACAAAATATATGTGTTGAATCCTAAAGAAAGGGAGTACTATTCATTCTGAGGAAACACCACTACAGAGAAACCGTGTTTCTCCTAACATCTTCCCTGAACATGGTAGACTTTACCAACGTAAGTGTGAAATCGCAAGGAATGAGCCCCGTGCCTATCCCACAGACATACTTAGTGTAGAATGTCTGTCCCCATTCGAATCTTGTTCTGGGAGAAGTGTTTTCAGGAGTAGGAGAGAGAGCAGATGGAACGTATGAAGGTTTTCATTGTGAGAAGGAAATCCATCAGGAAAGCCATACACGTAAGGATGAGAAGCACTTTAGCATGAAAGGGTGAAGGCATCTTGAAAGGGTCCTGTGACGGTGCTGGAGAAACCTCTTCGGAAGTAGGCTTCCCTCAGCTGTCCTATGGTTTCAGTGAGATGAAAGTGCTTTCCGTAGTGGGTGTGAAGGCGTAAGGGACATGGCCTACACTTAACTTTCCGTGTCGAATGTGCCTACAGTCGTGACATGAAGAACGATGTATGGAAATGGAGGATGTGAGCAAGCCTAAGGAAGATGGCATACGTGTGTTTAACTGTAAGAACAAATCTATAGTGTTGCCGTCCTTCGACTACCATCTCTTTCGTAAGGTTGGAAGCAGCTTGTTAAGCGTTGTGTGCAAGGAAAGAGATGGAACGCGTGACCCTGTACAGGGAGGAAAACGTTGTGCGGAGGGTTTCTCTCCTTTAAGTCCTGTGTCATGCAGGTGGATGGGTCTTCAAATGGACGTGGGCTCGCCTCAGGCCTAGTAGCCTTACACTGAACTCTGAGAAACAAGGCCACGTCAAACAAGCTTTCGTGCGAACATCTTGGTTCTTGAAGATAAAGGCCCTTGGAGATATATGTGTTGTTCTCTAAGGGAAGGTTCTTATACTCCCCTCTCAAGAAACAAGGCTGCAGGGAAATAGTCTTTCCACTACCACCTATAGGGACGAAGGCGGAAGCCATTTCCAACGTTCGCAGTGAAGGCACAAATACTGTGTCATGTACCACTGCTTGAGAAAAAGTTGTGTCGAAAGTTTCTCCCTACTCAGATCTTGTTTCAGGAAGATAAAAGCGTTTTCAGTTCTTTGCCTGAAAGCGTAAGGAAAATGCAATAGCCTGAATTGTGAAGAAAGAAGTGGGTCGAATGTGACCACCACGTCACAAGTTGTCCCCTACAGAGGTGTGTGTCTGGAAATCGGAGGAAGCGTAAGGAACGTGCTATACACTTAGTTCCACAAAACAACACTGTGGAGGGGCGGTCCTTCGACTGCCATCTCTTCTGCTAAGAAACGAACGGATTGAGGCAAAGTGTGAAAGAAAGCAGAGGGGAAGCGTGATCTAACTTACCGGCGGAACAACTTCTTACGGAGGGTTTTCTCAACGAGCACCATTCATGGGTCACGAAGAGAGAAGCCTCTTCCAAAGTATGCGAGTTATGCAGAAGAAAGGCATACACGAATCTGTGCGAAACAAGTCTATCTCAAACGCGACTTCGAGCTCCCATCTGGGTTGGCGAAGAATTCATAGTCACCAAATATATGTGTTGAATCCTAAAGAAAGGGAGTACTATTCATTCTGAGGAAACACCACTACAGAGAAACCGTGTTTCTCCTAACATCTTCCCTGAACATGGTAGACTTTACCAGCGTAAGTGTGAAATCGCGAGGAATGTGCCCCGTGCCTGTCCCACAGACATACTTAGTGTAGAATACCTGTCCCCATTCGAATCTTGTTCTGTGAGAAGTGTTTGCAAGAGTAGGAGATAGAGCAGAAGGAACGTGTCCAGGTTTTCATTGTGAGAAGGAAATCCGTCAGGAAAGCCATACACGTAAGGATGAGAAGCACTTTAGCATGAAACGGTGAAGGCAACTTGAAAGGGCCCTGTGACGGTGCTGGAGAAAACTCTTCGGAAGTAGGCTTCCCTCAGCTGTCCTATGGTCTCAGTGAGATGAAAGTGATTTCCGTAGTGGCTGTGAAGGCGTAAGGGACATGGCCTAGACTTAACTCTCCGTGTCGAATGTGCCTACAGTCGTGACATGAAGAACGATGTATGGAAATGGAGGATGTGAGCAAGCCTAAGGAAGATGGCATATGTTTGTTTAACTGTAAGAACAAATCTATGGGGTTGCCGTCCTTCGACTACCATCTCTTTTCGTAAGGTTGGAATCAGCTTGTTAAACGTTGTGTGCAAGGAAAGAGATGGAACGCGCGATCCTGTACAGCGAGGAACACGTTGTGCGGAGGGTTTCTCTCTTTTAAGTCCGGTGCCCTGCAGGTGGATGGGTCTTCAAATGGACGTGGGCTCCCCTCAGGCCTAGTAGCCTTACACTGAACTCTGAGAAACAAGGCCACGTCAAACAGGCTTTCGTGCGAACATCTTGGTTCTTGAAGATAAAGGCCCTTGGAGATATATGTGTTGTTCTCCAAGGGAATGTTCTTATACTCCCCTCTCAAGAAACAAAGCTGCAGGGAAATAGTCTTTCCACTACCACCTATAGGGACGAAGGCGGAAGCCATTTCCAACGTTCGCAGTGAAGGCACAAATACTGTGTCATATACCACTGCTTGAGAAAAAGTTGTGTCGAAAGTTTCTCCCTACTCAGATCTTGTTTCAGGAAGATAAAAGCGTTTTCAGTTCTTTGCCTGAAAGCGTAAGGAAAATGCAATAGGCTGAATTGTGAAGAAAAAAGTGGGTCGAATGTGACCACCACGTCACAAGTTGTCCCCTGCAGAGGTGTGTGTCTGGAAATCGGAGGAAGCGTAAGGAACGTGCTATACACTTAGTTCCACAAAACAACGCTGTGGAGGGGCGGTCCTTCGACTGCCATCTCCTCTGCTAAGAAACGAACGGATTGAGGCAAAGTGTGAAAGAAAGCAGAGGGGAAGCGTGATCTACCTTACCCGCGGAACAACTTCTTATGGAGGGTTTTCTCAACGAGCACCATTCATGGGTCACGAAGAGAGAAGCCTCTTCCAAAGTATGCGAGTTATGCAGAAGAAAGGCATACACGAATCTGTGCGAAACAAGTCTATCTCAAACGCGACTTTGAGCTCCCATCTGGGTTGGCGAAGAATTCATAGTCACAAAATATATGTGTTGAATCCTAAAGAAAGGGAGTACTATTCATTCTGAGGAAACACCACTACAGAGAAACCGTGTTTCTCCTAACATCTTCCCTGAACATGGTAGACTTTACCAACGTAAGTGTGAAATCGCAAGGAATGAGCCCCGTGCCTATCCCACAGACATACTTAGTGTAGAATGTCTGTCCCCATTCGAATCTTGTTCTGGGAGAAGTGTTTTCAGGAGTAGGAGAGAGAGCAGATGGAACGTATGAAGGTTTTCATTGTGAGAAGGAAATCCATCAGGAAAGCCATACACGTAAGGATGAGAAGCACTTTAGCATGAAAGGGTGAAGGCATCTTGAAAGGGTCCTGTGACGGTGCTGGAGAAACCTCTTCGGAAGTAGGCTTCCCTCAGCTGTCCTATGGTTTCAGTGAGATGAAAGTGCTTTCCGTAGTGGGTGTGAAGGCGTAAGGGACATGGCCTACACTTAACTTTCCGTGTCGAATGTGCCTACAGTCGTGACATGAAGAACGATGTATGGAAATGGAGGATGTGAGCAAGCCTAAGGAAGATGGCATACGTGTGTTTAACTGTAAGAACAAATCTATAGTGTTGCCGTCCTTCGACTACCATCTCTTTCGTAAGGTTGGAAGCAGCTTGTTAAGCGTTGTGTGCAAGGAAAGAGATGGAACGCGTGACCCTGTACAGGGAGGAAAACGTTGTGCGGAGGGTTTCTCTCCTTTAAGTCCTGTGTCATGCAGGTGGATGGGTCTTCAAATGGACGTGGGCTCGCCTCAGGCCTAGTAGCCTTACACTGAACTCTGAGAAACAAGGCCACGTCAAACAAGCTTTCGTGCGAACATCTTGGTTCTTGAAGATAAAGGCCCTTGGAGATATATGTGTTGTTCTCTAAGGGAAGGTTCTTATACTCCCCTCTCAAGAAACAAGGCTGCAGGGAAATAGTCTTTCCACTACCACCTATAGGGACGAAGACGGAAGCCATTTCCAACGTTCGCAGTGAAGGCACAAATACTGTGTCATGTACCACTGCTTGAGAAAAAGTTGTGTCGAAAGTTTCTCCCTACTCAGATCTTGTTTCAGGAAGATAAAAGCGTTTTCAGTTCTTTGCCTGAAAGCGTAAGGAAAATGCAATAGCCTGAATTGTGAAGAAAGAAGTGGGTCGAATGTGACCACCACGTCACAAGTTGTCCCCTACAGAGGTGTGTGTCTGGAAATCGGAGGAAGCGTAAGGAACGTGCTATACACTTAGTTCCACAAAACAACACTGTGGAGGGGCGGTCCTTCGACTGCCATCTCTTCTGCTAAGAAACGAACGGATTGAGGCAAAGTGTGAAAGAAAGCAGAGGGGAAGCGTGATCTAACTTACCGGCGGAACAACTTCTTACGGAGGGTTTTCTCAACGAGCACCATTCATGGGTCACGAAGAGAGAAGCCTCTTCCAAAGTATGCGAGTTATGCAGAAGAAAGGCATACACGAATCTGTGCGAAACAAGTCTATCTCAAACGCGACTTCGAGCTCCCATCTGGGTTGGCGAAGAATTCATAGTCACCAAATATATGTGTTGAATCCTAAAGAAAGGGAGTACTATTCATTCTGAGGAAACACCACTACAGAGAAACCGTGTTTCTCCTAACATCTTCCCTGAACATGGTAGACTTTACCAGCGTAAGTGTGAAATCGCGAGGAATGTGCCCCGTGCCTGTCCCACAGACATACTTAGTGTAGAATACCTGTCCCCATTCGAATCTTGTTCTGTGAGAAGTGTTTGCAAGAGTAGGAGATAGAGCAGAAGGAACGTGTCCAGGTTTTCATTGTGAGAAGGAAATCCGTCAGGAAAGCCATACACGTAAGGATGAGAAGCACTTTAGCATGAAACGGTGAAGGCATCTTGAAAGGGCCCTGTGACGGTGCTGGAGAAAACTCTTCGGAAGTAGGCTTCCCTCAGCTGTCCTATGGTCTCAGTGAGATGAAAGTGATTTCCGTAGTGGCTGTGAAGGCGTAAGGGACATGGCCTAGACTTAACTCTCCGTGTCGAATGTGCCTACAGTCGTGACATGAAGAACGATGTATGGAAATGGAGGATGTGAGCAAGCCTAAGGAAGATGGCATATGTTTGTTTAACTGTAAGAACAAATCTATGGGGTTGCCGTCCTTCGACTACCATCTCTTTTCGTAAGGTTGGAATCAGCTTGTTAAACGTTGTGTGCAAGGAAAGAGATGGAACGCGCGATCCTGTACAGCGAGGAACACGTTGTGCGGAGGGTTTCTCTCTTTTAAGTCCGGTGCCCTGCAGGTGGATGGGTCTTCAAATGGACGTGGGCTCCCCTCAGGCCTAGTAGCCTTACACTGAACTCTGAGAAACAAGGCCACGTCAAACAGGCTTTCGTGCGAACATCTTGGTTCTTGAAGATAAAGGCCCTTGGAGATATATGTGTTGTTCTCCAAGGGAATGTTCTTATACTCCCCTCTCAAGAAACAAAGCTGCAGGGAAATAGTCTTTCCACTACCACCTATAGGGACGAAGGCGGAAGCCATTTCCAACGTTCGCAGTGAAGGCACAAATACTGTGTCATATACCACTGCTTGAGAAAAAGTTGTGTCGAAAGTTTCTCCCTACTCAGATCTTGTTTCAGGAAGATAAAAGCGTTTTCAGTTCTTTGCCTGAAAGCGTAAGGAAAATGCAATAGGCTGAATTGTGAAGAAAAAAGTGGGTCGAATGTGACCACCACGTCACAAGTTGTCCCCTGCAGAGGTGTGTGTCTGGAAATCGGAGGAAGCGTAAGGAACGTGCTATACACTTAGTTGCACAAAACAACGCTGTGGAGGGGCGGTCCTTCAACTGCCATCTCCTCTGCTAAGAAACGAACGGATTGAGGCAAAGTGTGAAAGAAAGCAGAGGGGAAGCGTGATCTACCTTACCCGCGGAACAACTTCTTATGGAGGGTTTTCTCAACGAGCACCATTCATGGGTCACGAAGAGAGAAGCCTCTTCCAAAGTATGCGAGTTATGCAGAAGAAAGGCATACACGAATCTGTGCGAAACAAGTCTATCTCAAACGCGACTTTGAGCTCCCATCTGGGTTGGCGAAGAATTCACAGTCACAAAATATATGTGTTGAATCCTAAAGAAAGGGAGTACTATTCATTCTGAGGAAACACCACTACAGAGAAACCGTGTTTCTCCTAACATCTTCCCTGAACATGGTAGACTTTACCAACGTAAGTGTGAAATCGCAAGGAATGAGCCCCGTGCCTATCCCACAGACATACTTAGTGTAGAATGTCTGTCCCCATTCGAATCTTGTTCTGGGAGAAGTGTTTTCAGGAGTAGGAGAGAGAGCAGATGGAACGTATGAAGGTTTTCATTGTGAGAAGGAAATCCATCAGGAAAGCCATACACGTAAGGATGAGAAGCACTTTAGCATGAAAGGGTGAAGGCATCTTGAAAGGGTCCTGTGACGGTGCTGGAGAAACCTCTTCGGAAGTAGGCTTCCCTCAGCTGCCCTATGGTTTCAGTGAGATGAAAGTGTTTTCCGTAGTGGCTGTGAAGGCGTAAGGGACATGGCCTAGACTTAACTCTCCGTGTCGAATGTGCCTACAGTCGTGACATGAAGAACGATGTATGGAAATGGAGGATGTGAGCAAGCCTAAGGAAGATGGCATATGTTTGTTTAACTGTAAGAACAAATCTATGGTGTTGCCGTCCTTCGACTACCATCTCTTTTCGTAAGGTTGGAAGCAGCTTGTTAAACGTTGTGTGCAAGGAAAGAGATGGAACGCGCGATCCTGTACAGCGAGGAACACGTTGTGCGGAGGGTTTCTCTCTTTTAAGTCCTGTGCCCTGCAGGTGGATGGGTCTTCAAATGGACGTGGGCTCGCCTCAGGCCTAGTAGCCTTACACTGAACTCTGAGAAACAAGGGCACGTCAAACAGGCTTTCGTGCGAACATCTTGGTTCTTGAAGATAAAGGCCCTTGGAGATATATGTGTTGTTCTCCAAGGGAATGTTCTTATACTCCCCTCTCAAGAAACAAAGCTGCAGGGAAATAGTCTTTCCACTGCCACCTATAGGGACGAAGGCGGAAGCCATTTCCAACGTTCGCAGTGAAGGCACAAATACTGTGTCATGTACCACTGCTTGAGAAAAAGTTGTGTCGAAAGTTTCTCCCTACTCAGATCTTGTTTCAGGAAGATAAAAGCGTTTTCAGTTCTTTGCTGAAAGCGTAAGGTAAATGCAATAGGCTGAATTGTGAAGAAAAAAGTGGGTCGAATGTGACCACCACGTCACAAGTTGTCCCCTACAGAGGTGTGTGTCTGGAAATCGGAGGAAGCGTAAGGAACGTGCTATACACTTAGTTCCACAAAACAACGCTGTGGAGGGGCGGTCCTTCGACTGCCATCTCCTCTGCTAAGAAACGAACGGATTGAGGCAAAGTGTGAAAGAAACCAGAGGGGAAGCGTGATCTACCTTACCCGCGGAACAACTTCTTACGGAGGTTTTTCTCAACGAGCACCATTCATGGGTCACGAAGAGAGAAGCCTCTTCCAAAGTATGCGAGTTATGCAGAAGAAAGGCATACACGAATCTGTGCGAAACAAGTCTATCTCAAACGCGACTTTGAGCTCCCATCTGGGTTGGCGAAGAATTCATAGTCACAAAATATATGTGTTGAATCCTAAAGAAAGGGAGTACTATTCATTCTGAGGAAACACCACTACAGAGAAACCGTGTTTCTCCTAACATCTTCCCTGAACATGGTAGACTTTACCAACGTAAGTGTGAAATCGCAAGGAATGAGCCCCGTGCCTATCCCACAGACATACTTAGTGTAGAATGTCTGTCCCCATTCGAATCTTGTTCTGGGAGAAGTGTTTTCAGGAGTAGGAGAGAGAGCAGATGGAACGTATGAAGGTTTTCATTGTGAGAAGGAAATCCATCAGGAAAGCCATACACGTAAGGATGAGAAGCACTTTAGCATGAAAGGGTGAAGGCATCTTGAAAGGGTCCTGTGACGGTGCTGGAGAAACCTCTTCGGAAGTAGGCTTCCCTCAGCTGTCCTATGGTTTCAGTGAGATGAAAGTGCTTTCCGTAGTGGGTGTGAAGGCGTAAGGGACATGGCCTAGACTTAACTCTCCGTGTCGAATGTGCCTACAGTCGTGACATGAAGAACGATGTATGGAAATGGAGGATGTGAGCAAGCCTAAGGAAGATGGCATACGTGTGTTTAACTGTAAGAACAAATCTATAGTGTTGCCGTCCTTCGACTACCATCTCTTTCGTAAGGTTGGAAGCAGCTTGTTAAGCGTTGTGTGCAAGGAAAGAGATGGAACGCGTGACCCTGTACAGGGAGGAAAACGTTGTGCGGAGGGTTTCTCTCCTTTAAGTCCTGTGTCATGCAGGTGGATGGGTCTTCAAATGGACGTGGGCTCGCCTCAGGCCTAGTAGCCTTACACTGAACTCTGAGAAACAAGGCCACGTCAAACAAGCTTTCGTGCGAACATCTTGGTTCTTGAAGATAAAGGCCCTTGGAGATATATGTGTTGTTCTCTAAGGGAAGGTTCTTATACTCCCCTCTCAAGAAACAAAGCTGCAGGGAAATAGTCTTTCCACTACCACCTATAGGGACGAAGACGGAAGCCATTTCCAACGTTCGCAGTGAAGGCACAAATACTGTGTCATGTACCACTGCTTGAGAAAAAGTTGTGTCGAAAGTTTCTCCCTACTCAGATCTTGTTTCAGGAAGATAAAAGCGTTTTCAGTTCTTTGCCTGAAAGCGTAAGGAAAATGCAATAGCCTGAATTGTGAAGAAAGAAGTGGGTCGAATGTGACCACCACGTCACAAGTTGTCCCCTACAGAGGTGTGTGTCTGGAAATCGGAGGAAGCGTAAGGAACGTGCTATACACTTAGTTCCACAAAACAACACTGTGGAGGGGCGGTCCTTCGACTGCCATCTCTTCTGCTAAGAAACGAACGGATTGAGGCAAAGTGTGAAAGAAAGCAGAGGGGAAGCGTGATCTAACTTACCCGCGGAACAACTTCTTACGGAGGGTTTTCTCAACGAGCACCATTCATGGGTCACGAAGAGAGAAGCCTCTTCCAAAGTATGCGAGTTATGCAGAAGAAAGGCATACACGAATCTGTGCGAAACAAGCCTATCTCAAACGCGACTTCGAGCTCCCATCTGGGTTGGCGAAGAATTCATAGTCACCAAATATATGTGTTGAATCCTAAAGAAAGGGAGTACTATTCATTCTGAGGAAACACCACTACAGAGAAACCGTGTTTCTCCTAACATCTTCCCTGAACATGGTAGACTTTACCAGCGTAAGTGTGAAATCGCGAGGAATGTGCCCCGTGCCTGTCCCACAGACATACTTAGTGTAGAATACCTGTCCCCATTCGAATCTTGTTCTGTGAGAAGTGTTTGCAAGAGTAGGAGATAGAGCAGAAGGAACGTGTCCAGGTTTTCATTGTGAGAAGGAAATCCGTCAGGAAAGCCATACACGTAAGGATGAGAAGCACTTTAGCATGAAACGGTGAAGGCATCTTGAAAGGGCCCTGTGACGGTGCTGGAGAAAACTCTTCGGAAGTAGGCTTCCCTCAGCTGTCCTATGGTCTCAGTGAGATGAAAGTGATTTCCGTAGTGGCTGTGAAGGCGTAAGGGACATGGCCTAGACTTAACTCTCCGTGTCGAATGTGCCTACAGTCGTGACATGAAGAACGATGTATGGAAATGGAGGATGTGAGCAAGCCTAAGGAAGATGGCATATGTTTGTTTAACTGTAAGAACAAATCTATGGGGTTGCCGTCCTTCGACTACCATCTCTTTTCGTAAGGTTGGAATCAGCTTGTTAAACGTTGTGTGCAAGGAAAGAGATGGAACGCGCGATCCTGTACAGCGAGGAACACGTTGTGCGGAGGGTTTCTCTCTTTTAAGTCCGGTGCCCTGCAGGTGGATGGGTCTTCAAATGGACGTGGGCTCGCCTCAGGCCTAGTAGCCTTACACTGAACTCTGAGAAACAAGGCCACGTCAAACAGGCTTTCGTGCGAACATCTTGGTTCTTGAAGATAAAGGCCCTTGGAGATATATGTGTTGTTCTCCAAGGGAATGTTCTTATACTCCCCTCTCAAGAAACAAAGCTGCAGGGAAATAGTCTTTCCACTACCACCTATAGGGACGAAGGCGGAAGCCATTTCCAACGTTCGCAGTGAAGGCACAAATACTGTGTCATATACCACTGCTTGAGAAAAAGTTGTGTCGAAAGTTTCTCCCTACTCAGATCTTGTTTCAGGAAGATAAAAGCGTTTTCAGTTCTTTGCCTGAAAGCGTAAGGAAAATGCAATAGGCTGAATTGTGAAGAAAAAAGTGGGTCGAATGTGACCACCACGTCACAAGTTGTCCCCTGCAGAGGTGTGTGTCTGGAAATCGGAGGAAGCGTAAGGAACGTGCTATACACTTAGTTGCACAAAACAACGCTGTGGAGGGGCGGTCCTTCAACTGCCATCTCCTCTGCTAAGAAACGAACGGATTGAGGCAAAGTGTGAAAGAAAGCAGAGGGGAAGCGTGATCTACCTTACCCGCGGAACAACTTCTTATGGAGGGTTTTCTCAACGAGCACCATTCATGGGTCACGAAGAGAGAAGCCTCTTCCAAAGTATGCGAGTTATGCAGAAGAAAGGCATACACGAATCTGTGCGAAACAAGTCTATCTCAAACGCGACTTTGAGCTCCCATCTGGGTTGGCGAAGAATTCACAGTCACAAAATATATGTGTTGAATCCTAAAGAAAGGGAGTACTATTCATTCTGAGGAAACACCACTACAGAGAAACCGTGTTTCTCCTAACATCTTCCCTGAACATGGTAGACTTTACCAACGTAAGTGTGAAATCGCAAGGAATGAGCCCCGTGCCTATCCCACAGACATACTTAGTGTAGAATGTCTGTCCCCATTCGAATCTTGTTCTGGGAGAAGTGTTTTCAGGAGTAGGAGAGAGAGCAGATGGAACGTATGAAGGTTTTCATTGTGAGAAGGAAATCCATCAGGAAAGCCATACACGTAAGGATGAGAAGCACTTTAGCATGAAAGGGTGAAGGCATCTTGAAAGGGTCCTGTGACGGTGCTGGAGAAACCTCTTCGGAAGTAGGCTTCCCTCAGCTGCCCTATGGTTTCAGTGAGATGAAAGTGTTTTCCGTAGTGGCTGTGAAGGCGTAAGGGACATGGCCTAGACTTAACTCTCCGTGTCGAATGTGCCTACAGTCGTGACATGAAGAACGATGTATGGAAATGGAGGATGTGAGCAAGCCTAAGGAAGATGGCATATGTTTGTTTAACTGTAAGAACAAATCTATGGTGTTGCCGTCCTTCGACTACCATCTCTTTTCGTAAGGTTGGAAGCAGCTTGTTAAACGTTGTGTGCAAGGAAAGAGATGGAACGCGCGATCCTGTACAGCGAGGAACACGTTGTGCGGAGGGTTTCTCTCTTTTAAGTCCTGTGCCCTGCAGGTGGATGGGTCTTCAAATGGACGTGGGCTCGCCTCAGGCCTAGTAGCCTTACACTGAACTCTGAGAAACAAGGGCACGTCAAACAGGCTTTCGTGCGAACATCTTGGTTCTTGAAGATAAAGGCCCTTGGAGATATATGTGTTGTTCTCCAAGGGAATGTTCTTATACTCCCCTCTCAAGAAACAAAGCTGCAGGGAAATAGTCTTTCCACTGCCACCTATAGGGACGAAGGCGGAAGCCATTTCCAACGTTCGCAGTGAAGGCACAAATACTGTGTCATGTACCACTGCTTGAGAAAAAGTTGTGTCGAAAGTTTCTCCCTACTCAGATCTTGTTTCAGGAAGATAAAAGCGTTTTCAGTTCTTTGCTGAAAGCGTAAGGTAAATGCAATAGGCTGAATTGTGAAGAAAAAAGTGGGTCGAATGTGACCACCACGTCACAAGTTGTCCCCTACAGAGGTGTGTGTCTGGAAATCGGAGGAAGCGTAAGGAACGTGCTATACACTTAGTTCCACAAAACAACGCTGTGGAGGGGCGGTCCTTCGACTGCCATCTCCTCTGCTAAGAAACGAACAGATTGAGGCAAAGTGTGAAAGAAACCAGAGGGGAAGCGTGATCTACCTTACCCGCGGAACAACTTCTTACGGAGGTTATTCTCAACGAGCACCATTCATGGGTCACGAAGAGAGAAGCCTCTTCCAAAGTATGCGAGTTATGCAGAAGAAAGGCATACACGAATCTGTGCGAAACAAGTCTATCTCAAACGCGACTTTGAGCTCCCATCTGGGTTGGCGAAGAATTCATAGTCACAAAATATATGTGTTGAATCCTAAAGAAAGGGAGTACTATTCATTCTGAGGAAACACCACTACAGAGAAACCGTGTTTCTCCTAACATCTTCCCTGAACATGGTAGACTTTACCAACGTAAGTGTGAAATCGCAAGGAATGAGCCCCGTGCCTATCCCACAGACATACTTAGTGTAGAATGTCTGTCCCCATTCGAATCTTGTTCTGGGAGAAGTGTTTTCAGGAGTAGGAGAGAGAGCAGATGGAACGTATGAAGGTTTTCATTGTGAGAAGGAAATCCATCAGGAAAGCCATACACGTAAGGATGAGAAGCACTTTAGCATGAAAGGGTGAAGGCATCTTGAAAGGGTCCTGTGACGGTGCTGGAGAAACCTCTTCGGAAGTAGGCTTCCCTCAGCTGTCCTATGGTTTCAGTGAGATGAAAGTGCTTTCCGTAGTGGGTGTGAAGGCGTAAGGGACATGGCCTAGACTTAACTCTCCGTGTCGAATGTGCCTACAGTCGTGACATGAAGAACGATGTATGGAAATGGAGGATGTGAGCAAGCCTAAGGAAGATGGCATACGTGTGTTTAACTGTAAGAACAAATCTATAGTGTTGCCGTCCTTCGACTACCATCTCTTTCGTAAGGTTGGAAGCAGCTTGTTAAGCGTTGTGTGCAAGGAAAGAGATGGAACGCGTGACCCTGTACAGGGAGGAAAACGTTGTGCGGAGGGTTTCTCTCCTTTAAGTCCTGTGTCATGCAGGTGGATGGGTCTTCAAATGGACGTGGGCTCGCCTCAGGCCTAGTAGCCTTACACTGAACTCTGAGAAACAAGGCCACGTCAAACAAGCTTTCGTGCGAACATCTTGGTTCTTGAAGATAAAGGCCCTTGGAGATATATGTGTTGTTCTCTAAGGGAAGGTTCTTATACTCCCCTCTCAAGAAACAAAGCTGCAGGGAAATAGTCTTTCCACTACCACCTATAGGGACGAAGGCGGAAGCCATTTCCAACGTTCGCAGTGAAGGCACAAATACTGTGTCATGTACCACTGCTTGAGAAAAAGTTGTGTCGAAAGTTTCTCCCTACTCAGATCTTGTTTCAGGAAGATAAAAGCGTTTTCAGTTCTTTGCCTGAAAGCGTAAGGAAAATGCAATAGCCTGAATTGTGAAGAAAGAAGTGGGTCGAATGTGACCACCACGTCACAAGTTGTCCCCTACAGAGGTGTGTGTCTGGAAATCGGAGGAAGCGTAAGGAACGTGCTATACACTTAGTTCCACAAAACAACACTGTGGAGGGGCGGTCCTTCGACTGCCATCTCTTCTGCTAAGAAACGAACGGATTGAGGCAAAGTGTGAAAGAAAGCAGAGGGGAAGCGTGATCTAACTTACCCGCGGAACAACTTCTTACGGAGGGTTTTCTCAACGAGCACCATTCATGGGTCACGAAGAGAGAAGCCTCTTCCAAAGTATGCGAGTTATGCAGAAGAAAGGCATACACGAATCTGTGCGAAACAAGCCTATCTCAAACGCGACTTCGAGCTCCCATCTGGGTTGGCGAAGAATTCATAGTCACCAAATATATGTGTTGAATCCTAAAGAAAGGGAGTACTATTCATTCTGAGGAAACACCACTACAGAGAAACCGTGTTTCTCCTAACATCTTCCCTGAACATGGTAGACTTTACCAGCGTAAGTGTGAAATCGCGAGGAATGTGCCCCGTGCCTGTCCCACAGACATACTTAGTGTAGAATACCTGTCCCCATTCGAATCTTGTTCTGTGAGAAGTGTTTGCAAGAGTAGGAGATAGAGCAGAAGGAACGTGTCCAGGTTTTCATTGTGAGAAGGAAATCCATCAGGAAAGCCATACACGTAAGGATGAGAAGCACTTTAGCATGAAACGGTGAAGGCATCTTGAAAGGGCCCTGTGACGGTGCTGGAGAAAACTCTTCGGAAGTAGGCTTCCCTCAGCTGTCCTATGGTCTCAGTGAGATGAAAGTGATTTCCGTAGTGGCTGTGAAGGCGTAAGGGACATGGCCTAGACTTAACTCTCCGTGTCGAATGTGCCTACAGTCGTGACATGAAGAACGATGTATGGAAATGGAGGATGTGAGCAAGCCTAAGGAAGATGGCATATGTTTGTTTAACTGTAAGAACAAATCTATGGGGTTGCCGTCCTTCGACTACCATCTCTTTTCGTAAGGTTGGAATCAGCTTGTTAAACGTTGTGTGCAAGGAAAGAGATGGAACGCGCGATCCTGTACAGCGAGGAACACGTTGTGCGGAGGGTTTCTCTCTTTTAAGTCCGGTGCCCTGCAGGTGGATGGGTCTTCAAATGGACGTGGGCTCCCCTCAGGCCTAGTAGCCTTACACTGAACTCTGAGAAACAAGGCCACGTCAAACAGGCTTTCGTGCGAACATCTTGGTTCTTGAAGATAAAGGCCCTTGGAGATATATGTGTTGTTCTCCAAGGGAATGTTCTTATACTCCCCTCTCAAGAAACAAAGCTGCAGGGAAATAGTCTTTCCACTACCACCTATAGGGACGAAGGCGGAAGCCATTTCCAACGTTCGCAGTGAAGGCACAAATACTGTGTCATGTACCACTGCTTGAGAAAAAGTTGTGTCGAAAGTTTCTCCCTACTCAGATCTTGTTTCAGGAAGATAAAAGCGTTTTCAGTTCTTTGCCTGAAAGCGTAAGGAAAATGCAATAGGCTGAATTGTGAAGAAAAAAGTGGGTCGAATGTGACCACCACGTCACAAGTTGTCCCCTACAGAGGTGTGTGTCTGGAAATCGGAGGAAGCGTAAGGAACGTGCTATACACTTAGTTCCACAAAACAACGCTGTGGAGGGGCGGTCCTTCAACTGCCATCTCCTCTGCTAAGAAACGAACGGATTGAGGCAAAGTGTGAAAGAAAGCAGAGGGGAAGCGTGATCTACCTTACCCGCGGAACAACTTCTTACGGAGGGTTTTCTCAACGAGCACCATTCATGGTTCACGAAGATAGAAGCCTCTTCCAAAGTATGCGAGTTATGCAGAAGAAAGGCATACACGAATGTGTGCGAACCAAGTCTATCTCAAACGCGACTTCGAGCTCCCTTCTGGGTTCGTGAGGAATTCATAGTCACAAAACGTATGTGTTGAATCCTAAACAAAGGGAATACTATTCAGTCTGAAGAAACACCACTGCAGAGAAACCGTGTTTCTACTAACATCATCCCTGAACATGGTAGACTTTTCCAACGTAAGTGTGAAATCGCAAGGAATGAGCCCCGTGCCTATCCCACAGACATACTTAGTGTAGAATGTCTGTCCCCATTCGAATCTTGTTCTGGGAGAAGTGATTTCAGGAGTAGGAGAGAGAGCAGATGGAACGTATGAAGGTTCACATTGTGAGAAGGAAATCCATCAGGAAAGCCATACACGTAAGGATGAGAAACACTTTAGCATGAAAGGGTGAAGGCATCTTGAAAGGGCCCTGTGACGGTGCTGGAGAAACCTCTTCTGAAGTAGGCTTCCCTCAGCTGTCCAATGGCTTCAGTGAGATGAAAGTGCTTTCTGTAGTCGGTGTGAAGGCGTAAGGGACATGGCCTAGACTTAACTCTCTGTGTCGAATGTGCCTACAGTCGTGACATGAAGAACGATGTATGGAAATGGACGATGTGAGCAAGCCTAAGGAAGATGGCATACGTGTGTTTAACTCTAAGAACAAATCTATAGTGTTGCCGTCCTTCGACTACCATCTCTTTCGTAAGGTTGGAAGCAGCTTGTTAAGCGTTCTGTGCAAGGAAAGAGATGGAACGCGCGATCCTGTACAGCGAGGAACACGTTGTGCGGAGGGTTTCTCTCCTTTAAGTCCTGTGTCATGAAGGTGGACGGGTCTTCAAATGGACGTGGGCTCGCCTCAGGCCTAGTAGCCTTACACTGAACTCTGAGAAACAAGGCCACGTCAAACAGGCTTTCATGCGAACATCTTGGTTCTTGAAGATAAAGGCCCTTTGAGATATATGTGTTGTTCTCTAAGAGAAGGTTCTTATACTCACCTCTCAAGAAGCAAAACTGCAGGGAAATAGTCTTTCCACTACCACCTATAGGGACGAAGACGGAATCCATTTCCAACGTTCGCAGTGAAGGCACAAATACTGTGTCATGTACCACTGCTTGAGAAAGAAGTTATGTCGAATGTTTCTCCTACTCAGATCTTGTTTCAGGAAGCTAGAAACGTTTTCGGTTCTTTGCCTGAAAGCGTAAGGGAAATGCCATAGGCTGAATTGTGAAGAAAAATGTGGGTCGAATGTGACCACCAAGTCACAAGTTGTCCCCTATAGAGGTGTGTGTCTGGAAATCGGAGGAAGCGTAAGGAACGTGCTATACACTTAGTTCCACAAAACAACGCTGTTGAGGTGCGGTCCTTCGAGTGCCATCTCCTCTGCTAAGAAACGAACGGATTGAGGCAAAGTGTGAAAGAAAGCAGAGGGGAAGCGTGATCTACCTTACCCGCGGAACAACTTCTTACGGAGGGTTTTCTCAACGAGCACCATTCATGGGTCACGAAGATAGAAGTGTCTTCCAAAGTATGCGAGTTTTTCAGAAGAAACGCATACACGAATCTGTGCGAAACAAGTCTATATCAAACGCGACTTCGAGCTCCCATCTGGGTTGGCGAAGAATTCATAGTCACAAAATATATGTGTTGAATCCTAAACAAAGGGAGTACTATTCATTCTGAGGAAACACCACTACAGAGAAACCGTGTTTCTCCTAACATCTTCCCTGAACATGGTAGACTTTACCAGCGTAAGTGTGAAATCGCGAGGAATGTGCCCCGTGCCTGTCCCACAGACATACTTAGTGTAGAATACCTGTCCCCATTCGCATCTTGTTCTGTGAGAAGTGTTTGCAAGAGTAGTAGATAGAGCAGAAGGAAAGTGTCAAGGTTTTCATTGTGAGAAGGAAATCCATCAGGAAAGCCATACACGTAAGGATGAGAAGCACTTTAGCGTGAAACGGTGAAGGCATCTTGAAAGGGCCCTGTGACGGTGCTGGAGAAAACTCTTCGGAAGTAGGCTTCCCTCAGCTGCCCTATGGTTTCAGTGAGATGAAAGTGTTTTCCGTAGTGGCTGTGAAGGCGTAAGGGACATGGCCTAGACTTAACTCTCCGTGTCGAATGTGCCTACAGTCGTGACATGAAGAACGATGTATGGAAATGGAGGATGTGAGCAAGCCTAAGGAAGATGGCATATGTTTGTTTAACTGTAAGAACAAATCTATGGTGTTGCCGTCCTTCGACTACCATCTCTTTTCGTAAGGTTGGAATCAGCTTGTTAAACGTTGTGTGCAAGGAAAGAGATGGAACGCGCGATTCTGTACAGCGAGGAACACGTTGTGCGGAGGGTTTCTCTCTTTTAAGTCCTGTGCCCTGCAGGTGGATGGGTTTTCAAATGGACGTGGGCTCGCCTCAGGCCTAGTAGCCTTACACTGAACTCTGAGAAACAAGGGCACGTCAAACAGGCTTTCGTGCGAACATCTTGGTTCTTGAAGATAAAGGCCCTTGGAGATATATGTGTTGTTCTCCAAGGGAATGTTCTTATACTCCCCTCTCAAGAAACAAAGCTGCAGGGAAATAGTCTTTCCACTACCACCTATAGGGACGAAGGCGGAAGCCATTTCCAACGTTCGCAGTGAAGGCACAAATACTGTGTCATGTACCACTGCTTGAGAAAAAGTTGTGTCGAAAGTTTCTCCCTACTCAGATCTTGTTTCAGGAAGATAAAAGCGTTTTCAGTTCTTTGCTGAAAGCGTAAGGTAAATGCAATAGGCTGAATTGTGAAGAAAAAAGTGGGTCGAATGTGACCACCACGTCACATGTTGTCCCCTGCAGAGGTGTGTGTCTGGAAATCGGAGGACGCGTAAGGAACGTGCTATACACTTAGTTCCCCATACAATGCTGTGGAGGGGCGGTCCTTCGACTGCCATCTCCTCTGCTAAGAAACGAACGGATTGAGGCAAAGTGTGAAAGAAACCAGAGGGGAAGCGTGATCTACCTTACCCGCGGAACAACTTCTTACGGAGGGTTTTCTCAACGAGCACCATTCATGGGTCACGAAGAGAGAAGCCTCTTCCAAAGTATGCGAGTTATGCAGAAGAAAGGCATACACGAATCTGTGCGAAACAAGTCTATCTCAAACGCGACTTTGAGCTCCCATCTGGGTTGGCGAAGAATTCATAGTCACAAAATATATGTGTTGAATCCTAAAGAAAGGGAGTACTATTCATTCTGAGGAAACACCACTACAGAGAAACCGTGTTTCTCCTAACATCTTCCCTGAACATGGTAGACTTTACCAACGTAAGTGTGAAATCGCAAGGAATGAGCCCCGTGCCTATCCCACAGACATACTTAGTGTAGAATGTCTGTCCCCATTCGAATCTTGTTCTGGGAGAAGTGTTTTCAGGAGTAGGAGAGAGAGCAGATGGAACGTATGAAGGTTTTCATTGTGAGAAGGAAATCCATCAGGAAAGCCATACACGTAAGGATGAGAAGCACTTTAGCATGAAAGGGTGAAGGCATCTTGAAAGGGTCCTGTGACGGTGCTGGAGAAACCTCTTCGGAAGTAGGCTTCCCTCAGCTGTCCTATGGTTTCAGTGAGATGAAAGTGCTTTCCGTAGTGGGTGTGAAGGCGTAAGGGACATGGCCTACACTTAACTTTCCGTGTCGAATGTGCCTACAGTCGTGACATGAAGAACGATGTATGGAAATGGAGGATGTGAGCAAGCCTAAGGAAGATGGCATACGTGTGTTTAACTGTAAGAACAAATCTATAGTGTTGCCGTCCTTCGACTACCATCTCTTTCGTAAGGTTGGAAGCAGCTTGTTAAGCGTTGTGTGCAAGGAAAGAGATGGAACGCGTGACCCTGTACAGGGAGGAAAACGTTGTGCGGAGGGTTTCTCTCCTTTAAGTCCTGTGTCATGCAGGTGGATGGGTCTTCAAATGGACGTGGGCTCGCCTCAGGCCTAGTAGCCTTACACTGAACTCTGAGAAACAAGGCCACGTCAAACAAGCTTTCGTGCGAACATCTTGGTTCTTGAAGATAAAGGCCCTTGGAGATATATGTGTTGTTCTCTAAGGGAAGGTTCTTATACTCCCCTCTCAAGAAACAAGGCTGCAGGGAAATAGTCTTTCCACTACCACCTATAGGGACGAAGGCGGAAGCCATTTCCAACGTTCGCAGTGAAGGCACAAATACTGTGTCATGTACCACTGCTTGAGAAAAAGTTGTGTCGAAAGTTTCTCCCTACTCAGATCTTGTTTCAGGAAGATAAAAGCGTTTTCAGTTCTTTGCCTGAAAGCGTAAGGAAAATGCAATAGCCTGAATTGTGAAGAAAGAAGTGGGTCGAATGTGACCACCACGTCACAAGTTGTCCCCTACAGAGGTGTGTGTCTGGAAATCGGAGGAAGCGTAAGGAACGTGCTATACACTTAGTTCCACAAAACAACACTGTGGAGGGGCGGTCCTTCGACTGCCATCTCTTCTGCTAAGAAACGAACGGATTGAGGCAAAGTGTGAAAGAAAGCAGAGGGGAAGCGTGATCTAACTTACCGGCGGAACAACTTCTTACGGAGGGTTTTCTCAACGAGCACCATTCATGGGTCACGAAGAGAGAAGCCTCTTCCAAAGTATGCGAGTTATGCAGAAGAAAGGCATACACGAATCTGTGCGAAACAAGTCTATCTCAAACGCGACTTCGAGCTCCCATCTGGGTTGGCGAAGAATTCATAGTCACAAAATATATGTGTTGAATCCTAAAGAAAGGGAGTACTATTCATTCTGAGGAAACACCACTACAGAGAAACCGTGTTTCTCCTAACATCTTCCCTGAACATGGTAGACTTTACCAGCGTAAGTGTGAAATCGCGAGGAATGTGCCCCGTGCCTGTCCCACAGACATACTTAGTGTAGAATACCTGTCCCCATTCGAATCTTGTTCTGTGAGAAGTGTTTGCAAGAGTAGGAGATAGAGCAGAAGGAACGTGTCCAGGTTTTCATTGTGAGAAGGAAATCCGTCAGGAAAGCCATACACGTAAGGATGAGAAGCACTTTAGCATGAAACGGTGAAGGCAACTTGAAAGGGCCCTGTGACGGTGCTGGAGAAAACTCTTCGGAAGTAGGCTTCCCTCAGCTGTCCTATGGTCTCAGTGAGATGAAAGTGATTTCCGTAGTGGCTGTGAAGGCGTAAGGGACATGGCCTAGACTTAACTCTCCGTGTCGAATGTGCCTACAGTCGTGACATGAAGAACGATGTATGGAAATGGAGGATGTGAGCAAGCCTAAGGAAGATGGCATATGTTTGTTTAACTGTAAGAACAAATCTATGGGGTTGCCGTCCTTCGACTACCATCTCTTTTCGTAAGGTTGGAATCAGCTTGTTAAACGTTGTGTGCAAGGAAAGAGATGGAACGCGCGATCCTGTACAGCGAGGAACACGTTGTGCGGAGGGTTTCTCTCTTTTAAGTCCGGTGCCCTGCAGGTGGATGGGTCTTCAAATGGACGTGGGCTCCCCTCAGGCCTAGTAGCCTTACACTGAACTCTGAGAAACAAGGCCACGTCAAACAGGCTTTCGTGCGAACATCTTGGTTCTTGAAGATAAAGGCCCTTGGAGATATATGTGTTGTTCTCCAAGGGAATGTTCTTATACTCCCCTCTCAAGAAACAAAGCTGCAGGGAAATAGTCTTTCCACTACCACCTATAGGGACGAAGGCGGAAGCCATTTCCAACGTTCGCAGTGAAGGCACAAATACTGTGTCATATACCACTGCTTGAGAAAAAGTTGTGTCGAAAGTTTCTCCCTACTCAGATCTTGTTTCAGGAAGATAAAAGCGTTTTCAGTTCTTTGCCTGAAAGCGTAAGGAAAATGCAATAGGCTGAATTGTGAAGAAAAAAGTGGGTCGAATGTGACCACCACGTCACAAGTTGTCCCCTGCAGAGGTGTGTGTCTGGAAATCGGAGGAAGCGTAAGGAACGTGCTATACACTTAGTTCCACAAAACAACGCTGTGGAGGGGCGGTCCTTCGACTGCCATCTCCTCTGCTAAGAAACGAACGGATTGAGGCAAAGTGTGAAAGAAAGCAGAGGGGAAGCGTGATCTACCTTACCCGCGGAACAACTTCTTATGGAGGGTTTTCTCAACGAGCACCATTCATGGGTCACGAAGAGAGAAGCCTCTTCCAAAGTATGCGAGTTATGCAGAAGAAAGGCATACACGAATCTGTGCGAAACAAGTCTATCTCAAACGCGACTTTGAGCTCCCATCTGGGTTGGCGAAGAATTCATAGTCACAAAATATATGTGTTGAATCCTAAAGAAAGGGAGTACTATTCATTCTGAGGAAACACCACTACAGAGAAACCGTGTTTCTCCTAACATCTTCCCTGAACATGGTAGACTTTACCAACGTAAGTGTGAAATCGCAAGGAATGAGCCCCGTGCCTATCCCACAGACATACTTAGTGTAGAATGTCTGTCCCCATTCGAATCTTGTTCTGGGAGAAGTGTTTTCAGGAGTAGGAGAGAGAGCAGATGGAACGTATGAAGGTTTTCATTGTGAGAAGGAAATCCATCAGGAAAGCCATACACGTAAGGATGAGAAGCACTTTAGCATGAAAGGGTGAAGGCATCTTGAAAGGGTCCTGTGACGGTGCTGGAGAAACCTCTTCGGAAGTAGGCTTCCCTCAGCTGTCCTATGGTTTCAGTGAGATGAAAGTGCTTTCCGTAGTGGGTGTGAAGGCGTAAGGGACATGGCCTACACTTAACTTTCCGTGTCGAATGTGCCTACAGTCGTGACATGAAGAACGATGTATGGAAATGGAGGATGTGAGCAAGCCTAAGGAAGATGGCATACGTGTGTTTAACTGTAAGAACAAATCTATAGTGTTGCCGTCCTTCGACTACCATCTCTTTCGTAAGGTTGGAAGCAGCTTGTTAAGCGTTGTGTGCAAGGAAAGAGATGGAACGCGTGACCCTGTACAGGGAGGAAAACGTTGTGCGGAGGGTTTCTCTCCTTTAAGTCCTGTGTCATGCAGGTGGATGGGTCTTCAAATGGACGTGGGCTCGCCTCAGGCCTAGTAGCCTTACACTGAACTCTGAGAAACAAGGCCACGTCAAACAAGCTTTCGTGCGAACATCTTGGTTCTTGAAGATAAAGGCCCTTGGAGATATATGTGTTGTTCTCTAAGGGAAGGTTCTTATACTCCCCTCTCAAGAAACAAGGCTGCAGGGAAATAGTCTTTCCACTACCACCTATAGGGACGAAGACGGAAGCCATTTCCAACGTTCGCAGTGAAGGCACAAATACTGTGTCATGTACCACTGCTTGAGAAAAAGTTGTGTCGAAAGTTTCTCCCTACTCAGATCTTGTTTCAGGAAGATAAAAGCGTTTTCAGTTCTTTGCCTGAAAGCGTAAGGAAAATGCAATAGCCTGAATTGTGAAGAAAGAAGTGGGTCGAATGTGACCACCACGTCACAAGTTGTCCCCTACAGAGGTGTGTGTCTGGAAATCGGAGGAAGCGTAAGGAACGTGCTATACACTTAGTTCCACAAAACAACACTGTGGAGGGGCGGTCCTTCGACTGCCATCTCTTCTGCTAAGAAACGAACGGATTGAGGCAAAGTGTGAAAGAAAGCAGAGGGGAAGCGTGATCTAACTTACCGGCGGAACAACTTCTTACGGAGGGTTTTCTCAACGAGCACCATTCATGGGTCACGAAGAGAGAAGCCTCTTCCAAAGTATGCGAGTTATGCAGAAGAAAGGCATACACGAATCTGTGCGAAACAAGTCTATCTCAAACGCGACTTCGAGCTCCCATCTGGGTTGGCGAAGAATTCATAGTCACCAAATATATGTGTTGAATCCTAAAGAAAGGGAGTACTATTCATTCTGAGGAAACACCACTACAGAGAAACCGTGTTTCTCCTAACATCTTCCCTGAACATGGTAGACTTTACCAGCGTAAGTGTGAAATCGCGAGGAATGTGCCCCGTGCCTGTCCCACAGACATACTTAGTGTAGAATACCTGTCCCCATTCGAATCTTGTTCTGTGAGAAGTGTTTGCAAGAGTAGGAGATAGAGCAGAAGGAACGTGTCCAGGTTTTCATTGTGAGAAGGAAATCCGTCAGGAAAGCCATACACGTAAGGATGAGAAGCACTTTAGCATGAAACGGTGAAGGCATCTTGAAAGGGCCCTGTGACGGTGCTGGAGAAAACTCTTCGGAAGTAGGCTTCCCTCAGCTGTCCTATGGTCTCAGTGAGATGAAAGTGATTTCCGTAGTGGCTGTGAAGGCGTAAGGGACATGGCCTAGACTTAACTCTCCGTGTCGAATGTGCCTACAGTCGTGACATGAAGAACGATGTATGGAAATGGAGGATGTGAGCAAGCCTAAGGAAGATGGCATATGTTTGTTTAACTGTAAGAACAAATCTATGGGGTTGCCGTCCTTCGACTACCATCTCTTTTCGTAAGGTTGGAATCAGCTTGTTAAACGTTGTGTGCAAGGAAAGAGATGGAACGCGCGATCCTGTACAGCGAGGAACACGTTGTGCGGAGGGTTTCTCTCTTTTAAGTCCGGTGCCCTGCAGGTGGATGGGTCTTCAAATGGACGTGGGCTCCCCTCAGGCCTAGTAGCCTTACACTGAACTCTGAGAAACAAGGCCACGTCAAACAGGCTTTCGTGCGAACATCTTGGTTCTTGAAGATAAAGGCCCTTGGAGATATATGTGTTGTTCTCCAAGGGAATGTTCTTATACTCCCCTCTCAAGAAACAAAGCTGCAGGGAAATAGTCTTTCCACTACCACCTATAGGGACGAAGGCGGAAGCCATTTCCAACGTTCGCAGTGAAGGCACAAATACTGTGTCATATACCACTGCTTGAGAAAAAGTTGTGTCGAAAGTTTCTCCCTACTCAGATCTTGTTTCAGGAAGATAAAAGCGTTTTCAGTTCTTTGCCTGAAAGCGTAAGGAAAATGCAATAGGCTGAATTGTGAAGAAAAAAGTGGGTCGAATGTGACCACCACGTCACAAGTTGTCCCCTGCAGAGGTGTGTGTCTGGAAATCGGAGGAAGCGTAAGGAACGTGCTATACACTTAGTTCCACAAAACAACGCTGTGGAGGGGCGGTCCTTCAACTGCCATCTCCTCTGCTAAGAAACGAACGGATTGAGGCAAAGTGTGAAAGAAAGCAGAGGGGAAGCGTGATCTACCTTACCCGCGGAACAACTTCTTACGGAGGGTTTTCTCAACGAGCACCATTCATGGTTCACGAAGATAGAAGCCTCTTCCAAAGTATGCGAGTTATGCAGAAGAAAGGCATACACGAATGTGTGCGAACCAAGTCTATCTCAAACGCGACTTCGAGCTCCCTTCTGGGTTCGTGAGGAATTCATAGTCACAAAACGTATGTGTTGAATCCTAAACAAAGGGAATACTATTCAGTCTGAAGAAACACCACTGCAGAGAAACCGTGTTTCTACTAACATCATCCCTGAACATGGTAGACTTTTCCAACGTAAGTGTGAAATCGCAAGGAATGAGCCCCGTGCCTATCCCACAGACATACTTAGTGTAGAATGTCTGTCCCCATTCGAATCTTGTTCTGGGAGAAGTGATTTCAGGAGTAGGAGAGAGAGCAGATGGAACGTATGAAGGTTCACATTGTGAGAAGGAAATCCATCAGGAAAGCCATACACGTAAGGATGAGAAACACTTTAGCATGAAAGGGTGAAGGCATCTTGAAAGGGCCCTGTGACGGTGCTGGAGAAACCTCTTCTGAAGTAGGCTTCCCTCAGCTGTCCAATGGCTTCAGTGAGATGAAAGTGCTTTCTGTAGTCGGTGTGAAGGCGTAAGGGACATGGCCTAGACTTAACTCTCTGTGTCGAATGTGCCTACAGTCGTGACATGAAGAACGATGTATGGAAATGGACGATGTGAGCAAGCCTAAGGAAGATGGCATACGTGTGTTTAACTCTAAGAACAAATCTATAGTGTTGCCGTCCTTCGACTACCATCTCTTTCGTAAGGTTGGAAGCAGCTTGTTAAGCGTTCTGTGCAAGGAAAGAGATGGAACGCGCGATCCTGTACAGCGAGGAACACGTTGTGCGGAGGGTTTCTCTCCTTTAAGTCCTGTGTCATGAAGGTGGACGGGTCTTCAAATGGACGTGGGCTCGCCTCAGGCCTAGTAGGCTTACACTGAACTCTGAGAAACAAGGCCACGTCAAACAGGCTTTCATGCGAACATCTTGGTTCTTGAAGATAAAGGCCCTTGGAGATATATGTGTTGTTCTCTAAGAGAAGGTTCTTATACTCACCTCTCAAGAAGCAAAACTGCAGGGAAATAGTCTTTCCACTACCACCTATAGGGACGAAGACGGAATCCATTTCCAACGTTCGCAGTGAAGGCACAAATACTGTGTCATGTACCACTGCTTGAGAAAGAAGTTATGTCGAATGTTTCTCCTACTCAGATCTTGTTTCAGGAAGCTAGAAACGTTTTCGGTTCTTTGCCTGAAAGCGTAAGGGAAATGCCATAGGCTGAATTGTGAAGAAAAATGTGGGTCGAATGTGACCACCAAGTCACAAGTTGTCCCCTATAGAGGTGTGTGTCTGGAAATCGGAGGAAGCGTAAGGAACGTGCTATACACTTAGTTCCACAAAACAACGCTGTTGAGGTGCGGTCCTTCGAGTGCCATCTCCTCTGCTAAGAAACGAACGGATTGAGGCAAAGTGTGAAAGAAAGCAGAGGGGAAGCGTGATCTACCTTACCCGCGGAACAACTTCTTACGGAGGGTTTTCTCAACGAGCACCATTCATGGGTCACGAAGATAGAAGTGTCTTCCAAAGTATGCGAGTTTTTCAGAAGAAACGCATACACGAATCTGTGCGAAACAAGTCTATATCAAACGCGACTTCGAGCTCCCATCTGGGTTGGCGAAGAATTCATAGTCACAAAATATATGTGTTGAATCCTAAACAAAGGGAGTACTATTCATTCTGAGGAAACACCACTACAGAGAAACCGTGTTTCTCCTAACATCTTCCCTGAACATGGTAGACTTTACCAGCGTAAGTGTGAAATCGCGAGGAATGTGCCCCGTGCCTGTCCCACAGACATACTTAGTGTAGAATACCTGTCCCCATTCGCATCTTGTTCTGTGAGAAGTGTTTGCAAGAGTAGTAGATAGAGCAGAAGGAAAGTGTCAAGGTTTTCATTGTGAGAAGGAAATCCATCAGGAAAGCCATACACGTAAGGATGAGAAGCACTTTAGCGTGAAACGGTGAAGGCATC
Organism: Eumetopias jubatus; assembly: GCF_037043125.1. Classification (NCBI taxonomy): domain Eukaryota; kingdom Metazoa; phylum Chordata; class Mammalia; order Carnivora; family Otariidae; genus Eumetopias; species Eumetopias jubatus. Next base: position 1,244,352 of record NW_028274854.1, read on the forward strand.
TTGAAAGGGCCCTGTGACGGTGCTGGAGAAAACTCTTCGGAAGTAGGCTTCCCTCAGCTGCCCTATGGTTTCAGTGAGATGAAAGTGTTTTCCGTAGTGGCTGTGAAGGCGTAAGGGACATGGCCTAGACTTAACTCTCCGTGTCGAATGTGCCTACAGTCGTGACATGAAGAACGATGTATGGAAATGGAGGATGTGAGCAAGCCTAAGGAAGATGGCATATGTTTGTTTAACTGTAAGAACAAATCTATGGTGTTGCCGTCCTTCGACTACCATCTCTTTTCGTAAGGTTGGAATCAGCTTGTTAAACGTTGTGTGCAAGGAAAGAGATGGAACGCGCGATTCTGTACAGCGAGGAACACGTTGTGCGGAGGGTTTCTCTCTTTTAAGTCCTGTGCCCTGCAGGTGGATGGGTTTTCAAATGGACGTGGGCTCGCCTCAGGCCTAGTAGCCTTACACTGAACTCTGAGAAACAAGGGCACGTCAAACAGGCTTTCGTGCGAACATCTTGGTTCTTGAAGATAAAGGCCCTTGGAGATATATGTGTTGTTCTCCAAGGGAATGTTCTTATACTCCCCTCTCAAGAAACAAAGCTGCAGGGAAATAGTCTTTCCACTACCACCTATAGGGACGAAGGCGGAAGCCATTTCCAACGTTCGCAGTGAAGGCACAAATACTGTGTCATGTACCACTGCTTGAGAAAAAGTTGTGTCGAAAGTTTCTCCCTACTCAGATCTTGTTTCAGGAAGATAAAAGCGTTTTCAGTTCTTTGCTGAAAGCGTAAGGTAAATGCAATAGGCTGAATTGTGAAGAAAAAAGTGGGTCGAATGTGACCACCACGTCACATGTTGTCCCCTGCAGAGGTGTGTGTCTGGAAATCGGAGGACGCGTAAGGAACGTGCTATACACTTAGTTCCCCATACAATGCTGTGGAGGGGCGGTCCTTCGACTGCCATCTCCTCTGCTAAGAAACGAACGGATTGAGGCAAAGTGTGAAAGAAACCAGAGGGGAAGCGTGATCTACCTTACCCGCGGAACAACTTCTTACGGAGGTTTTTCTCAACGAGCACCATTCATGGGTCACGAAGAGAGAAGCCTCTTCCAAAGTATGCGAGTTATGCAGAAGAAAGGCATACACGAATCTCTGCGAAACAAGTCTATCTCAAACGCGACTTTGAGCTCCCATCTGGGTTGGCGAAGAATTCATAGTCACAAAATATATGTGTTGAATCCTAAAGAAAGGGAGTACTATTCATTCTGAGGAAACACCACTACAGAGAAACCGTGTTTCTCCTAACATCTTCCCTGAACATGGTAGACTTTACCAACGTAAGTGTGAAATCGCAAGGAATGAGCCCCGTGCCTATCCCACAGACATACTTAGTGTAGAATGTCTGTCCCCATTCGAATCTTGTTCTGGGAGAAGTGTTTTCAGGAGTAGGAGAGAGAGCAGATGGAACGTATGAAGGTTTTCATTGTGAGAAGGAAATCCATCAGGAAAGCCATACACGTAAGGATGAGAAGCACTTTAGCATGAAAGGGTGAAGGCATCTTGAAAGGGTCCTGTGACGGTGCTGGAGAAACCTCTTCGGAAGTAGGCTTCCCTCAGCTGTCCTATGGTTTCAGTGAGATGAAAGTGCTTTCCGTAGTGGGTGTGAAGGCGTAAGGGACATGGCCTACACTTAACTTTCCGTGTCGAATGTGCCTACAGTCGTGACATGAAGAACGATGTATGGAAATGGAGGATGTGAGCAAGCCTAAGGAAGATGGCATACGTGTGTTTAACTGTAAGAACAAATCTATAGTGTTGCCGTCCTTCGACTACCATCTCTTTCGTAAGGTTGGAAGCAGCTTGTTAAGCGTTGTGTGCAAGGAAAGAGATGGAACGCGTGACCCTGTACAGGGAGGAAAACGTTGTGCGGAGGGTTTCTCTCCTTTAAGTCCTGTGTCATGCAGATGGATGGGTCTTCAAATGGACGTGGGCTCGCCTCAGGCCTAGTAGCCTTACACTGAACTCTGAGAAACAAGGCCACGTCAAACAAGCTTTCGTGCGAACATCTTGGTTCTTGAAGATAAAGGCCCTTGGAGATATATGTGTTGTTCTCTAAGGGAAGGTTCTTATACTCCCCTCTCAAGAAACAAGGCTGCAGGGAAATAGTCTTTCCACTACCACCTATAGGGACGAAGGCGGAAGCCATTTCCAACGTTCGCAGTGAAGGCACAAATACTGTGTCATGTACCACTGCTTGAGAAAAAGTTGTGTCGAAAGTTTCTCCCTACTCAGATCTTGTTTCAGGAAGATAAAAGCGTTTTCAGTTCTTTGCCTGAAAGCGTAAGGAAAATGCAATAGCCTGAATTGTGAAGAAAGAAGTGGGTCGAATGTGACCACCACGTCACAAGTTGTCCCCTACAGAGGTGTGTGTCTGGAAATCGGAGGAAGCGTAAGGAACGTGCTATACACTTAGTTCCACAAAACAACACTGTGGAGGGGCGGTCCTTCGACTGCCATCTCTTCTGCTAAGAAACGAACGGATTGAGGCAAAGTGTGAAAGAAAGCAGAGGGGAAGCGTGATCTAACTTACCGGCGGAACAACTTCTTACGGAGGGTTTTCTCAACGAGCACCATTCATGGGTCACGAAGAGAGAAGCCTCTTCCAAAGTATGCGAGTTATGCAGAAGAAAGGCATACACGAATCTGTGCGAAACAAGTCTATCTCAAACGCGACTTCGAGCTCCCATCTGGGTTGGCGAAGAATTCATAGTCACAAAATATATGTGTTGAATCCTAAAGAAAGGGAGTACTATTCATTCTGAGGAAACACCACTACAGAGAAACCGTGTTTCTCCTAACATCTTCCCTGAACATGGTAGACTTTACCAGCGTAAGTGTGAAATCGCGAGGAATGTGCCCCGTGCCTGTCCCACAGACATACTTAGTGTAGAATACCTGTCCCCATTCGAATCTTGTTCTGTGAGAAGTGTTTGCAAGAGTAGGAGATAGAGCAGAAGGAACGTGTCCAGGTTTTCATTGTGAGAAGGAAATCCGTCAGGAAAGCCATACACGTAAGGATGAGAAGCACTTTAGCATGAAACGGTGAAGGCAACTTGAAAGGGCCCTGTGACGGTGCTGGAGAAAACTCTTCGGAAGTAGGCTTCCCTCAGCTGTCCTATGGTCTCAGTGAGATGAAAGTGATTTCCGTAGTGGCTGTGAAGGCGTAAGGGACATGGCCTAGACTTAACTCTCCGTGTCGAATGTGCCTACAGTCGTGACATGAAGAACGATGTATGGAAATGGAGGATGTGAGCAAGCCTAAGGAAGATGGCATATGTTTGTTTAACTGTAAGAACAAATCTATGGGGTTGCCGTCCTTCGACTACCATCTCTTTTCGTAAGGTTGGAATCAGCTTGTTAAACGTTGTGTGCAAGGAAAGAGATGGAACGCGCGATCCTGTACAGCGAGGAACACGTTGTGCGGAGGGTTTCTCTCTTTTAAGTCCGGTGCCCTGCAGGTGGATGGGTCTTCAAATGGACGTGGGCTCCCCTCAGGCCTAGTAGCCTTACACTGAACTCTGAGAAACAAGGCCACGTCAAACAGGCTTTCGTGCGAACATCTTGGTTCTTGAAGATAAAGGCCCTTGGAGATATATGTGTTGTTCTCCAAGGGAATGTTCTTATACTCCCCTCTCAAGAAACAAAGCTGCAGGGAAATAGTCTTTCCACTACCACCTATAGGGACGAAGGCGGAAGCCATTTCCAACGTTCGCAGTGAAGGCACAAATACTGTGTCATGTACCACTGCTTGAGAAAAAGTTGTGTCGAAAGTTTCTCCCTACTCAGATCTTGTTTCAGGAAGATAAAAGCGTTTTCAGTTCTTTGCCTGAAAGCGTAAGGAAAATGCAATAGGCTGAATTGTGAAGAAAAAAGTGGGTCGAATGTGACCACCACGTCACAAGTTGTCCCCTGCAGAGGTGTGTGTCTGGAAATCGGAGGAAGCGTAAGGAACGTGCTATACACTTAGTTCCACAAAACAACGCTGTGGAGGGGCGGTCCTTCGACTGCCATCTCCTCTGCTAAGAAACGAACGGATTGAGGCAAAGTGTGAAAGAAAGCAGAGGGGAAGCGTGATCTACCTTACCCGCGGAACAACTTCTTATGGAGGGTTTTCTCAACGAGCACCATTCATGGGTCACGAAGAGAGAAGCCTCTTCCAAAGTATGCGAGTTATGCAGAAGAAAGGCATACACGAATCTGTGCGAAACAAGTCTATCTCAAACGCGACTTTGAGCTCCCATCTGGGTTGGCGAAGAATTCATAGTCACAAAATATATGTGTTGAATCCTAAAGAAAGGGAGTACTATTCATTCTGAGGAAACACCACTACAGAGAAACCGTGTTTCTCCTAACATCTTCCCTGAACATGGTAGACTTTACCAACGTAAGTGTGAAATCGCAAGGAATGAGCCCCGTGCCTATCCCACAGACATACTTAGTGTAGAATGTCTGTCCCCATTCGAATCTTGTTCTGGGAGAAGTGTTTTCAGGAGTAGGAGAGAGAGCAGATGGAACGTATGAAGGTTTTCATTGTGAGAAGGAAATCCATCAGGAAAGCCATACACGTAAGGATGAGAAGCACTTTAGCATGAAAGGGTGAAGGCATCTTGAAAGGGTCCTGTGACGGTGCTGGAGAAACCTCTTCGGAAGTAGGCTTCCCTCAGCTGTCCTATGGTTTCAGTGAGATGAAAGTGCTTTCCGTAGTGGGTGTGAAGGCGTAAGGGACATGGCCTACACTTAACTTTCCGTGTCGAATGTGCCTACAGTCGTGACATGAAGAACGATGTATGGAAATGGAGGATGTGAGCAAGCCTAAGGAAGATGGCATACGTGTGTTTAACTGTAAGAACAAATCTATAGTGTTGCCGTCCTCCGACTACCATCTCTTTCGTAAGGTTGGAAGCAGCTTGTTAAGCGTTGTGTGCAAGGAAAGAGATGGAACGCGTGACCCTGTACAGGGAGGAAAACGTTGTGCGGAGGGTTTCTCTCCTTTAAGTCCTGTGTCATGCAGGTGGATGGGTCTTCAAATGGACGTGGGCTCGCCTCAGGCCTAGTAGCCTTACACTGAACTCTGAGAAACAAGGCCACGTCAAACAAGCTTTCGTGCGAACATCTTGGTTCTTGAAGATAAAGGCCCTTGGAGATATATGTGTTGTTCTCTAAGGGAAGGTTCTTATACTCCCCTCTCAAGAAACAAGGCTGCAGGGAAATAGTCTTTCCACTACCACCTATAGGGACGAAGACGGAAGCCATTTCCAACGTTCGCAGTGAAGGCACAAATACTGTGTCATGTACCACTGCTTGAGAAAAAGTTGTGTCGAAAGTTTCTCCCTACTCAGATCTTGTTTCAGGAAGATAAAAGCGTTTTCAGTTCTTTGCCTGAAAGCGTAAGGAAAATGCAATAGCCTGAATTGTGAAGAAAGAAGTGGGTCGAATGTGACCACCACGTCACAAGTTGTCCCCTACAGAGGTGTGTGTCTGGAAATCGGAGGAAGCGTAAGGAACGTGCTATACACTTAGTTCCACAAAACAACACTGTGGAGGGGCGGTCCTTCGACTGCCATCTCTTCTGCTAAGAAACGAACGGATTGAGGCAAAGTGTGAAAGAAAGCAGAGGGGAAGCGTGATCTAACTTACCGGCGGAACAACTTCTTACGGAGGGTTTTCTCAACGAGCACCATTCATGGGTCACGAAGAGAGAAGCCTCTTCCAAAGTATGCGAGTTATGCAGAAGAAAGGCATACACGAATCTGTGCGAAACAAGTCTATCTCAAACGCGACTTCGAGCTCCCATCTGGGTTGGCGAAGAATTCATAGTCACCAAATATATGTGTTGAATCCTAAAGAAAGGGAGTACTATTCATTCTGAGGAAACACCACTACAGAGAAACCGTGTTTCTCCTAACATCTTCCCTGAACATGGTAGACTTTACCAGCGTAAGTGTGAAATCGCGAGGAATGTGCCCCGTGCCTGTCCCACAGACATACTTAGTGTAGAATACCTGTCCCCATTCGAATCTTGTTCTGTGAGAAGTGTTTGCAAGAGTAGGAGATAGAGCAGAAGGAACGTGTCCAGGTTTTCATTGTGAGAAGGAAATCCGTCAGGAAAGCCATACACGTAAGGATGAGAAGCACTTTAGCATGAAACGGTGAAGGCATCTTGAAAGGGCCCTGTGACGGTGCTGGAGAAAACTCTTCGGAAGTAGGCTTCCCTCAGCTGTCCTATGGTCTCAGTGAGATGAAAGTGATTTCCGTAGTGGCTGTGAAGGCGTAAGGGACATGGCCTAGACTTAACTCTCCGTGTCGAATGTGCCTACAGTCGTGACATGAAGAACGATGTATGGAAATGGAGGATGTGAGCAAGCCTAAGGAAGATGGCATATGTTTGTTTAACTGTAAGAACAAATCTATGGAGTTGCCGTCCTTCGACTACCATCTCTTTTCGTAAGGTTGGAATCAGCTTGTTAAACGTTGTGTGCAAGGAAAGAGATGGAACGCGCGATCCTGTACAGCGAGGAACACGTTGTGCGGAGGGTTTCTCTCTTTTAAGTCCTGTGCCCTGCAGGTGGATGGGTCTTCAAATGGACGTGGGCTCGCCTCAGGCCTAGTAGCCTTACACTGAACTCTGAGAAACAAGGGCACGTCAAACAGGCTTTCGTGCGAACATCTTGGTTCTTGAAGATAAAGGCCCTTGGAGATATATGTGTTGTTCTCCAAGGGAAAGTTCTTATACTCCCCTCTCAAGAAACAAAGCTGCAGGGAAATAGTCTTTCCACTACCACCTATAGGGACGAAGGCGGAAGCCATTTCCAACGTTCGCCGTGAAGGCACAAATACTGTGTCATGTACCACTGCTTGAGAAAAGGTTGTGTCGAAAGTTTCTCCCTACTCAGATCTTGTTTCAGGAAGATAAAAGCGTTTTCAGTTCTTTGCCTGAAAGCGTAAGGAAAATGGAATAGGCTGAATTGTGAAGAAAAAAGTGGGTCGAATATGTCCACCAAGTCACAAGTTGTCCCCTACAGAGGTGTGTGTCTGGAAATCGGAGGAAGCGTAAGGAACGTGCTATACACTTAGTTCCACAAAACAACGCTGTGGAGGGGCGGTCCTTCAACTGCCATCTCCTCTGCTAAGAAACGAACGGATTGAGGCAAAGTGTGAAAGAAAGCAGAGGGGAAGCGTGATCTACCTTACCCGCGGAACAACTTCTTACGGAGGGTTTTCTCAACGAGCACCATTCATGGGTCACGAAGATAGAAGCCTCTTCCAAAGTATGCGAGTTATGCAGAAGAAAGGCATACACGAATGTGTGCGAACCAAGTCTATCTCAAACGCGACTTCGAGCTCCCTTCTGGGTTCGTGAGGAATTCATAGTCACAAAACGTATGTGTTGAATCCTAAACAAAGGGAATAGTATTCAGTCTGAAGAAACACCACTGCAGAGAAACCGTGTTTCTACTAACATCATCCCTGAACATGGTAGACTTTTCCAACGTAAGTGTGAAATCGCAAGGAATGAGCCCCGTGCCTATCCCACAGACATACTTAGTGTAGAATGTCTGTCCCCATTCGAATCTTGTTCTGGGAGAAGTGATTTCAGGAGTAGGAGAGAGAGCAGATGGAACGTATGGAGGTTCACATTGTGAGAAGGAAATCCATCAGGAAAGCCATACACGTAAGGATGAGAAACACTTTAGCATGAAAGGGTGAAGGCATCTTGAAAGGGCCCTGTGACGGTGCTGGAGAAACCTCTTCTGAAGTAGGCTTCCCTCAGCTGTCCAATGGCTTCAGTGAGATGAAAGTGCTTTCTCTAGTCGGTGTGAAGGCGTAAGGGACATGGCCTAGACTTAACTCTCTGTGTCGAATGTGCCTACAGTCGTGACATGAAGAACGATGTATGGAAATGGAGGATGTGAGCAAGCCTAAGGAAGATGGCATACGTGTGTTTAACTCTAAGAACAAATCTATAGTGTTGCCGTCCTTCGACTACCATCTCTTTCGTAAGGTTGGAAGCAGCTTGTTAAGCGTTCTGTGCAAGGAAAGAGATGGAACGCGCGATCCTGTACAGCGAGGAACACGTTGTGCGGAGGGTTTCTCCCTTTTAAGTCCGGTGCCCTGCAGGTGGATGGGTCTTCAAATGGACGTGGGCTCCCCTCAGGCCTAGTAGCCTTACACTGAACTCTGAGAAACAAGGCCACGTCAAACAGGCTTTCGTGCGAACATCTTGGTTCTTGAAGATAAAGGCCCTTGGAGATATATGTGTTGTTCTCCAAGGGAATGTTCTTATACTCCCCTCTCAAGAAACAAAGCTGCAGGGAAATAGTCTTTCCACTGCCACCTATAGGGACGAAGGCGGAAGCCATTTCCAACGTTCGCAGTGAAGGCACAAATACTGTGTCATGTACCACTGCTTGAGAAAAAGTTGTGTCGAAAGTTTCTCCCTACTCAGATCTTGTTTCAGGAAGATAAATGCGTTTTCAGTTCTTTGCCTGAAAGCGTAAGGAAAATGCAATAGGCTGAATTGTGAAGAAAAAAGTAGGTCGAATGTGACCACCACGTCACAAGTTGTCCCCTACAGAGGTGTGTGTCTGGAAATCGGAGGAAGCGTAAGGAACGTGCTATACACTTAGTTCCACAAAACAACGCTGTGGAGGGGCGGTCCTTCAACTGCCATCTCCTCTGCTAAGAAACGAACGGATTGAGGCAAAGTGTGAAAGAAAGCAGAGGGGAAGCGTGATCTACCTTACCCGCGGAACAACTTCTTACGGAGGGTTTTCTCAACGAGCACCATTCATGGGTCACGAAGATAGAAGTGTCTTCCAAAGTATGCGAGTTTTTCAGAAGAAACGCATACACGAATCTGTGCGAAACAAGTCTATATCAAACGCGACTTCGAGCTCCCATCTGGGTTGGCGAAGAATTCATAGTCACAAAATATATGTGTTGAATCCTAAAGAAAGGGAGTACTATTCATTCTGGGGAAACACCACTACAGAGAAACCGTGTTTCTCCTAACATCTTCCCTGAACATGGTAGACTTTACCAGCGTAAGTGTGAAATCGCGAGGAATGTGCCCCGTGCCTGTCCCACAGACATCCTTAGTGTAGAATACCTGTCCCCATTCGAATCTTGTTCTGTGAGAAGTGTTTGCAAGAGTAGGAGATAGAGCAGAAGGAACGTGTCCAGGTTTTCATTGTGAGAAGGAAATCCATCAGGAAAGCCATACACGTAAGGATGAGAAGCACTTTAGCATGAAACGGTGAAGGCATCTTGAAAGGGCCCGGTGACGGTGCTGGAGAAAACTCTTCGGAAGTAGGCTTCCCTCAGCTGTCCTATGGTCTCAGTGAGATGAAAGTGTTTTCCGTAGTGGCTGTGAAGGCGTAAGGGACATGGCCTAGACTTAACTCTCCGTGTCGAATGTGCCTACAGTCGTGACATGAAGAACGATGTATGGAAATGGAGGATGTGAGCAAGCCTAAGGAAGATGGCATATGTTTGTTTAACTGTAAGAACAAATCTATGGGGTTGCCGTCCTTCGACTACCATCTCTTTTCGTAAGGTTGGAATCAGCTTGTTAAACGTTGTGTGCAAGGAAAGAGATGGAACGCGCGATCCTGTACAGCGAGGAACACGTTGTGCGGAGGGTTTCTCTCTTTTAAGTCCGGTGCCCTGCAGGTGGATGGGTCTTCAAATGGACGTGGGCTCCCCTCAGGCCTAGTAGCCTTACACTGAACTCTGAGAAACAAGGCCACGTCAAACAGGCTTTCGTGCGAACATCTTGGTTCTTGAAGATAAAGGCCCTTGGAGATATATGTGTTGTTCTCCAAGGGAATGTTCTTATACTCCCCTCTCAAGAAACAAAGCTGCAGGGAAATAGTCTTTCCACTACCACCTATAGGGACGAAGGCGGAAGCCATTTCCAACGTTCGCAGTGAAGGCACAAATACTGTGTCATGTACCACTGCTTGAGAAAAAGTTGTGTCGAAAGTTTCTCCCTACTCAGATCTTGTTTCAGGAAGATAAAAGCGTTTTCAGTTCTTTGCCTGAAAGCGTAAGGAAAATGCAATAGGCTGAATTGTGAAGAAAAAAGTGGGTCGAATGTGACCACCACGTCACAAGTTGTCCCCTACAGAGGTGTGTGTCTGGAAATCGGAGGAAGCGTAAGGAACGTGCTATACACTTAGTTCCACAAAACAACGCTGTGGAGGGGCGGTCCTTCAACTGCCATCTCCTCTGCTAAGAAACGAACGGATTGAGGCAAAGTGTCAAAGAAAGCAGAGGGGAAGCGTGATCTACCTTACCCGCGGAACAACTTCTTACGGAGGGTTTTCTCAACGAGCACCATTCATGGGTCACGAAGATAGAAGTGTCTTCCAAAGTATGCGAGTTTTTCAGAAGAAACGCATACACGAATCTGTGCGAAACAAGTCTATATCAAACGCGACTTCGAGCTCCCATCTGGGTTGGCGAAGAATTCATAGTCACAAAATATATGTGTTGAATCCTAAACAAAGGGAGTACTATTCATTCTGAGGAAACACCACTACAGAGAAACCGTGTTTCTCCTAACATCTTCCCTGAACATGGTAGACTTTACCAGCGTAAGTGTGAAATCGCGAGGAATGTGCCCCGTGCCTGTCCCACAGACATCCTTAGTGTAGAATACCTGTCCCCATTCGAATCTTGTTCTGTGAGAAGTGTTTGCAAGAGTAGTAGATAGAGCAGAAGGAAAGTGTCAAGGTTTTCATTGTGAGAAGGAAATCCATCAGGAAAGCCATACAGTAAGGATGAGAAGCACTTTAGCATGAAACGGTGAAGGCATCTTGAAAGGGCCTTGTGACGGTGCTGGAGAAAACTCTTCGGAAGTAGGCTTCCCTCAGCTGCCCTATGGTTTCAGTGAGATGAAAGTGTTTTCCGTAGTGGCTGTGAAGGCGTAAGGGACATGGCCTAGACTTAACTCTCCGTGTCGAATGTGCCTACAGTCGTGACATGAAGAACGATGTATGGAAATGGAGGATGTGAGCAAGCCTAAGGAAGATGGCATATGTTTGTTTAACTGTAAGAACAAATCTATGGTGTTGCCGTCCTTCGACTACCATCTCTTTTCGTAAGGTTGGAATCAGCTTGTTAAACGTTGTGTGCAAGGAAAGAGATGGAACGCGCGATCCTGTACAGCGAGGAACACGTTGTGCGGAGGGTTTCTCTCTTTTAAGTCCTGTGCCCTGCAGGTGGATGGGTCTTCAAATGGACGTGGGCTCGCCTCAGGCCTAGTAGCCTTACACTGAACTCTGAGAAACAAGGCCACGTCAAACAGGCTTTCGTGCGAACATCTTGGTTCTTGAAGATAAAGGCCCTTGGAGATATATGTGTTGTTCTCCAAGGGAATGTTCTTATACTCCCCTCTCAAGAAACAAAGCTGCAGGGAAATAGTCTTTCCACTACCACCTATAGGGACGAAGGCGGAAGCCATTTCCAACGTTCGCCGTGAAGGCACAAATACTGTGTCATGTACCACTGCTTGAGAAAAGGTTGTGTCGAAAGTTTCTCCCTACTCAGATCTTGTTTCAGGAAGATAAAAGCGTTTTCAGTTCTTTGCCTGAAAGCGTAAGGAAAATGGAATAGGCTGAATTGTGAAGAAAAAAGTGGGTCGAATATGTCCACCAAGTCACAAGTTGTCCCCTACAGAGGTGTGTGTCTGGAAATCGGAGGAAGCGTAAGGAACGTGCTATACACTTAGTTCCACAAAACAACGCTGTGAAGGTGCGGTCCTTCGAGTGCCATCTCCTCTGCTAAGAAACGAACGGATTGAGGCAAAGTGTGAAAGAAAGCAGAGGGGAAGCGTGATCTACCTTACCCGCGGAACAACTTCTTACGGAGGGTTTTCTCAACGAGCACCATTCATGGGTCACGAAGATAGAAGCGTCTTCCAAAGTAGGCGAGTTATGCAGAAGAAAGGCATACACGAATCTGTGCGAAACAAGTCTATCTCAAACGCGACTTCGAGCTCCCATCTGGGTTGGCGAAGAATTCATAGTCACAAAATATATGTGTTGAATCCTAAAGAAAGGGAGTACTATTCATTCTGAGGAAACACCACTACAGAGAAACCGTGTTTCTCCTAACATCTTCCCTGAACTTGGTAGACTTTACCAGCGTAAGTGTGAAATCGCGAGGAATGTGCCCCGTGCCTGTCCCACAGACATACTTAGTGTAGAATACCTGTCCCCATTCGAATCTTGTTCTGTGAGAAGTGTTTGAAAGAGTAGGAGATAGAGCAGAAGGAACGTGTCAAGGTTTTCATTGTGAGAAGGAAATCCATCAGGAAAGCCATACACGTAAGGATGAGAAGCACTTTAGCATGAAACGGTGAAGGCATCTTGAAAGGGCCCTTGTGACTGTGCTGGAGAAAACTCTTCGGAAGTAGGCTTCCCTCAGCTGTCCTATGGTTTCAGTGAGATGAAAGTGTTTTCCGTAGTGGCTGTGAAGGCGAAAGGGACATGGCCTAGACTTAACTCTCCGTGTCGAATGTGCCTACAGTCGTGACATGAAGAACGATGTATGGAAATGGAGGATGTGAGCAAGCCTAAGGAAGATGGCATATGTTTGTTTAACTGTAAGAACAAATCTATGGGGTTGCCGTCCTTCGACTACCATCTCTTTTCGTAAGGTTGGAATCAGCTTGTTAAACGTTGTGTGCAAGGAAAGAGATGGAACGCGCGATCCTGTACAGCGAGGAACACGTTGTGCGGAGGGTTTCTCTCTTTTAAGTCCGGTGCCCTGCAGGTGGATGGGTCTTCAAATGGACGTGGGCTCCCCTCAGGCCTAGTAGCCTTACACTGAACTCTGAGAAACAAGGCCACGTCAAACAGGCTTTCGTGCGAACATCTTGGTTCTTGAAGATAAAGGCCCTTGGAGATATATGTGTTGTTCTCCAAGGGAATGTTTTTATACTCCCCTCTCAAGAAACAAAGCTGCAGGGAAATAGTCTTTCCACTACCACCTATAGGGACGAAGGCGGAAGCCATTTCCAACGTTCGCAGTGAAGGCACAAATACTGTGTCATGTACCACTGCTTGAGAAAAAGTTGTGTCGAAAGTTTCTCCCTACTCAGATCTTGTTTCAGGAAGATAAAAGCGTTTTCAGTTCTTTGCCTGAAAGCGTAAGGAAAATGCAATAGGCTGAATTGTGAAGAAAAAAGTGGGTCGAATGTGACCACCACGTCACAAGTTGTCCCCTACAGAGGTGTGTGTCTGGAAATCGGAGGAAGCGTAAGGAACGTGCTATACACTTAGTTCCACAAAACAACGCTGTGGAGGGGCGGTCCTTCAACTGCCATCTCCTCTGCTAAGAAACGAACGGATTGAGGCAAAGTGTGAAAGAAAGCAGAGGGGAAGCGTGATCTACCTTACCCGCGGAACAACTTCTTACGGAGGGTTTTCTCAACGAGCACCATTCATGGGTCACGAAGATAGAAGTGTCTTCCAAAGTATGCGAGTTTTTCAGAAGAAACGCATACACGAATCTGTGCGAAACAAGTCTATATCAAACGCGACTTCGAGCTCCCATCTGGGTTGGCGAAGAATTCATAGTCACAAAATATATGTGTTGAATCCTAAACAAAGGGAGTACTATTCATTCTGAGGAAACACCACTACAGAGAAACCGTGTTTCTCCTAACATCTTCCCTGAACATGGTAGACTTTACCAGCGTAAGTGTGAAATCGCGAGGAATGTGCCCCGTGCCTGTCCCACAGACATGCTTAGGGTAGAATACCTGTCCCCATTCGAATCTTGTTCTGTGAGAAGTGTTTGCAAGAGTAGTAGATAGAGCAGAAGGAAAGTGTCAAGGTTTTCATTGTGAGAAGGAAATCCATCAGGAAACCATACACGTAAGGATGAGAAGCACTTTAGCATGAAACGGTGAAGGCATCTTGAAAGGGCCCTGTGACGGTGCTGGAGAAAACTCTTCGGAAGTAGGCTTCCCTCAGCTGCCCTATGGTTTCAGTGAGATGAAAGTGTTTTCCGTAGTGGCTGTGAAGGCGTAAGGGACATGGCCTAGACTTAACTCTCCGTGTCGAATGTGCCTACAGTCGTGACATGAAGAACGATGTATGAAAATGGAGGATGTGAGCAAGCCTAAGGAAGATGGCATATGTTTGTTTAACTGTAAGAACAAATCTATGGAGTTGCCGTCCTTCGACTACCATCTCTTTTCGTAAGGTTGGAATCAGCTTGTTAAACGTTGTGTGCAAGGAAAGAGATGGAACGCGCGATCCTGTACAGCGAGGAACACGTTGTGCGGAGGGTTTCTCTCTTTTAAGTCCTGTGCCCTGCAGGTGGATGGGTCTTCAAATGGACGTGGGCTCGCCTCAGGCCTAGTAGCCTTACACTGAACTCTGAGAAACAAGGGCACGTCAAACAGGCTTTCGTGCGAACATCTTGGTTCTTGAAGATAAAGGCCCTTGGAGATATATGTGTTGTTCTCCAAGGGAAAGTTCTTATACTCCCCTCTCAAGAAACAAAGCTGCAGGGAAATAGTCTTTCCACTACCACCTATAGGGACGAAGGCGGAAGCCATTTCCAACGTTCGCCGTGAAGGCACAAATACTGTGTCATGTACCACTGCTTGAGAAAAGGTTGTGTCGAAAGTTTCTCCCTACTCAGATCTTGTTTCAGGAAGATAAAAGCGTTTTCAGTTCTTTGCCTGAAAGCGTAAGGAAAATGCAATAGCCTGAATTGTGAAGAAAGAAGTGGGTCGAATGTGACCACCACGTCACAAGTTGTCCCCTACAGAGGTGTGTGTCTGGAAATCGGAGGAAGCGTAAGGAACGTGCTATACACTTAGTTCCACAAAACAACACTGTGGAGGGGCGGTCCTTCGACTGCCATCTCTTCTGCTAAGAAACGAACGGATTGAGGCAAAGTGTGAAAGAAAGCAGAGGGGAAGCGTGATCTAACTTACCGGCGGAACAACTTCTTACGGAGGGTTTTCTCAACGAGCACCATTCATGGGTCACGAAGAGAGAAGCCTCTTCCAAAGTATGCGAGTTATGCAGAAGAAAGGCATACACGAATCTGTGCGAAACAAGTCTATCTCAAACGCGACTTCGAGCTCCCATCTGGGTTGGCGAAGAATTCATAGTCACCAAATATATGTGTTGAATCCTAAAGAAAGGGAGTACTATTCATTCTGAGGAAACACCACTACAGAGAAACCGTGTTTCTCCTAACATCTTCCCTGAACATGGTAGACTTTACCAGCGTAAGTGTGAAATCGCGAGGAATGTGCCCCGTGCCTGTCCCACAGACATACTTAGTGTAGAATACCTGTCCCCATTCGAATCTTGTTCTGTGAGAAGTGTTTGCAAGAGTAGGAGATAGAGCAGAAGGAACGTGTCCAGGTTTTCATTGTGAGAAGGAAATCCGTCAGGAAAGCCATACACGTAAGGATGAGAAGCACTTTAGCATGAAACGGTGAAGGCATCTTGAAAGGGCCCTGTGACGGTGCTGGAGAAAACTCTTCGGAAGTAGGCTTCCCTCAGCTGTCCTATGGTCTCAGTGAGATGAAAGTGATTTCCGTAGTGGCTGTGAAGGCGTAAGGGACATGGCCTAGACTTAACTCTCCGTGTCGAATGTGCCTACAGTCGTGACATGAAGAACGATGTATGGAAATGGAGGATGTGAGCAAGCCTAAGGAAGATGGCATATGTTTGTTTAACTGTAAGAACAAATCTATGGGGTTGCCGTCCTTCGACTACCATCTCTTTTCGTAAGGTTGGAATCAGCTTGTTAAACGTTGTGTGCAAGGAAAGAGATGGAACGCGCGATCCTGTACAGCGAGGAACACGTTGTGCGGAGGGTTTCTCTCTTTTAAGTCCGGTGCCCTGCAGGTGGATGGGTCTTCAAATGGACGTGGGCTCCCCTCAGGCCTAGTAGCCTTACACTGAACTCTGAGAAACAAGGCCACGTCAAACAGGCTTTCGTGCGAACATCTTGGTTCTTGAAGATAAAGGCCCTTGGAGATATATGTGTTGTTCTCCAAGGGAATGTTCTTATACTCCCCTCTCAAGAAACAAAGCTGCAGGGAAATAGTCTTTCCACTACCACCTATAGGGACGAAGGCGGAAGCCATTTCCAACGTTCGCAGTGAAGGCACAAATACTGTGTCATATACCACTGCTTGAGAAAAAGTTGTGTCGAAAGTTTCTCCCTACTCAGATCTTGTTTCAGGAAGATAAAAGCGTTTTCAGTTCTTTGCCTGAAAGCGTAAGGAAAATGCAATAGGCTGAATTGTGAAGAAAAAAGTGGGTCGAATGTGACCACCACGTCACAAGTTGTCCCCTGCAGAGGTGTGTGTCTGGAAATCGGAGGAAGCGTAAGGAACGTGCTATACACTTAGTTCCACAAAACAACGCTGTGGAGGGGCGGTCCTTCAACTGCCATCTCCTCTGCTAAGAAACGAACGGATTGAGGCAAAGTGTGAAAGAAAGCAGAGGGGAAGCGTGATCTACCTTACCCGCGGAACAACTTCTTACGGAGGGTTTTCTCAACGAGCACCATTCATGGTTCACGAAGATAGAAGCCTCTTCCAAAGTATGCGAGTTATGCAGAAGAAAGGCATACACGAATGTGTGCGAACCAAGTCTATCTCAAACGCGACTTCGAGCTCCCTTCTGGGTTCGTGAGGAATTCATAGTCACAAAACGTATGTGTTGAATCCTAAACAAAGGGAATACTATTCAGTCTGAAGAAACACCACTGCAGAGAAACCGTGTTTCTACTAACATCATCCCTGAACATGGTAGACTTTTCCAACGTAAGTGTGAAATCGCAAGGAATGAGCCCCGTGCCTATCCCACAGACATACTTAGTGTAGAATGTCTGTCCCCATTCGAATCTTGTTCTGGGAGAAGTGATTTCAGGAGTAGGAGAGAGAGCAGATGGAACGTATGAAGGTTCACATTGTGAGAAGGAAATCCATCAGGAAAGCCATACACGTAAGGATGAGAAACACTTTAGCATGAAAGGGTGAAGGCATCTTGAAAGGGCCCTGTGACGGTGCTGGAGAAACCTCTTCTGAAGTAGGCTTCCCTCAGCTGTCCAATGGCTTCAGTGAGATGAAAGTGCTTTCTGTAGTCGGTGTGAAGGCGTAAGGGACATGGCCTAGACTTAACTCTCTGTGTCGAATGTGCCTACAGTCGTGACATGAAGAACGATGTATGGAAATGGACGATGTGAGCAAGCCTAAGGAAGATGGCATACGTGTGTTTAACTCTAAGAACAAATCTATAGTGTTGCCGTCCTTCGACTACCATCTCTTTCGTAAGGTTGGAAGCAGCTTGTTAAGCGTTCTGTGCAAGGAAAGAGATGGAACGCGCGATCCTGTACAGCGAGGAACACGTTGTGCGGAGGGTTTCTCTCCTTTAAGTCCTGTGTCATGAAGGTGGACGGGTCTTCAAATGGACGTGGGCTCGCCTCAGGCCTAGTAGGCTTACACTGAACTCTGAGAAACAAGGCCACGTCAAACAGGCTTTCATGCGAACATCTTGGTTCTTGAAGATAAAGGCCCTTGGAGATATATGTGTTGTTCTCTAAGAGAAGGTTCTTATACTCACCTCTCAAGAAGCAAAACTGCAGGGAAATAGTCTTTCCACTACCACCTATAGGGACGAAGACGGAATCCATTTCCAACGTTCGCAGTGAAGGCACAAATACTGTGTCATGTACCACTGCTTGAGAAAGAAGTTATGTCGAATGTTTCTCCTACTCAGATCTTGTTTCAGGAAGCTAGAAACGTTTTCGGTTCTTTGCCTGAAAGCGTAAGGGAAATGCCATAGGCTGAATTGTGAAGAAAAATGTGGGTCGAATGTGACCACCAAGTCACAAGTTGTCCCCTATAGAGGTGTGTGTCTGGAAATCGGAGGAAGCGTAAGGAACGTGCTATACACTTAGTTCCACAAAACAACGCTGTTGAGGTGCGGTCCTTCGAGTGCCATCTCCTCTGCTAAGAAACGAACGGATTGAGGCAAAGTGTGAAAGAAAGCAGAGGGGAAGCGTGATCTACCTTACCCGCGGAACAACTTCTTACGGAGGGTTTTCTCAACGAGCACCATTCATGGGTCACGAAGATAGAAGTGTCTTCCAAAGTATGCGAGTTTTTCAGAAGAAACGCATACACGAATCTGTGCGAAACAAGTCTATATCAAACGCGACTTCGAGCTCCCATCTGGGTTGGCGAAGAATTCATAGTCACAAAATATATGTGTTGAATCCTAAACAAAGGGAGTACTATTCATTCTGAGGAAACACCACTACAGAGAAACCGTGTTTCTCCTAACATCTTCCCTGAACATGGTAGACTTTACCAGCGTAAGTGTGAAATCGCGAGGAATGTGCCCCGTGCCTGTCCCACAGACATACTTAGTGTAGAATACCTGTCCCCATTCGCATCTTGTTCTGTGAGAAGTGTTTGCAAGAGTAGTAGATAGAGCAGAAGGAAAGTGTCAAGGTTTTCATTGTGAGAAGGAAATCCATCAGGAAAGCCATACACGTAAGGATGAGAAGCACTTTAGCGTGAAACGGTGAAGGCATCTTGAAAGGGCCCTGTGACGGTGCTGGAGAAAACTCTTCGGAAGTAGGCTTCCCTCAGCTGCCCTATGGTTTCAGTGAGATGAAAGTGTTTTCCGTAGTGGCTGTGAAGGCGTAAGGGACATGGCCTAGACTTAACTCTCCGTGTCGAATGTGCCTACAGTCGTGACATGAAGAACGATGTATGGAAATGGAGGATGTGAGCAAGCCTAAGGAAGATGGCATATGTTTGTTTAACTGTAAGAACAAATCTATGGTGTTGCCGTCCTTCGACTACCATCTCTTTTCGTAAGGTTGGAATCAGCTTGTTAAACGTTGTGTGCAAGGAAAGAGATGGAACGCGCGATTCTGTACAGCGAGGAACACGTTGTGCGGAGGGTTTCTCTCTTTTAAGTCCTGTGCCCTGCAGGTGGATGGGTTTTCAAATGGACGTGGGCTCGCCTCAGGCCTAGTAGCCTTACACTGAACTCTGAGAAACAAGGGCACGTCAAACAGGCTTTCGTGCGAACATCTTGGTTCTTGAAGATAAAGGCCCTTGGAGATATATGTGTTGTTCTCCAAGGGAATGTTCTTATACTCCCCTCTCAAGAAACAAAGCTGCAGGGAAATAGTCTTTCCACTACCACCTATAGGGACGAAGGCGGAAGCCATTTCCAACGTTCGCAGTGAAGGCACAAATACTGTGTCATGTACCACTGCTTGAGAAAAAGTTGTGTCGAAAGTTTCTCCCTACTCAGATCTTGTTTCAGGAAGATAAAAGCGTTTTCAGTTCTTTGCTGAAAGCGTAAGGTAAATGCAATAGGCTGAATTGTGAAGAAAAAAGTGGGTCGAATGTGACCACCACGTCACATGTTGTCCCCTGCAGAGGTGTGTGTCTGGAAATCGGAGGACGCGTAAGGAACGTGCTATACACTTAGTTCCCCATACAATGCTGTGGAGGGGCGGTCCTTCGACTGCCATCTCCTCTGCTAAGAAACGAACGGATTGAGGCAAAGTGTGAAAGAAACCAGAGGGGAAGCGTGATCTACCTTACCCGCGGAACAACTTCTTACGGAGGGTTTTCTCAACGAGCACCATTCATGGGTCACGAAGAGAGAAGCCTCTTCCAAAGTATGCGAGTTATGCAGAAGAAAGGCATACACGAATCTCTGCGAAACAAGTCTATCTCAAACGCGACTTTGAGCTCCCATCTGGGTTGGCGAAGAATTCATAGTCACAAAATATATGTGTTGAATCCTAAAGAAAGGGAGTACTATTCATTCTGAGGAAACACCACTACAGAGAAACCGTGTTTCTCCTAACATCTTCCCTGAACATGGTAGACTTTACCAACGTAAGTGTGAAATCGCAAGGAATGAGCCCCGTGCCTATCCCACAGACATACTTAGTGTAGAATGTCTGTCCCCATTCGAATCTTGTTCTGGGAGAAGTGTTTTCAGGAGTAGGAGAGAGAGCAGATGGAACGTATGAAGGTTTTCATTGTGAGAAGGAAATCCATCAGGAAAGCCATACACGTAAGGATGAGAAGCACTTTAGCATGAAAGGGTGAAGGCATCTTGAAAGGGTCCTGTGACGGTGCTGGAGAAACCTCTTCGGAAGTAGGCTTCCCTCAGCTGTCCTATGGTTTCAGTGAGATGAAAGTGCTTTCCGTAGTGGGTGTGAAGGCGTAAGGGACATGGCCTACACTTAACTTTCCGTGTCGAATGTGCCTACAGTCGTGACATGAAGAACGATGTATGGAAATGGAGGATGTGAGCAAGCCTAAGGAAGATGGCATACGTGTGTTTAACTGTAAGAACAAATCTATAGTGTTGCCGTCCTTCGACTACCATCTCTTTCGTAAGGTTGGAAGCAGCTTGTTAAGCGTTGTGTGCAAGGAAAGAGATGGAACGCGTGACCCTGTACAGGGAGGAAAACGTTGTGCGGAGGGTTTCTCTCCTTTAAGTCCTGTGTCATGCAGGTGGATGGGTCTTCAAATGGACGTGGGCTCGCCTCAGGCCTAGTAGCCTTACACTGAACTCTGAGAAACAAGGCCACGTCAAACAAGCTTTCGTGCGAACATCTTGGTTCTTGAAGATAAAGGCCCTTGGAGATATATGTGTTGTTCTCTAAGGGAAGGTTCTTATACTCCCCTCTCAAGAAACAAGGCTGCAGGGAAATAGTCTTTCCACTACCACCTATAGGGACGAAGGCGGAAGCCATTTCCAACGTTCGCAGTGAAGGCACAAATACTGTGTCATGTACCACTGCTTGAGAAAAAGTTGTGTCGAAAGTTTCTCCCTACTCAGATCTTGTTTCAGGAAGATAAAAGCGTTTTCAGTTCTTTGCCTGAAAGCGTAAGGAAAATGCAATAGCCTGAATTGTGAAGAAAGAAGTGGGTCGAATGTGACCACCACGTCACAAGTTGTCCCCTACAGAGGTGTGTGTCTGGAAATCGGAGGAAGCGTAAGGAACGTGCTATACACTTAGTTCCACAAAACAACACTGTGGAGGGGCGGTCCTTCGACTGCCATCTCTTCTGCTAAGAAACGAACGGATTGAGGCAAAGTGTGAAAGAAAGCAGAGGGGAAGCGTGATCTAACTTACCGGCGGAACAACTTCTTACGGAGGGTTTTCTCAACGAGCACCATTCATGGGTCACGAAGAGAGAAGCCTCTTCCAAAGTATGCGAGTTATGCAGAAGAAAGGCATACACGAATCTGTGCGAAACAAGTCTATCTCAAACGCGACTTCGAGCTCCCATCTGGGTTGGCGAAGAATTCATAGTCACAAAATATATGTGTTGAATCCTAAAGAAAGGGAGTACTATTCATTCTGAGGAAACACCACTACAGAGAAACCGTGTTTCTCCTAACATCTTCCCTGAACATGGTAGACTTTACCAGCGTAAGTGTGAAATCGCGAGGAATGTGCCCCGTGCCTGTCCCACAGACATACTTAGTGTAGAATACCTGTCCCCATTCGAATCTTGTTCTGTGAGAAGTGTTTGCAAGAGTAGGAGATAGAGCAGAAGGAACGTGTCCAGGTTTTCATTGTGAGAAGGAAATCCGTCAGGAAAGCCATACACGTAAGGATGAGAAGCACTTTAGCATGAAACGGTGAAGGCAACTTGAAAGGGCCCTGTGACGGTGCTGGAGAAAACTCTTCGGAAGTAGGCTTCCCTCAGCTGTCCTATGGTCTCAGTGAGATGAAAGTGATTTCCGTAGTGGCTGTGAAGGCGTAAGGGACATGGCCTAGACTTAACTCTCCGTGTCGAATGTGCCTACAGTCGTGACATGAAGAACGATGTATGGAAATGGAGGATGTGAGCAAGCCTAAGGAAGATGGCATATGTTTGTTTAACTGTAAGAACAAATCTATGGGGTTGCCGTCCTTCGACTACCATCTCTTTTCGTAAGGTTGGAATCAGCTTGTTAAACGTTGTGTGCAAGGAAAGAGATGGAACGCGCGATCCTGTACAGCGAGGAACACGTTGTGCGGAGGGTTTCTCTCTTTTAAGTCCGGTGCCCTGCAGGTGGATGGGTCTTCAAATGGACGTGGGCTCCCCTCAGGCCTAGTAGCCTTACACTGAACTCTGAGAAACAAGGCCACGTCAAACAGGCTTTCGTGCGAACATCTTGGTTCTTGAAGATAAAGGCCCTTGGAGATATATGTGTTGTTCTCCAAGGGAATGTTCTTATACTCCCCTCTCAAGAAACAAAGCTGCAGGGAAATAGTCTTTCCACTACCACCTATAGGGACGAAGGCGGAAGCCATTTCCAACGTTCGCAGTGAAGGCACAAATACTGTGTCATGTACCACTGCTTGAGAAAAAGTTGTGTCGAAAGTTTCTCCCTACTCAGATCTTGTTTCAGGAAGATAAAAGCGTTTTCAGTTCTTTGCCTGAAAGCGTAAGGAAAATGCAATAGGCTGAATTGTGAAGAAAAAAGTGGGTCGAATGTGACCACCACGTCACAAGTTGTCCCCTGCAGAGGTGTGTGTCTGGAAATCGGAGGAAGCGTAAGGAACGTGCTATACACTTAGTTCCACAAAACAACGCTGTGGAGGGGCGGTCCTTCGACTGCCATCTCCTCTGCTAAGAAACGAACGGATTGAGGCAAAGTGTGAAAGAAAGCAGAGGGGAAGCGTGATCTACCTTACCCGCGGAACAACTTCTTATGGAGGGTTTTCTCAACGAGCACCATTCATGGGTCACGAAGAGAGAAGCCTCTTCCAAAGTATGCGAGTTATGCAGAAGAAAGGCATACACGAATCTGTGCGAAACAAGTCTATCTCAAACGCGACTTTGAGCTCCCATCTGGGTTGGCGAAGAATTCATAGTCACAAAATATATGTGTTGAATCCTAAAGAAAGGGAGTACTATTCATTCTGAGGAAACACCACTACAGAGAAACCGTGTTTCTCCTAACATCTTCCCTGAACATGGTAGACTTTACCAACGTAAGTGTGAAATCGCAAGGAATGAGCCCCGTGCCTATCCCACAGACATACTTAGTGTAGAATGTCTGTCCCCATTCGAATCTTGTTCTGGGAGAAGTGTTTTCAGGAGTAGGAGAGAGAGCAGATGGAACGTATGAAGGTTTTCATTGTGAGAAGGAAATCCATCAGGAAAGCCATACACGTAAGGATGAGAAGCACTTTAGCATGAAAGGGTGAAGGCATCTTGAAAGGGTCCTGTGACGGTGCTGGAGAAACCTCTTCGGAAGTAGGCTTCCCTCAGCTGTCCTATGGTTTCAGTGAGATGAAAGTGCTTTCCGTAGTGGGTGTGAAGGCGTAAGGGACATGGCCTACACTTAACTTTCCGTGTCGAATGTGCCTACAGTCGTGACATGAAGAACGATGTATGGAAATGGAGGATGTGAGCAAGCCTAAGGAAGATGGCATACGTGTGTTTAACTGTAAGAACAAATCTATAGTGTTGCCGTCCTTCGACTACCATCTCTTTCGTAAGGTTGGAAGCAGCTTGTTAAGCGTTGTGTGCAAGGAAAGAGATGGAACGCGTGACCCTGTACAGGGAGGAAAACGTTGTGCGGAGGGTTTCTCTCCTTTAAGTCCTGTGTCATGCAGGTGGATGGGTCTTCAAATGGACGTGGGCTCGCCTCAGGCCTAGTAGCCTTACACTGAACTCTGAGAAACAAGGCCACGTCAAACAAGCTTTCGTGCGAACATCTTGGTTCTTGAAGATAAAGGCCCTTGGAGATATATGTGTTGTTCTCTAAGGGAAGGTTCTTATACTCCCCTCTCAAGAAACAAGGCTGCAGGGAAATAGTCTTTCCACTACCACCTATAGGGACGAAGACGGAAGCCATTTCCAACGTTCGCAGTGAAGGCACAAATACTGTGTCATGTACCACTGCTTGAGAAAAAGTTGTGTCGAAAGTTTCTCCCTACTCAGATCTTGTTTCAGGAAGATAAAAGCGTTTTCAGTTCTTTGCCTGAAAGCGTAAGGAAAATGCAATAGCCTGAATTGTGAAGAAAGAAGTGGGTCGAATGTGACCACCACGTCACAAGTTGTCCCCTACAGAGGTGTGTGTCTGGAAATCGGAGGAAGCGTAAGGAACGTGCTATACACTTAGTTCCACAAAACAACACTGTGGAGGGGCGGTCCTTCGACTGCCATCTCTTCTGCTAAGAAACGAACGGATTGAGGCAAAGTGTGAAAGAAAGCAGAGGGGAAGCGTGATCTAACTTACCGGCGGAACAACTTCTTACGGAGGGTTTTCTCAACGAGCACCATTCATGGGTCACGAAGAGAGAAGCCTCTTCCAAAGTATGCGAGTTATGCAGAAGAAAGGCATACACGAATCTGTGCGAAACAAGTCTATCTCAAACGCGACTTCGAGCTCCCATCTGGGTTGGCGAAGAATTCATAGTCACCAAATATATGTGTTGAATCCTAAAGAAAGGGAGTACTATTCATTCTGAGGAAACACCACTACAGAGAAACCGTGTTTCTCCTAACATCTTCCCTGAACATGGTAGACTTTACCAGCGTAAGTGTGAAATCGCGAGGAATGTGCCCCGTGCCTGTCCCACAGACATACTTAGTGTAGAATACCTGTCCCCATTCGAATCTTGTTCTGTGAGAAGTGTTTGCAAGAGTAGGAGATAGAGCAGAAGGAACGTGTCCAGGTTTTCATTGTGAGAAGGAAATCCGTCAGGAAAGCCATACACGTAAGGATGAGAAGCACTTTAGCATGAAACGGTGAAGGCATCTTGAAAGGGCCCTGTGACGGTGCTGGAGAAAACTCTTCGGAAGTAGGCTTCCCTCAGCTGTCCTATGGTCTCAGTGAGATGAAAGTGATTTCCGTAGTGGCTGTGAAGGCGTAAGGGACATGGCCTAGACTTAACTCTCCGTGTCGAATGTGCCTACAGTCGTGACATGAAGAACGATGTATGGAAATGGAGGATGTGAGCAAGCCTAAGGAAGATGGCATATGTTTGTTTAACTGTAAGAACAAATCTATGGGGTTGCCGTCCTTCGACTACCATCTCTTTTCGTAAGGTTGGAATCAGCTTGTTAAACGTTGTGTGCAAGGAAAGAGATGGAACGCGCGATCCTGTACAGCGAGGAACACGTTGTGCGGAGGGTTTCTCTCTTTTAAGTCCGGTGCCCTGCAGGTGGATGGGTCTTCAAATGGACGTGGGCTCCCCTCAGGCCTAGTAGCCTTACACTGAACTCTGAGAAACAAGGCCACGTCAAACAGGCTTTCGTGCGAACATCTTGGTTCTTGAAGATAAAGGCCCTTGGAGATATATGTGTTGTTCTCCAAGGGAATGTTCTTATACTCCCCTCTCAAGAAACAAAGCTGCAGGGAAATAGTCTTTCCACTACCACCTATAGGGACGAAGGCGGAAGCCATTTCCAACGTTCGCAGTGAAGGCACAAATACTGTGTCATATACCACTGCTTGAGAAAAAGTTGTGTCGAAAGTTTCTCCCTACTCAGATCTTGTTTCAGGAAGATAAAAGCGTTTTCAGTTCTTTGCCTGAAAGCGTAAGGAAAATGCAATAGGCTGAATTGTGAAGAAAAAAGTGGGTCGAATGTGACCACCACGTCACAAGTTGTCCCCTGCAGAGGTGTGTGTCTGGAAATCGGAGGAAGCGTAAGGAACGTGCTATACACTTAGTTCCACAAAACAACGCTGTGGAGGGGCGGTCCTTCGACTGCCATCTCCTCTGCTAAGAAACGAACGGATTGAGGCAAAGTGTGAAAGAAAGCAGAGGGGAAGCGTGATCTACCTTACCCGCGGAACAACTTCTTATGGAGGGTTTTCTCAACGAGCACCATTCATGGGTCACGAAGAGAGAAGCCTCTTCCAAAGTATGCGAGTTATGCAGAAGAAAGGCATACACGAATCTGTGCGAAACAAGTCTATCTCAAACGCGACTTTGAGCTCCCATCTGGGTTGGCGAAGAATTCATAGTCACAAAATATATGTGTTGAATCCTAAAGAAAGGGAGTACTATTCATTCTGAGGAAACACCACTACAGAGAAACCGTGTTTCTCCTAACATCTTCCCTGAACATGGTAGACTTTACCAACGTAAGTGTGAAATCGCAAGGAATGAGCCCCGTGCCTATCCCACAGACATACTTAGTGTAGAATGTCTGTCCCCATTCGAATCTTGTTCTGGGAGAAGTGTTTTCAGGAGTAGGAGAGAGAGCAGATGGAACGTATGAAGGTTTTCATTGTGAGAAGGAAATCCATCAGGAAAGCCATACACGTAAGGATGAGAAGCACTTTAGCATGAAAGGGTGAAGGCATCTTGAAAGGGTCCTGTGACGGTGCTGGAGAAACCTCTTCGGAAGTAGGCTTCCCTCAGCTGTCCTATGGTTTCAGTGAGATGAAAGTGCTTTCCGTAGTGGCTGTGAAGGCGTAAGGGACATGGCCTAGACTTAACTCTCCGTGTCGAATGTGCCTACAGTCGTGACATGAAGAACGATGTATGGAAATGGAGGATGTGAGCAAGCCTAAGGAAGATGGCATATGTTTGTTTAACTGTAAGAACAAATCTATGGTGTTGCCGTCCTTCGACTACCATCTCTTTTCGTAAGGTTGGAAGCAGCTTGCTAAACGTTGTGTGCAAGGAAAGAGATGGAACGCGCGATCCTGTACAGCGAGGAACACGTTGTGCGGAGGGTTTCTCTCTTTTAAGTCCTGTGCCCTGCAGGTGGATGGGTCTTCAAATGGACGTGGGCTCGCCTCAGGCCTAGTAGCCTTACACTGAACTCTGAGAAACAAGGGCACGTCAAACAGGCTTTCGTGCGAACATCTTGGTTCTTGAAGATAAAGGCCCTTGGAGATATATGTGTTGTTCTCCAAGGGAATGTTCTTATACTCCCCTCTCAAGAAACAAAGCTGCAGGGAAATAGTCTTTCCACTGCCACCTATAGGGACGAAGGCGGAAGCCATTTCCAACGTTCGCAGTGAAGGCACAAATACTGTGTCATGTACCACTGCTTGAGAAAAAGTTGTGTCGAAAGTTTCTCCCTACTCAGATCTTGTTTCAGGAAGATAAAAGCGTTTTCAGTTCTTTGCCTGAAAGCGTAAGGAAAATGCAATAGGCTGAATTGTGAAGAAAGAAGTGGGTCGAATGTGACCACCACGTCACAAGTTGTCCCCTACAGAGGTGTGTGTCTGGAAATCGGAGGAAGCGTAAGGAACGTGCTATACACTTAGTTCCACAAAACAACGCTGTGGAGGGGCGGTCCTTCAACTGCCATCTCCTCTGCTAAGAAACGAACGGATTGAGGCAAAGTGTGAAAGAAAGCAGAGGGGAAGCGTGATCTACCTTACCCGCGGAACAACTTCTTACGGAGGGTTTTCTCAACGAGCACCATTCATGGTTCACGAAGATAGAAGCCTCTTCCAAAGTATGCGAGTTATGCAGAAGAAAGGCATACACGAATGTGTGCGAACCAAGTCTATCTCAAACGCGACTTCGAGCTCCCTTCTGGGTTCGTGAGGAATTCATAGTCACAAAACGTATGTGTTGAATCCTAAACAAAGGGAATACTATTCAGTCTGAAGAAACACCACTGCAGAGAAACCGTGTTTCTACTAACATCATCCCTGAACATGGTAGACTTTTCCAACGTAAGTGTGAAATCGCAAGGAATGAGCCCCGTGCCTATCCCACAGACATACTTAGTGTAGAATGTCTGTCCCCATTCGAATCTTGTTCTGGGAGAAGTGATTTCAGGAGTAGGAGAGAGAGCAGATGGAACGTATGAAGGTTCACATTGTGAGAAGGAAATCCATCAGGAAAGCCATACACGTAAGGATGAGAAACACTTTAGCATGAAAGGGTGAAGGCATCTTGAAAGGGCCCTGTGACGGTGCTGGAGAAACCTCTTCTGAAGTAGGCTTCCCTCAGCTGTCCAATGGCTTCAGTGAGATGAAAGTGCTTTCTGTAGTCGGTGTGAAGGCGTAAGGGACATGGCCTAGACTTAACTCTCTGTGTCGAATGTGCCTACAGTCGTGACATGAAGAACGATGTATGGAAATGGAGGATGTGAGCAAGCCTAAGGAAGATGGCATACGTGTGTTTAACTCTAAGAACAAATCTATAGTGTTGCCGTCCTTCGACTACCATCTCTTTCGTAAGGTTGGAAGCAGCTTGTTAAGCGTTCTGTGCAAGGAAAGAGATGGAACGCGCGATCCTGTACAGCGAGGAACACGTTGTGCGGAGGGTTTCTCTCCTTTAAGTCCTGTGTCATGAAGGTGGACGGGTCTTCAAATGGACGTGGGCTCGCCTCAGGCCTAGTAGCCTTACACTGAACTCTGAGAAACAAGGCCACGTCAAACAGGCTTTCATGCGAACATCTTGGTTCTTGAAGATAAAGGCCCTTGGAGATATATGTGTTGTTCTCTAAGAGAAGGTTCTTATACTCACCTCTCAAGAAGCAAAACTGCAGGGAAATAGTCTTTCCACTACCACCTATAGGGACGAAGACGGAATCCATTTCCAACGTTCGCAGTGAAGGCACAAATACTGTGTCATGTACCACTGCTTGAGAAAGAAGTTATGTCGAATGTTTCTCCTACTCAGATCTTGTTTCAGGAAGCTAGAAACGTTTTCGGTTCTTTGCCTGAAAGCGTAAGGGAAATGCCATAGGCTGAATTGTGAAGAAAAATGTGGGTCGAATGTGACCACCAAGTCACAAGTTGTCCCCTATAGAGGTGTGTGTCTGGAAATCGGAGGAAGCGTAAGGAACGTGCTATACACTTAGTTCCACAAAACAACGCAGTTGAGGTGCGGTCCTTCGAGTGCCATCTCCTCTGCTAAGAAACGAACGGATTGAGGCAAAGTGTGAAAGAAAGCAGAGGGGAAGCGTGATCTACCTTACCCGCGGAACAACTTCTTACGGAGGGTTTTCTCAACGAGCACCATTCATGGGTCACGAAGATAGAAGTGTCTTCCAAAGTATGCGAGTTATGCAGAAGAAAGGCATACACGAATGTGTGCGAACCAAGTCTATCTCAAACGCGACTTCGAGCTCCCATCTGGGTTGGCGAAGAATTCATAGTCACAAAATATATGTGTTGAATCCTAAACAAAGGGAGTACTATTCATTCTGAGGAAACACCACTACAGAGAAACCGTGTTTCTCCTAACATCTTCCCTGAACATGGTAGACTTTACCAGCGTAAGTGTGAAATCGCGAGGAATGTGCCCCGTGCCTGTCCCGCAGACATACTTAGTGTAGAATACCTGTCCCCATTCGCATCTTGTTCTGTGAGAAGTGTTTGCAAGAGTAGTAGATAGAGCAGAAGGAAAGTGTCAAGGTTTTCATTGTGAGAAGGAAATCCATCAGGAAAGCCATACACGTAAGGATGAGAAGCACTTTAGCGTGAAACGGTGAAGGCATCTTGAAAGGGCCCTGTGACGGTGCTGGAGAAAACTCTTCGGAAGTAGGCTTCCCTCAGCTGCCCTATGGTTTCAGTGAGATGAAAGTGTTTTCCGTAGTGGCTGTGAAGGCGTAAGGGACATGGCCTAGACTTAACTCTCCGTGTCGAATGTGCCTACAGTCGTGACATGAAGAACGATGTATGGAAATGGAGGATGTGAGCAAGCCTAAGGAAGATGGCATATGTTTGTTTAACTGTAAGAACAAATCTATGGTGTTGCCGTCCTTCGACTACCATCTCTTTTCGTAAGGTTGGAATCAGCTTGTTAAACGTTGTGTGCAAGGAAAGAGATGGAACGCGCGATCCTGTACAGCGAGGAACACGTTGTGCGGAGGGTTTCTCTCTTTTAAGTCCTGTGCCCTGCAGGTGGATGGGTCTTCAAATGGACGTGGGCTCGCCTCAGGCCTAGTAGCCTTACACTGAACTCTGAGAAACAAGGGCACGTCAAACAGGCTTTCGTGTGAACATCTTGGTTCTTGAAGATAAAGGCCCTTGGAGATATATGTGTTGTTCTCCAAGGGAATGTTCTTATACTCCCCTCTCAAGAAACAAAGCTGCAGGGAAATAGTCTTTCCACTGCCACCTATAGGGACGAAGGCGGAAGCCATTTCCAACGTTCGCAGTGAAGGCACAAATACTGTGTCATGTACCACTGCTTGAGAAAAAGTTGTGTCGAAAGTTTCTCCCTACTCAGATCTTGTTTCAGGAAGATAAAAGCGTTTTCAGTTCTTTGCTGAAAGCGTAAGGTAAATGCAATAGGCTGAATTGTGAAGAAAAAAGTGGGTCGAATGTGACCACCACGTCACAAGTTGTCCCCTACAGAGGTGTGTGTCTGGAAATCGGAGGAAGCGTAAGGAACGTGCTATACACTTAGTTCCACAAAACAACGCTGTGGAGGGGCGGTCCTTCGACTGCCATCTCCTCTGCTAAGAAACGAACGGATTGAGGCAAAGTGTGAAAGAAACCAGAGGGGAAGCGTGATCTACCTTACCCGCGGAACAACTTCTTACGGAGGTTTTTCTCAACGAGCACCATTCATGGGTCACGAAGAGAGAAGCCTCTTCCAAAGTATGCGAGTTATGCAGAAGAAAGGCATACACGAATCTGTGCGAAACAAGTCTATCTCAAACGCGACTTTGAGCTCCCATCTGGGTTGGCGAAGAATTCATAGTCACAAAATATATGTGTTGAATCCTAAAGAAAGGGAGTACTATTCATTCTGAGGAAACACCACTACAGAGAAACCGTGTTTCTCCTAACATCTTCCCTGAACATGGTAGACTTTACCAACGTAAGTGTGAAATCGCAAGGAATGAGCCCCGTGCCTATCCCACAGACATACTTAGTGTAGAATGTCTGTCCCCATTCGAATCTTGTTCTGGGAGAAGTGTTTTCAGGAGTAGGAGAGAGAGCAGATGGAACGTATGAAGGTTTTCATTGTGAGAAGGAAATCCATCAGGAAAGCCATACACGTAAGGATGAGAAGCACTTTAGCATGAAAGGGTGAAGGCATGTTGAAAGGGTCCTGTGACGGTGCTGGAGAAACCTCTTCGGAAGTAGGCTTCCCTCAGCTGTCCTATGGTTTCAGTGAGATGAAAGTGCTTTCCGTAGTGGGTGTGAAGGCGTAAGGGACATGGCCTAGACTTAACTCTCCGTGTCGAATGTGCCTACAGTCGTGACATGAAGAACGATGTATGGAAATGGAGGATGTGAGCAAGCCTAAGGAAGATGGCATACGTGTGTTTAACTGTAAGAACAAATCTATAGTGTTGCCGTCCTTCGACTACCATCTCTTTCGTAAGGTTGGAAGCAGCTTGTTAAGCGTTGTGTGCAAGGAAAGAGATGGAACGCGTGACCCTGTACAGGGAGGAAAACGTTGTGCGGAGGGTTTCTCTCCTTTAAGTCCTGTGTCATGCAGGTGGATGGGTCTTCAAATGGACGTGGGCTCGCCTCAGGCCTAGTAGCCTTACACTGAACTCTGAGAAACAAGGCCACGTCAAACAAGCTTTCGTGCGAACATCTTGGTTCTTGAAGATAAAGGCCCTTGGAGATATATGTGTTGTTCTCTAAGGGAAGGTTCTTATACTCCCCTCTCAAGAAACAAAGCTGCAGGGAAATAGTCTTTCCACTACCACCTATAGGGACGAAGACGGAAGCCATTTCCAACGTTCGCAGTGAAGGCACAAATACTGTGTCATGTACCACTGCTTGAGAAAAAGTTGTGTCGAAAGTTTCTCCCTACTCAGATCTTGTTTCAGGAAGATAAAAGCGTTTTCAGTTCTTTGCCTGAAAGCGTAAGGAAAATGCAATAGCCTGAATTGTGAAGAAAGAAGTGGGTCGAATGTGACCACCACGTCACAAGTTGTCCCCTACAGAGGTGTGTGTCTGGAAATCGGAGGAAGCGTAAGGAACGTGCTATACACTTAGTTCCACAAAACAACACTGTGGAGGGGCGGTCCTTCGACTGCCATCTCTTCTGCTAAGAAACGAACGGATTGAGGCAAAGTGTGAAAGAAAGCAGAGGGGAAGCGTGATCTAACTTACCCGCGGAACAACTTCTTACGGAGGGTTTTCTCAACGAGCACCATTCATGGGTCACGAAGAGAGAAGCCTCTTCCAAAGTATGCGAGTTATGCAGAAGAAAGGCATACACGAATCTGTGCGAAACAAGCCTATCTCAAACGCGACTTCGAGCTCCCATCTGGGTTGGCGAAGAATTCATAGTCACAAAATATATGTGTTGAATCCTAAAGAAAGGGAGTACTATTCATTCTGAGGAAACACCACTACAGAGAAACCGTGTTTCTCCTAACATCTTCCCTGAACATGGTAGACTTTACCAGCGTAAGTGTGAAATCGCGAGGAATGTGCCCCGTGCCTGTCCCACAGACATACTTAGTGTAGAATACCTGTCCCCATTCGAATCTTGTTCTGTGAGAAGTGTTTGCAAGAGTAGGAGATAGAGCAGAAGGAACGTGTCCAGGTTTTCATTGTGAGAAGGAAATCCATCAGGAAAGCCATACACGTAAGGATGAGAAGCACTTTAGCATGAAACGGTGAAGGCATCTTGAAAGGGCCCTGTGACGGTGCTGGAGAAAACTCTTCGGAAGTAGGCTTCCCTCAGCTGTCCTATGGTCTCAGTGAGATGAAAGTGATTTCCGTAGTGGCTGTGAAGGCGTAAGGGACATGGCCTAGACTTAACTCTCCGTGTCGAATGTGCCTACAGTCGTGACATGAAGAACGATGTATGGAAATGGAGGATGTGAGCAAGCCTAAGGAAGATGGCATATGTTTGTTTAACTGTAAGAACAAATCTATGGGGTTGCCGTCCTTCGACTACCATCTCTTTTCGTAAGGTTGGAATCAGCTTGTTAAACGTTGTGTGCAAGGAAAGAGATGGAACGCGCGATCCTGTACAGCGAGGAACACGTTGTGCGGAGGGTTTCTCTCTTTTAAGTCCGGTGCCCTGCAGGTGGATGGGTCTTCAAATGGACGTGGGCTCCCCTCAGGCCTAGTAGCCTTACACTGAACTCTGAGAAACAAGGCCACGTCAAACAGGCTTTCGTGCGAACATCTTGGTTCTTGAAGATAAAGGCCCTTGGAGATATATGTGTTGTTCTCCAAGGGAATGTTCTTATACTCCCCTCTCAAGAAACAAAGCTGCAGGGAAATAGTCTTTCCACTACCACCTATAGGGACGAAGGCGGAAGCCATTTCCAACGTTCGCAGTGAAGGCACAAATACTGTGTCATGTACCACTGCTTGAGAAAAAGTTGTGTCGAAAGTTTCTCCCTACTCAGATCTTGTTTCAGGAAGATAAAAGCGTTTTCAGTTCTTTGCCTGAAAGCGTAAGGAAAATGCAATAGGCTGAATTGTGAAGAAAGAAGTGGGTCGAATGTGACCACCACGTCACAAGTTGTCCCCTACAGAGGTGTGTGTCTGGAAATCGGAGGAAGCGTAAGGAACGTGCTATACACTTAGTTCCACAAAACAACGCTGTGGAGGGGCGGTCCTTCAACTGCCATCTCCTCTGCTAAGAAACGAACGGATTGAGGCAAAGTGTGAAAGAAAGCAGAGGGGAAGCGTGATCTACCTTACCCGCGGAACAACTTCTTACGGAGGGTTTTCTCAACGAGCACCATTCATGGTTCACGAAGATAGAAGCCTCTTCCAAAGTATGCGAGTTATGCAGAAGAAAGGCATACACGAATGTGTGCGAACCAAGTCTATCTCAAACGCGACTTCGAGCTCCCTTCTGGGTTCGTGAGGAATTCATAGTCACAAAACGTATGTGTTGAATCCTAAACAAAGGGAATACTATTCAGTCTGAAGAAACACCACTGCAGAGAAACCGTGTTTCTACTAACATCATCCCTGAACATGGTAGACTTTTCCAACGTAAGTGTGAAATCGCAAGGAATGAGCCCCGTGCCTATCCCACAGACATACTTAGTGTAGAATGTCTGTCCCCATTCGAATCTTGTTCTGGGAGAAGTGATTTCAGGAGTAGGAGAGAGAGCAGATGGAACGTATGAAGGTTCACATTGTGAGAAGGAAATCCATCAGGAAAGCCATACACGTAAGGATGAGAAACACTTTAGCATGAAAGGGTGAAGGCATCTTGAAAGGGCCCTGTGACGGTGCTGGAGAAACCTCTTCTGAAGTAGGCTTCCCTCAGCTGTCCAATGGCTTCAGTGAGATGAAAGTGCTTTCTGTAGTCGGTGTGAAGGCGTAAGGGACATGGCCTAGACTTAACTCTCTGTGTCGAATGTGCCTACAGTCGTGACATGAAGAACGATGTATGGAAATGGAGGATGTGAGCAAGCCTAAGGAAGATGGCATACGTGTGTTTAACTCTAAGAACAAATCTATAGTGTTGCCGTCCTTCGACTACCATCTCTTTCGTAAGGTTGGAAGCAGCTTGTTAAGCGTTCTGTGCAAGGAAAGAGATGGAACGCGCGATTCTGTACAGCGAGGAACACGTTGTGCGGAGGGTTTCTCTCCTTTAAGTCCTGTGTCATGAAGGTGGACGGGTCTTCAAATGGACGTGGGCTCGCCTCAGGCCTAGTAGCCTTACACTGAACTCTGAGAAACAAGGCCACGTCAAACAGGCTTTCATGCGAACATCTTGGTTCTTGAAGATAAAGGCCCTTGGAGATATATGTGTTGTTCTCTAAGAGAAGGTTCTTATACTCACCTCTCAAGAAGCAAAACTGCAGGGAAATAGTCTTTCCACTACCACCTATAGGGACGAAGACGGAATCCATTTCCAACGTTCGCAGTGAAGGCACAAATACTGTGTCATGTACCACTGCTTGAGAAAGAAGTTATGTCGAATGTTTCTCCTACTCAGATCTTGTTTCAGGAAGCTAGAAACGTTTTCGGTTCTTTGCCTGAAAGCGTAAGGGAAATGCCATAGGCTGAATTGTGAAGAAAAATGTGGGTCGAATGTGACCACCAAGTCACAAGTTGTCCCCTATAGAGGTGTGTGTCTGGAAATCGGAGGAAGCGTAAGGAACGTGCTATACACTTAGTTCCACAAAACAACGCAGTTGAGGTGCGGTCCTTCGAGTGCCATCTCCTCTGCTAAGAAACGAACGGATTGAGGCAAAGTGTGAAAGAAAGCAGAGGGGAAGCGTGATCTACCTTACCCGCGGAACAACTTCTTACGGAGGGTTTTCTCAACGAGCACCATTCATGGGTCACGAAGATAGAAGTGTCTTCCAAAGTATGCGAGTTTTTCAGAAGAAACGCATACACGAATCTGTGCGAAACAAGTCTATATCAAACGCGACTTCGAGCTCCCATCTGGGTTGGCGAAGAATTCATAGTCACAAAATATATGTGTTGAATCCTAAACAAAGGGAGTACTATTCATTCTGAGGAAACACCACTACAGAGAAACCGTGTTTCTCCTAACATCTTCCCTGAACATGGTAGACTTTACCAGCGTAAGTGTGAAATCGCGAGGAATGTGCCCCGTGCCTGTCCCGCAGACATACTTAGTGTAGAATACCTGTCCCCATTCGCATCTTGTTCTGTGAGAAGTGTTTGCAAGAGTAGTAGATAGAGCAGAAGGAAAGTGTCAAGGTTTTCATTGTGAGAAGGAAATCCATCAGGAAAGCCATACACGTAAGGATGAGAAGCACTTTAGCGTGAAACGGTGAAGGCATCTTGAAAGGGCCCTGTGACGGTGCTGGAGAAAACTCTTCGGAAGTAGGCTTCCCTCAGCTGCCCTATGGTTTCAGTGAGATGAAAGTGTTTTCCGTAGTGGCTGTGAAGGCGTAAGGGACATGGCCTAGACTTAACTCTCCGTGTCGAATGTGCCTACAGTCGTGACATGAAGAACGATGTATGGAAATGGAGGATGTGAGCAAGCCTAAGGAAGATGGCATATGTTTGTTTAACTGTAAGAACAAATCTATGGTGTTGCCGTCCTTCGACTACCATCTCTTTTCGTAAGGTTGGAATCAGCTTGTTAAACGTTGTGTGCAAGGAAAGAGATGGAACGCGCGATCCTGTACAGCGAGGAACACGTTGTGCGGAGGGTTTCTCTCTTTTAAGTCCTGTGCCCTGCAGGTGGATGGGTCTTCAAATGGACGTGGGCTCGCCTCAGGCCTAGTAGCCTTACACTGAACTCTGAGAAACAAGGGCACGTCAAACAGGCTTTCGTGCGAACATCTTGGTTCTTGAAGATAAAGGCCCTTGGAGATATATGTGTTGTTCTCCAAGGGAATGTTCTTATACTCCCCTCTCAAGAAACAAAGCTGCAGGGAAATAGTCTTTCCACTACCACCTATAGGGACGAAGGCGGAAGCCATTTCCAACGTTCGCAGTGAAGGCACAAATACTGTGTCATGTACCACTGCTTGAGAAAAAGTTGTGTCGAAAGTTTCTCCCTACTCAGATCTTGTTTCAGGAAGATAAAAGCGTTTTCAGTTCTTTGCTGAAAGCGTAAGGTAAATGCAATAGGCTGAATTGTGAAGAAAAAAGTGGGTCGAATGTGACCACCACGTCCCATGTTGTCCCCTGCAGAGGTGTGTGTCTGAAAATCGGAGGACGCGTAAGGAACGTGCTATACACTTAGTTCCCCAAACAATGCTGTGGAGGGGCGGTCCTTCGACTGCCATCTCCTCTGCTAAGAAAAGAACGGATTGAGGCAAAGTGTGAAAGAAACCAGAGGGGAAGCGTGATCTACCTTACCCGCGGAACAACTTCTTACGGAGGTTTTTCTCAACGAGCACCATTCATGGGTCACGAAGAGAGAAGCCTCTTCCAAAGTATGCGAGTTATGCAGAAGAAAGGCATACACGAATCTGTGCGAAACAAGTCTATCTCAAACGCGACTTTGAGCTCCCATCAGGGTTGGCGAAGAATTCATAGTCACAAAATATATGTGTTGAATCCTAAAGAAAGGGAGTACTATTCATTCTGAGGAAACACCACTACAGAGAAACCGTGTTTCTCCTAACATCTTCCCTGAACATGGTAGACTTTACCAACGTAAGTGTGAAATCGCAAGGAATGAGCCCCGTGCCTATCCCACAGACCTACTTAGTGTAGAATGTCTGTCCCCATTCGAATCTTGTTCTGGGAGAAGTGTTTTCAGGAGTAGGAGAGAGAGCAGATGGAACGTATGAAGGTTTTCATTGTGAGAAGGAAATCCATCAGGAAAGCCATACACGTAAGGATGAGAAGCACTTTAGCATGAAAGGGTGAAGGCATCTTGAAAGGGTCCTGTGACGGTGCTGGAGAAACCTCTTCGGAAGTAGGCTTCCCTCAGCTGTCCTATGGTTTCAGTGAGATGAAAGTGCTTTCCGTAGTGGGTGTGAAGGCGTAAGGGACATGGCCTACACTTAACTTTCCGTGTCGAATGTGCCTACAGTCGTGACATGAAGAACGATGTATGGAAATGGAGGATGTGAGCAAGCCTAAGGAAGATGGCATACGTGTGTTTAACTGTAAGAACAAATCTATAGTGTTGCCGTCCTTCGACTACCATCTCTTTCGTAAGGTTGGAAGCAGCTTGTTAAGCGCTGTGTGCAAGGAAAGAGATGGAACGCGTGACCCTGTACAGGGAGGAAAACGTTGTGCGGAGGGTTTCTCTCCTTTAAGTCCTGTGTCATGCAGGTGGATGGGTCTTCAAATGGACGTGGGCTCGCCTCAGGCCTAGTAGCCTTACACTGAACTCTGAGAAACAAGGCCACGTCAAACAAGCTTTCGTGCGAACATCTTGGTTCTTGAAGATAAAGGCCCTTGGAGATATATGTGTTGTTCTCTAAGGGAAGGTTCTTATACTCCCCTCTCAAGAAACAAGGCTGCAGGGAAATAGTCTTTCCACTACCACCTATAGGGACGAAGGCGGAAGCCATTTCCAACGTTCGCAGTGAAGGCACAAATACTGTGTCATGTACCACTGCTTGAGAAAAAGTTGTGTCGAAAGTTTCTCCCTACTCAGGTCTTGTTTCAGGAAGATAAAAGCGTTTTCAGTTCTTTGCCTGAAAGCGTAAGGAAAATGCAATAGCCTGAATTGTGAAGAAAGAAGTGGGTCGAATGTGACCACCACGTCACAAGTTGTCCCCTACAGAGGTGTGTGTCTGGAAATCGGAGGAAGCGTAAGGAACGTGCTATACACTTAGTCCACAAAACAACACTGTGGAGGGGCGGTCCTTCGACTGCCATCTCTTCTGCTAAGAAACGAACGGATTGAGGCAAAGTGTGAAAGAAAGCAGAGGGGAAGCGTGATCTAACTTACCGGCGGAACAACTTCTTACGGAGGGTTTTCTCAACGAGCACCATTCATGGGTCACGAAGAGAGAAGCCTCTTCCAAAGTATGCGAGTTATGCAGAAGAAAGGCATACACGAATCTGTGCGAAACAAGTCTATCTCAAACGCGACTTCGAGCTCCCATCTGGGTTGGCGAAGAATTCATAGTCACAAAATATATGTGTTGAATCCTAAAGAAAGGGAGTACTATTCATTCTGAGGAAACACCACTACAGAGAAACCGTGTTTCTCCTAACATCTTCCCTGAACATGGTAGACTTTACCAGCGTAAGTGTGAAATCGCGAGGAATGTGCCCCGTGCCTGTCCCACAGACATACTTAGTGTAGAATACCTGTCCCCATTCGAATCTTGTTCTGTGAGAAGTGTTTGCAAGAGTAGGAGATAGAGCAGAAGGAACGTGTCCAGGTTTTCATTGTGAGAAGGAAATCCGTCAGGAAAGCCATACACGTAAGGATGAGAAGCACTTTAGCATGAAACGGTGAAGGCAACTTGAAAGGGCCCTGTGACGGTGCTGGAGAAAACTCTTCGGAAGTAGGCTTCCCTCAGCTGTCCTATGGTCTCAGTGAGATGAAAGTGATTTCCGTCGTGGCTGTGAAGGCGTAAGGGACATGGCCTAGACTTAACTCTCCGTGTCGAATGTGCC
Organism: Eumetopias jubatus; assembly: GCF_037043125.1. Lineage (NCBI taxonomy): Eukaryota > Metazoa > Chordata > Mammalia > Carnivora > Otariidae > Eumetopias > Eumetopias jubatus. The sequence goes on from NW_028274854.1 coordinate 1,283,337, forward strand.
TACAGTCGTGACATGAAGAACGATGTATGGAAATGGAGGATGTGAGCAAGCCTAAGGAAGATGGCATATGTTTGTTTAACTGTAAGAACAAATCTATGGGGTTGCCGTCCTTCGACTACCATCTCTTTTCGTAAGGTTGGAATCAGCTTGTTAAACGTTGTGTGCAAGGAAAGAGATGGAACGCGCGATCCTGTACAGCGAGGAACACGTTGTGCGGAGGGTTTCTCTCTTTTAAGTCCGGTGCCCTGCAGGTGGATGGGTCTTCAAATGGACGTGGGCTCCCCTCAGGCCTAGTAGCCTTACACTGAACTCTGAGAAACAAGGCCACGTCAAACAGGCTTTCGTGCGAACATCTTGGTTCTTGAAGATAAAGGCCCTTGGAGATATATGTGTTGTTCTCTAAGGGAAGGTTCTTATACTCCCCTCTCAAGAAACAAGGCTGCAGGGAAATAGTCTTTCCACTACCACCTATAGGGACGAAGACGGAAGCCATTTCCAACGTTCGCAGTGAAGGCACAAATACTGTGTCATGTACCACTGCTTGAGAAAAAGTTGTGTCGAAAGTTTCTCCCTACTCAGATCTTGTTTCAGGAAGATAAAAGCGTTTTCAGTTCTTTGCCTGAAAGCGTAAGGAAAATGCAATAGCCTGAATTGTGAAGAAAGAAGTGGGTCGAATGTGACCACCACGTCACAAGTTGTCCCCTACAGAGGTGTGTGTCTGGAAATCGGAGGAAGCGTAAGGAACGTGCTATACACTTAGTTCCACAAAACAACACTGTGGAGGGGCGGTCCTTCGACTGCCATCTCTTCTGCTAAGAAACGAACGGATTGAGGCAAAGTGTGAAAGAAAGCAGAGGGGAAGCGTGATCTAACTTACCGGCGGAACAACTTCTTACGGAGGGTTTTCTCAACGAGCACCATTCATGGGTCACGAAGAGAGAAGCCTCTTCCAAAGTATGCGAGTTATGCAGAAGAAAGGCATACACGAATCTGTGCGAAACAAGTCTATCTCAAACGCGACTTCGAGCTCCCATCTGGGTTGGCGAAGAATTCATAGTCACAAAATATATGTGTTGAATCCTAAAGAAAGGGAGTACTATTCATTCTGAGGAAACACCACTACAGAGAAACCGTGTTTCTCCTAACATCTTCCCTGAACATGGTAGACTTTACCAGCGTAAGTGTGAAATCGCGAGGAATGTGCCCCGTGCCTGTCCCACAGACATACTTAGTGTAGAATACCTGTCCCCATTCGAATCTTGTTCTGTGAGAAGTGTTTGCAAGAGTAGGAGATAGAGCAGAAGGAACGTGTCCAGGTTTTCATTGTGAGAAGGAAATCCGTCAGGAAAGCTATACACGTAAGGATGAGAAGCACTTTAGCATGAAACGGTGAAGGCATCTTGAAAGGGCCCTGTGACGGTGCTGGAGAAAACTCTTCGGAAGTAGGCTTCCCTCAGCTGTCCTATGGTCTCAGTGAGATGAAAGTGATTTCCGTAGTGGCTGTGAAGGCGTAAGGGACATGGCCTAGACTTAACTCTCCGTGTCGAATGTGCCTACAGTCGTGACATGAAGAACGATGTATGGAAATGGAGGATGTGAGCAAGCCTAAGGAAGATGGCATATGTTTGTTTAACTGTAAGAACAAATCTATGGGGTTGCCGTCCTTCGACTACCATCTCTTTTCGTAAGGTTGGAATCAGCTTGTTAAACGTTGTGTGCAAGGAAAGAGATGGAACGCGCGATCCTGTACAGCGAGGAACACGTTGTGCGGAGGGTTTCTCTCTTTTAAGTCCGGTGCCCTGCAGGTGGATGGGTCTTCAAATGGACGTGGGCTGCCCTCAGGCCTAGTAGCCTTACACTGAACTCTGAGAAACAAGGCCACGTCAAACAGGCTTTCGTGCGAACATCTTGGTTCTTGAAGATAAAGGCCCTTGGAGATATATGTGTTGTTCTCCAAGGGAATGTTCTTATACTCCCCTCTCAAGAAACAAAGCTGCAGGGAAATAGTCTTTCCACTACCACCTATAGGGACGAAGGCGGAAGCCATTTCCAACGTTCGCAGTGAAGGCACAAATACTGTGTCATATACCACTGCTTGAGAAAAAGTTGTGTCGAAAGTTTCTCCCTACTCAGATCTTGTTTCAGGAAGATAAAAGCGTTTTCAGTTCTTTGCCTGAAAGCGTAAGGAAAATGCAATAGGCTGAATTTTGAAGAAAAAAGTGGGTCGAAAGTGACCACCACGTCACAAGTTGTCCCCTGCAGAGGTGTGTGTCTGGAAATCGGAGGAAGCGTAAGGAACGTGCTATACACTTAGTTCCAGAAAACAACGCTGTGGAGGGGCGGTCCTTCGACTGCCATCTCCTCTGCTAAGAAACGAACGGATTGAGGCAAAGTGTGAAAGAAAGCAGAGGGGAAGCGTGATCTACCTTACCCGCGGAACAACTTCTTATGGAGGGTTTTCTCAACGAGCACCATTCATGGGTCACGAAGAGAGAAGCCTCTTCCAAAGTATGCGAGTTATGCAGAAGAAAGGCATACACGAATCTGTGCGAAACAAGTCTATCTCAAACGCGACTTTGAGCTCCCATCTGGGTTGGCGAAGAATTCATAGTCACAAAATATATGTGTTGAATCCTAAAGAAAGGGAGTACTATTCATTCTGAGGAAACACCACTACAGAGAAACCGTGTTTCTCCTAACATCTTCCCTGAACATGGTAGACTTTACCAACGTAAGTGTGAAATCGCAAGGAATGAGCCCCGTGCCTATCCCACAGACATACTTAGTGTAGAATGTCTGTCCCCATTCGAATCTTGTTCTGGGAGAAGTGTTTTCAGGAGTAGGAGAGAGAGCAGATGGAACGTATGAAGGTTTTCATTGTGAGAAGGAAATCCATCAGGAAAGCCATACACGTAAGGATGAGAAGCACTTTAGCATGAAAGGGTGAAGGCATCTTGAAAGGGTCCTGTGACGGTGCTGGAGAAACCTCTTCGGAAGTAGGCTTCCCTCAGCTGTCCTATGGTTTCAGTGAGATGAAAGTGCTTTCCGTAGTGGGTGTGAAGGCGTAAGGGACATGGCCTACACTTAACTTTCCGTGTCGAATGTGCCTACAGTCGTGACATGAAGAACGATGTATGGAAATGGAGGATGTGAGCAAGCCTAAGGAAGATGGCATACGTGTGTTTAACTGTAAGAACAAATCTATAGTGTTGCCGTCCTCCGACTACCATCTCTTTCGTAAGGTTGGAAGCAGCTTGTTAAGCGTTGTGTGCAAGGAAAGAGATGGAACGCGTGACCCTGTACAGGGAGGAAAACGTTGTGCGGAGGGTTTCTCTCCTTTAAGTCCTGTGTCATGCAGGTGGATGGGTCTTCAAATGGACGTGGGCTCGCCTCAGGCCTAGTAGCCTTACACTGAACTCTGAGAAACAAGGCCACGTCAAACAAGCTTTCGTGCGAACATCTTGGTTCTTGAAGATAAAGGCCCTTGGAGATATATGTGTTGTTCTCTAAGGGAAGGTTCTTATACTCCCCTCTCAAGAAACAAGGCTGCAGGGAAATAGTCTTTCCACTACCACCTATAGGGACGAAAACGGAAGCCATTTCCAACGTTCGCAGTGAAGGCACAAATACTGTGTCATGTACCACTGCTTGAGAAAAAGTTGTGTCGAAAGTTTCTCCCTACTCAGATCTTGTTTCAGGAAGATAAAAGCGTTTTCAGTTCTTTGCCTGAAAGCGTAAGGAAAATGCAATAGCCTGAATTGTGAAGAAAGAAGTGGGTCGAATGTGACCACCACGTCACAAGTTGTCCCCTACAGAGGTGTGTGTCTGGAAATCGGAGGAAGCGTAAGGAACGTGCTATACACTTAGTTCCACAAAACAACACTGTGGAGGGGCGGTCCTTCGACTGCCATCTCTTCTGCTAAGAAACGAACGGATTGAGGCAAAGTGTGAAAGAAAGCAGAGGGGAAGCGTGATCTAACTTACCGGCGGAACAACTTCTTACGGAGGGTTTTCTCAACGAGCACCATTCATGGGTCACGAAGAGAGAAGCCTCTTCCAAAGTATGCGAGTTATGCAGAAGAAAGGCATACACGAATCTGTGCGAAACAAGTCTATCTCAAACGCGACTTCGAGCTCCCATCTGGGTTGGCGAAGAATTCATAGTCACAAAATATATGTGTTGAATCCTAAAGAAAGGGAGTACTATTCATTCTGAGGAAACACCACTACAGAGAAACCGTGTTTCTCCTAACATCTTCCCTGAACATGGTAGACTTTACCAGCGTAAGTGTGAAATCGCGAGGAATGTGCCCCGTGCCTGTCCCACAGACATACTTAGTGTAGAATACCTGTCCCCATTCGAATCTTGTTCTGTGAGAAGTGTTTGCAAGAGTAGGAGATAGAGCAGAAGGAACGTGTCCAGGTTTTCATTGTGAGAAGGAAATCCGTCAGGAAAGCCATACACGTAAGGATGAGAAGCACTTTAGCATGAAACGGTGAAGGCATCTTGAAAGGGCCCTGTGACGGTGCTGGAGAAAACTCTTCGGAAGTAGGCTTCCCTCAGCTGTCCTATGGTCTCAGTGAGATGAAAGTGATTTCCGTAGTGGCTGTGAAGGCGTAAGGGACATGGCCTAGACTTAACTCTCCGTGTCGAATGTGCCTACAGTCGTGACATGAAGAACGATGTATGGAAATGGAGGATGTGAGCAAGCCTAAGGAAGATGGCATATGTTTGTTTAACTGTAAGAACAAATCTATGGAGTTGCCGTCCTTCGACTACCATCTCTTTTCGTAAGGTTGGAATCAGCTTGTTAAACGTTGTGTGCAAGGAAAGAGATGGAACGCGCGATCCTGTACAGCGAGGAACACGTTGTGCGGAGGGTTTCTCTCTTTTAAGTCCTGTGCCCTGCAGGTGGATGGGTCTTCAAATGGACGTGGGCTCGCCTCAGGCCTAGTAGCCTTACACTGAACTCTGAGAAACAAGGGCACGTCAAACAGGCTTTCGTGCGAACATCTTGGTTCTTGAAGATAAAGGCCCTTGGAGATATATGTGTTGTTCTCCAAGGGAAAGTTCTTATACTCCCCTCTCAAGAAACAAAGCTGCAGGGAAATAGTCTTTCCACTACCACCTATAGGGACGAAGGCGGAAGCCATTTCCAACGTTCGCCGTGAAGGCACAAATACTGTGTCATGTACCACTGCTTGAGAAAAGGTTGTGTCGAAAGTTTCTCCCTACTCAGATCTTGTTTCAGGAAGATAAAAGCGTTTTCAGTTCTTTGCCTGAAAGCGTAAGGAAAATGGAATAGGCTGAATTGTGAAGAAAAAAGTGGGTCGAATATGTCCACCAAGTCACAAGTTGTCCCCTACAGAGGTGTGTGTCTGGAAATCGGAGGAAGCGTAAGGAACGTGCTATACACTTAGTTCCACAAAACAACGCTGTGGAGGGGCGGTCCTTCAACTGCCATCTCCTCTGCTAAGAAACGAACGGATTGAGGCAAAGTGTGAAAGAAAGCAGAGGGGAAGCGTGATCTACCTTACCCGCGGAACAACTTCTTACGGAGGGTTTTCTCAACGAGCACCATTCATGGGTCACGAAGATAGAAGCCTCTTCCAAAGTATGCGAGTTATGCAGAAGAAAGGCATACACGAATGTGTGCGAACCAAGTCTATCTCAAACGCGACTTCGAGCTCCCTTCTGGGTTCGTGAGGAATTCATAGTCACAAAACGTATGTGTTGAATCCTAAACAAAGGGAATAGTATTCAGTCTGAAGAAACACCACTGCAGAGAAACCGTGTTTCTACTAACATCATCCCTGAACATGGTAGACTTTTCCAACGTAAGTGTGAAATCGCAAGGAATGAGCCCCGTGCCTATCCCACAGACATACTTAGTGTAGAATGTCTGTCCCCATTCGAATCTTGTTCTGGGAGAAGTGATTTCAGGAGTAGGAGAGAGAGCAGATGGAACGTATGGAGGTTCACATTGTGAGAAGGAAATCCATCAGGAAAGCCATACACGTAAGGATGAGAAACACTTTAGCATGAAAGGGTGAAGGCATCTTGAAAGGGCCCTGTGACGGTGCTGGAGAAACCTCTTCTGAAGTAGGCTTCCCTCAGCTGTCCAATGGCTTCAGTGAGATGAAAGTGCTTTCTCTAGTCGGTGTGAAGGCGTAAGGGACATGGCCTAGACTTAACTCTCTGTGTCGAATGTGCCTACAGTCGTGACATGAAGAACGATGTATGGAAATGGAGGATGTGAGCAAGCCTAAGGAAGATGGCATACGTGTGTTTAACTCTAAGAACAAATCTATAGTGTTGCCGTCCTTCGACTACCATCTCTTTCGTAAGGTTGGAAGCAGCTTGTTAAGCGTTCTGTGCAAGGAAAGAGATGGAACGCGCGATCCTGTACAGCGAGGAACACGTTGTGCGGAGGGTTTCTCCCTTTTAAGTCCGGTGCCCTGCAGGTGGATGGGTCTTCAAATGGACGTGGGCTCCCCTCAGGCCTAGTAGCCTTACACTGAACTCTGAGAAACAAGGCCACGTCAAACAGGCTTTCGTGCGAACATCTTGGTTCTTGAAGATAAAGGCCCTTGGAGATATATGTGTTGTTCTCCAAGGGAATGTTCTTATACTCCCCTCTCAAGAAACAAAGCTGCAGGGAAATAGTCTTTCCACTGCCACCTATAGGGACGAAGGCGGAAGCCATTTCCAACGTTCGCAGTGAAGGCACAAATACTGTGTCATGTACCACTGCTTGAGAAAAAGTTGTGTCGAAAGTTTCTCCCTACTCAGATCTTGTTTCAGGAAGATAAATGCGTTTTCAGTTCTTTGCCTGAAAGCGTAAGGAAAATGCAATAGGCTGAATTGTGAAGAAAAAAGTAGGTCGAATGTGACCACCACGTCACAAGTTGTCCCCTACAGAGGTGTGTGTCTGGAAATCGGAGGAAGCGTAAGGAACGTGCTATACACTTAGTTCCACAAAACAACGCTGTGGAGGGGCGGTCCTTCAACTGCCATCTCCTCTGCTAAGAAACGAACGGATTGAGGCAAAGTGTGAAAGAAAGCAGAGGGGAAGCGTGATCTACCTTACCCGCGGAACAACTTCTTACGGAGGGTTTTCTCAACGAGCACCATTCATGGGTCACGAAGATAGAAGTGTCTTCCAAAGTATGCGAGTTTTTCAGAAGAAACGCATACACGAATCTGTGCGAAACAAGTCTATATCAAACGCGACTTCGAGCTCCCATCTGGGTTGGCGAAGAATTCATAGTCACAAAATATATGTGTTGAATCCTAAAGAAAGGGAGTACTATTCATTCTGGGGAAACACCACTACAGAGAAACCGTGTTTCTCCTAACATCTTCCCTGAACATGGTAGACTTTACCAGCGTAAGTGTGAAATCGCGAGGAATGTGCCCCGTGCCTGTCCCACAGACATCCTTAGTGTAGAATACCTGTCCCCATTCGAATCTTGTTCTGTGAGAAGTGTTTGCAAGAGTAGGAGATAGAGCAGAAGGAACGTGTCCAGGTTTTCATTGTGAGAAGGAAATCCATCAGGAAAGCCATACACGTAAGGATGAGAAGCACTTTAGCATGAAACGGTGAAGGCATCTTGAAAGGGCCCGGTGACGGTGCTGGAGAAAACTCTTCGGAAGTAGGCTTCCCTCAGCTGTCCTATGGTCTCAGTGAGATGAAAGTGTTTTCCGTAGTGGCTGTGAAGGCGTAAGGGACATGGCCTAGACTTAACTCTCCGTGTCGAATGTGCCTACAGTCGTGACATGAAGAACGATGTATGGAAATGGAGGATGTGAGCAAGCCTAAGGAAGATGGCATATGTTTGTTTAACTGTAAGAACAAATCTATGGGGTTGCCGTCCTTCGACTACCATCTCTTTTCGTAAGGTTGGAATCAGCTTGTTAAACGTTGTGTGCAAGGAAAGAGATGGAACGCGCGATCCTGTACAGCGAGGAACACGTTGTGCGGAGGGTTTCTCTCTTTTAAGTCCGGTGCCCTGCAGGTGGATGGGTCTTCAAATGGACGTGGGCTCCCCTCAGGCCTAGTAGCCTTACACTGAACTCTGAGAAACAAGGCCACGTCAAACAGGCTTTCGTGCGAACATCTTGGTTCTTGAAGATAAAGGCCCTTGGAGATATATGTGTTGTTCTCCAAGGGAATGTTCTTATACTCCCCTCTCAAGAAACAAAGCTGCAGGGAAATAGTCTTTCCACTACCACCTATAGGGACGAAGGCGGAAGCCATTTCCAACGTTCGCAGTGAAGGCACAAATACTGTGTCATGTACCACTGCTTGAGAAAAAGTTGTGTCGAAAGTTTCTCCCTACTCAGATCTTGTTTCAGGAAGATAAAAGCGTTTTCAGTTCTTTGCCTGAAAGCGTAAGGAAAATGCAATAGGCTGAATTGTGAAGAAAAAAGTGGGTCGAATGTGACCACCACGTCACAAGTTGTCCCCTACAGAGGTGTGTGTCTGGAAATCGGAGGAAGCGTAAGGAACGTGCTATACACTTAGTTCCACAAAACAACGCTGTGGAGGGGCGGTCCTTCAACTGCCATCTCCTCTGCTAAGAAACGAACGGATTGAGGCAAAGTGTCAAAGAAAGCAGAGGGGAAGCGTGATCTACCTTACCCGCGGAACAACTTCTTACGGAGGGTTTTCTCAACGAGCACCATTCATGGGTCACGAAGATAGAAGTGTCTTCCAAAGTATGCGAGTTTTTCAGAAGAAACGCATACACGAATCTGTGCGAAACAAGTCTATATCAAACGCGACTTCGAGCTCCCATCTGGGTTGGCGAAGAATTCATAGTCACAAAATATATGTGTTGAATCCTAAACAAAGGGAGTACTATTCATTCTGAGGAAACACCACTACAGAGAAACCGTGTTTCTCCTAACATCTTCCCTGAACATGGTAGACTTTACCAGCGTAAGTGTGAAATCGCGAGGAATGTGCCCCGTGCCTGTCCCACAGACATCCTTAGTGTAGAATACCTGTCCCCATTCGAATCTTGTTCTGTGAGAAGTGTTTGCAAGAGTAGTAGATAGAGCAGAAGGAAAGTGTCAAGGTTTTCATTGTGAGAAGGAAATCCATCAGGAAAGCCATACAGTAAGGATGAGAAGCACTTTAGCATGAAACGGTGAAGGCATCTTGAAAGGGCCTTGTGACGGTGCTGGAGAAAACTCTTCGGAAGTAGGCTTCCCTCAGCTGCCCTATGGTTTCAGTGAGATGAAAGTGTTTTCCGTAGTGGCTGTGAAGGCGTAAGGGACATGGCCTAGACTTAACTCTCCGTGTCGAATGTGCCTACAGTCGTGACATGAAGAACGATGTATGGAAATGGAGGATGTGAGCAAGCCTAAGGAAGATGGCATATGTTTGTTTAACTGTAAGAACAAATCTATGGTGTTGCCGTCCTTCGACTACCATCTCTTTTCGTAAGGTTGGAATCAGCTTGTTAAACGTTGTGTGCAAGGAAAGAGATGGAACGCGCGATCCTGTACAGCGAGGAACACGTTGTGCGGAGGGTTTCTCTCTTTTAAGTCCTGTGCCCTGCAGGTGGATGGGTCTTCAAATGGACGTGGGCTCGCCTCAGGCCTAGTAGCCTTACACTGAACTCTGAGAAACAAGGCCACGTCAAACAGGCTTTCGTGCGAACATCTTGGTTCTTGAAGATAAAGGCCCTTGGAGATATATGTGTTGTTCTCCAAGGGAATGTTCTTATACTCCCCTCTCAAGAAACAAAGCTGCAGGGAAATAGTCTTTCCACTACCACCTATAGGGACGAAGGCGGAAGCCATTTCCAACGTTCGCCGTGAAGGCACAAATACTGTGTCATGTACCACTGCTTGAGAAAAGGTTGTGTCGAAAGTTTCTCCCTACTCAGATCTTGTTTCAGGAAGATAAAAGCGTTTTCAGTTCTTTGCCTGAAAGCGTAAGGAAAATGGAATAGGCTGAATTGTGAAGAAAAAAGTGGGTCGAATATGTCCACCAAGTCACAAGTTGTCCCCTACAGAGGTGTGTGTCTGGAAATCGGAGGAAGCGTAAGGAACGTGCTATACACTTAGTTCCACAAAACAACGCTGTGAAGGTGCGGTCCTTCGAGTGCCATCTCCTCTGCTAAGAAACGAACGGATTGAGGCAAAGTGTGAAAGAAAGCAGAGGGGAAGCGTGATCTACCTTACCCGCGGAACAACTTCTTACGGAGGGTTTTCTCAACGAGCACCATTCATGGGTCACGAAGATAGAAGCGTCTTCCAAAGTAGGCGAGTTATGCAGAAGAAAGGCATACACGAATCTGTGCGAAACAAGTCTATCTCAAACGCGACTTCGAGCTCCCATCTGGGTTGGCGAAGAATTCATAGTCACAAAATATATGTGTTGAATCCTAAAGAAAGGGAGTACTATTCATTCTGAGGAAACACCACTACAGAGAAACCGTGTTTCTCCTAACATCTTCCCTGAACTTGGTAGACTTTACCAGCGTAAGTGTGAAATCGCGAGGAATGTGCCCCGTGCCTGTCCCACAGACATACTTAGTGTAGAATACCTGTCCCCATTCGAATCTTGTTCTGTGAGAAGTGTTTGAAAGAGTAGGAGATAGAGCAGAAGGAACGTGTCAAGGTTTTCATTGTGAGAAGGAAATCCATCAGGAAAGCCATACACGTAAGGATGAGAAGCACTTTAGCATGAAACGGTGAAGGCATCTTGAAAGGGCCCTTGTGACTGTGCTGGAGAAAACTCTTCGGAAGTAGGCTTCCCTCAGCTGTCCTATGGTTTCAGTGAGATGAAAGTGTTTTCCGTAGTGGCTGTGAAGGCGAAAGGGACATGGCCTAGACTTAACTCTCCGTGTCGAATGTGCCTACAGTCGTGACATGAAGAACGATGTATGGAAATGGAGGATGTGAGCAAGCCTAAGGAAGATGGCATATGTTTGTTTAACTGTAAGAACAAATCTATGGGGTTGCCGTCCTTCGACTACCATCTCTTTTCGTAAGGTTGGAATCAGCTTGTTAAACGTTGTGTGCAAGGAAAGAGATGGAACGCGCGATCCTGTACAGCGAGGAACACGTTGTGCGGAGGGTTTCTCTCTTTTAAGTCCGGTGCCCTGCAGGTGGATGGGTCTTCAAATGGACGTGGGCTCCCCTCAGGCCTAGTAGCCTTACACTGAACTCTGAGAAACAAGGCCACGTCAAACAGGCTTTCGTGCGAACATCTTGGTTCTTGAAGATAAAGGCCCTTGGAGATATATGTGTTGTTCTCCAAGGGAATGTTTTTATACTCCCCTCTCAAGAAACAAAGCTGCAGGGAAATAGTCTTTCCACTACCACCTATAGGGACGAAGGCGGAAGCCATTTCCAACGTTCGCAGTGAAGGCACAAATACTGTGTCATGTACCACTGCTTGAGAAAAAGTTGTGTCGAAAGTTTCTCCCTACTCAGATCTTGTTTCAGGAAGATAAAAGCGTTTTCAGTTCTTTGCCTGAAAGCGTAAGGAAAATGCAATAGGCTGAATTGTGAAGAAAAAAGTGGGTCGAATGTGACCACCACGTCACAAGTTGTCCCCTACAGAGGTGTGTGTCTGGAAATCGGAGGAAGCGTAAGGAACGTGCTATACACTTAGTTCCACAAAACAACGCTGTGGAGGGGCGGTCCTTCAACTGCCATCTCCTCTGCTAAGAAACGAACGGATTGAGGCAAAGTGTGAAAGAAAGCAGAGGGGAAGCGTGATCTACCTTACCCGCGGAACAACTTCTTACGGAGGGTTTTCTCAACGAGCACCATTCATGGGTCACGAAGATAGAAGTGTCTTCCAAAGTATGCGAGTTTTTCAGAAGAAACGCATACACGAATCTGTGCGAAACAAGTCTATATCAAACGCGACTTCGAGCTCCCATCTGGGTTGGCGAAGAATTCATAGTCACAAAATATATGTGTTGAATCCTAAACAAAGGGAGTACTATTCATTCTGAGGAAACACCACTACAGAGAAACCGTGTTTCTCCTAACATCTTCCCTGAACATGGTAGACTTTACCAGCGTAAGTGTGAAATCGCGAGGAATGTGCCCCGTGCCTGTCCCACAGACATGCTTAGGGTAGAATACCTGTCCCCATTCGAATCTTGTTCTGTGAGAAGTGTTTGCAAGAGTAGTAGATAGAGCAGAAGGAAAGTGTCAAGGTTTTCATTGTGAGAAGGAAATCCATCAGGAAACCATACACGTAAGGATGAGAAGCACTTTAGCATGAAACGGTGAAGGCATCTTGAAAGGGCCCTGTGACGGTGCTGGAGAAAACTCTTCGGAAGTAGGCTTCCCTCAGCTGCCCTATGGTTTCAGTGAGATGAAAGTGTTTTCCGTAGTGGCTGTGAAGGCGTAAGGGACATGGCCTAGACTTAACTCTCCGTGTCGAATGTGCCTACAGTCGTGACATGAAGAACGATGTATGAAAATGGAGGATGTGAGCAAGCCTAAGGAAGATGGCATATGTTTGTTTAACTGTAAGAACAAATCTATGGAGTTGCCGTCCTTCGACTACCATCTCTTTTCGTAAGGTTGGAATCAGCTTGTTAAACGTTGTGTGCAAGGAAAGAGATGGAACGCGCGATCCTGTACAGCGAGGAACACGTTGTGCGGAGGGTTTCTCTCTTTTAAGTCCTGTGCCCTGCAGGTGGATGGGTCTTCAAATGGACGTGGGCTCGCCTCAGGCCTAGTAGCCTTACACTGAACTCTGAGAAACAAGGGCACGTCAAACAGGCTTTCGTGCGAACATCTTGGTTCTTGAAGATAAAGGCCCTTGGAGATATATGTGTTGTTCTCCAAGGGAAAGTTCTTATACTCCCCTCTCAAGAAACAAAGCTGCAGGGAAATAGTCTTTCCACTACCACCTATAGGGACGAAGGCGGAAGCCATTTCCAACGTTCGCCGTGAAGGCACAAATACTGTGTCATGTACCACTGCTTGAGAAAAGGTTGTGTCGAAAGTTTCTCCCTACTCAGATCTTGTTTCAGGAAGATAAAAGCGTTTTCAGTTCTTTGCCTGAAAGCGTAAGGAAAATGCAATAGCCTGAATTGTGAAGAAAGAAGTGGGTCGAATGTGACCACCACGTCACAAGTTGTCCCCTACAGAGGTGTGTGTCTGGAAATCGGAGGAAGCGTAAGGAACGTGCTATACACTTAGTTCCACAAAACAACACTGTGGAGGGGCGGTCCTTCGACTGCCATCTCTTCTGCTAAGAAACGAACGGATTGAGGCAAAGTGTGAAAGAAAGCAGAGGGGAAGCGTGATCTAACTTACCGGCGGAACAACTTCTTACGGAGGGTTTTCTCAACGAGCACCATTCATGGGTCACGAAGAGAGAAGCCTCTTCCAAAGTATGCGAGTTATGCAGAAGAAAGGCATACACGAATCTGTGCGAAACAAGTCTATCTCAAACGCGACTTCGAGCTCCCATCTGGGTTGGCGAAGAATTCATAGTCACCAAATATATGTGTTGAATCCTAAAGAAAGGGAGTACTATTCATTCTGAGGAAACACCACTACAGAGAAACCGTGTTTCTCCTAACATCTTCCCTGAACATGGTAGACTTTACCAGCGTAAGTGTGAAATCGCGAGGAATGTGCCCCGTGCCTGTCCCACAGACATACTTAGTGTAGAATACCTGTCCCCATTCGAATCTTGTTCTGTGAGAAGTGTTTGCAAGAGTAGGAGATAGAGCAGAAGGAACGTGTCCAGGTTTTCATTGTGAGAAGGAAATCCGTCAGGAAAGCCATACACGTAAGGATGAGAAGCACTTTAGCATGAAACGGTGAAGGCATCTTGAAAGGGCCCTGTGACGGTGCTGGAGAAAACTCTTCGGAAGTAGGCTTCCCTCAGCTGTCCTATGGTCTCAGTGAGATGAAAGTGATTTCCGTAGTGGCTGTGAAGGCGTAAGGGACATGGCCTAGACTTAACTCTCCGTGTCGAATGTGCCTACAGTCGTGACATGAAGAACGATGTATGGAAATGGAGGATGTGAGCAAGCCTAAGGAAGATGGCATATGTTTGTTTAACTGTAAGAACAAATCTATGGGGTTGCCGTCCTTCGACTACCATCTCTTTTCGTAAGGTTGGAATCAGCTTGTTAAACGTTGTGTGCAAGGAAAGAGATGGAACGCGCGATCCTGTACAGCGAGGAACACGTTGTGCGGAGGGTTTCTCTCTTTTAAGTCCGGTGCCCTGCAGGTGGATGGGTCTTCAAATGGACGTGGGCTCCCCTCAGGCCTAGTAGCCTTACACTGAACTCTGAGAAACAAGGCCACGTCAAACAGGCTTTCGTGCGAACATCTTGGTTCTTGCAGATAAAGGCCCTTGGAGATATATGTGTTGTTCTCCAAGGGAATGTTCTTATACTCCCCTCTCAAGAAACAAAGCTGCAGGGAAATAGTCTTTCCACTACCACCTATAGGGACGAAGGCGGAAGCCATTTCCAACGTTCGCAGTGAAGGCACAAATACTGTGTCATATACCACTGCTTGAGAAAAAGTTGTGTCGAAAGTTTCTCCCTACTCAGATCTTGTTTCAGGAAGATAAAAGCGTTTTCAGTTCTTTGCCTGAAAGCGTAAGGAAAATGCAATAGGCTGAATTGTGAAGAAAAAAGTGGGTCGAATGTGACCACCACGTCACAAGTTGTCCCCTGCAGAGGTGTGTGTCTGGAAATCGGAGGAAGCGTAAGGAACGTGCTATACACTTAGTTCCACAAAACAACGCTGTGGAGGGGCGGTCCTTCAACTGCCATCTCCTCTGCTAAGAAACGAACGGATTGAGGCAAAGTGTGAAAGAAAGCAGAGGGGAAGCGTGATCTACCTTACCCGCGGAACAACTTCTTACGGAGGGTTTTCTCAACGAGCACCATTCATGGTTCACGAAGATAGAAGCCTCTTCCAAAGTATGCGAGTTATGCAGAAGAAAGGCATACACGAATGTGTGCGAACCAAGTCTATCTCAAACGCGACTTCGAGCTCCCTTCTGGGTTCGTGAGGAATTCATAGTCACAAAACGTATGTGTTGAATCCTAAACAAAGGGAATACTATTCAGTCTGAAGAAACACCACTGCAGAGAAACCGTGTTTCTACTAACATCATCCCTGAACATGGTAGACTTTTCCAACGTAAGTGTGAAATCGCAAGGAATGAGCCCCGTGCCTATCCCACAGACATACTTAGTGTAGAATGTCTGTCCCCATTCGAATCTTGTTCTGGGAGAAGTGATTTCAGGAGTAGGAGAGAGAGCAGATGGAACGTATGAAGGTTCACATTGTGAGAAGGAAATCCATCAGGAAAGCCATACACGTAAGGATGAGAAACACTTTAGCATGAAAGGGTGAAGGCATCTTGAAAGGGCCCTGTGACGGTGCTGGAGAAACCTCTTCTGAAGTAGGCTTCCCTCAGCTGTCCAATGGCTTCAGTGAGATGAAAGTGCTTTCTGTAGTCGGTGTGAAGGCGTAAGGGACATGGCCTAGACTTAACTCTCTGTGTCGAATGTGCCTACAGTCGTGACATGAAGAACGATGTATGGAAATGGACGATGTGAGCAAGCCTAAGGAAGATGGCATACGTGTGTTTAACTCTAAGAACAAATCTATAGTGTTGCCGTCCTTCGACTACCATCTCTTTCGTAAGGTTGGAAGCAGCTTGTTAAGCGTTCTGTGCAAGGAAAGAGATGGAACGCGCGATCCTGTACAGCGAGGAACACGTTGTGCGGAGGGTTTCTCTCCTTTAAGTCCTGTGTCATGAAGGTGGACGGGTCTTCAAATGGACGTGGGCTCGCCTCAGGCCTAGTAGGCTTACACTGAACTCTGAGAAACAAGGCCACGTCAAACAGGCTTTCATGCGAACATCTTGGTTCTTGAAGATAAAGGCCCTTGGAGATATATGTGTTGTTCTCTAAGAGAAGGTTCTTATACTCACCTCTCAAGAAGCAAAACTGCAGGGAAATAGTCTTTCCACTACCACCTATAGGGACGAAGACGGAATCCATTTCCAACGTTCGCAGTGAAGGCACAAATACTGTGTCATGTACCACTGCTTGAGAAAGAAGTTATGTCGAATGTTTCTCCTACTCAGATCTTGTTTCAGGAAGCTAGAAACGTTTTCGGTTCTTTGCCTGAAAGCGTAAGGGAAATGCCATAGGCTGAATTGTGAAGAAAAATGTGGGTCGAATGTGACCACCAAGTCACAAGTTGTCCCCTATAGAGGTGTGTGTCTGGAAATCGGAGGAAGCGTAAGGAACGTGCTATACACTTAGTTCCACAAAACAACGCTGTTGAGGTGCGGTCCTTCGAGTGCCATCTCCTCTGCTAAGAAACGAACGGATTGAGGCAAAGTGTGAAAGAAAGCAGAGGGGAAGCGTGATCTACCTTACCCGCGGAACAACTTCTTACGGAGGGTTTTCTCAACGAGCACCATTCATGGGTCACGAAGATAGAAGTGTCTTCCAAAGTATGCGAGTTTTTCAGAAGAAACGCATACACGAATCTGTGCGAAACAAGTCTATATCAAACGCGACTTCGAGCTCCCATCTGGGTTGGCGAAGAATTCATAGTCACAAAATATATGTGTTGAATCCTAAACAAAGGGAGTACTATTCATTCTGAGGAAACACCACTACAGAGAAACCGTGTTTCTCCTAACATCTTCCCTGAACATGGTAGACTTTACCAGCGTAAGTGTGAAATCGCGAGGAATGTGCCCCGTGCCTGTCCCACAGACATACTTAGTGTAGAATACCTGTCCCCATTCGCATCTTGTTCTGTGAGAAGTGTTTGCAAGAGTAGTAGATAGAGCAGAAGGAAAGTGTCAAGGTTTTCATTGTGAGAAGGAAATCCATCAGGAAAGCCATACACGTAAGGATGAGAAGCACTTTAGCGTGAAACGGTGAAGGCATCTTGAAAGGGCCCTGTGACGGTGCTGGAGAAAACTCTTCGGAAGTAGGCTTCCCTCAGCTGCCCTATGGTTTCAGTGAGATGAAAGTGTTTTCCGTAGTGGCTGTGAAGGCGTAAGGGACATGGCCTAGACTTAACTCTCCGTGTCGAATGTGCCTACAGTCGTGACATGAAGAACGATGTATGGAAATGGAGGATGTGAGCAAGCCTAAGGAAGATGGCATATGTTTGTTTAACTGTAAGAACAAATCTATGGTGTTGCCGTCCTTCGACTACCATCTCTTTTCGTAAGGTTGGAATCAGCTTGTTAAACGTTGTGTGCAAGGAAAGAGATGGAACGCGCGATTCTGTACAGCGAGGAACACGTTGTGCGGAGGGTTTCTCTCTTTTAAGTCCTGTGCCCTGCAGGTGGATGGGTTTTCAAATGGACGTGGGCTCGCCTCAGGCCTAGTAGCCTTACACTGAACTCTGAGAAACAAGGGCACGTCAAACAGGCTTTCGTGCGAACATCTTGGTTCTTGAAGATAAAGGCCCTTGGAGATATATGTGTTGTTCTCCAAGGGAATGTTCTTATACTCCCCTCTCAAGAAACAAAGCTGCAGGGAAATAGTCTTTCCACTACCACCTATAGGGACGAAGGCGGAAGCCATTTCCAACGTTCGCAGTGAAGGCACAAATACTGTGTCATGTACCACTGCTTGAGAAAAAGTTGTGTCGAAAGTTTCTCCCTACTCAGATCTTGTTTCAGGAAGATAAAAGCGTTTTCAGTTCTTTGCTGAAAGCGTAAGGTAAATGCAATAGGCTGAATTGTGAAGAAAAAAGTGGGTCGAATGTGACCACCACGTCACATGTTGTCCCCTGCAGAGGTGTGTGTCTGGAAATCGGAGGACGCGTAAGGAACGTGCTATACACTTAGTTCCCCATACAATGCTGTGGAGGGGCGGTCCTTCGACTGCCATCTCCTCTGCTAAGAAACGAACGGATTGAGGCAAAGTGTGAAAGAAACCAGAGGGGAAGCGTGATCTACCTTACCCGCGGAACAACTTCTTACGGAGGGTTTTCTCAACGAGCACCATTCATGGGTCACGAAGAGAGAAGCCTCTTCCAAAGTATGCGAGTTATGCAGAAGAAAGGCATACACGAATCTCTGCGAAACAAGTCTATCTCAAACGCGACTTTGAGCTCCCATCTGGGTTGGCGAAGAATTCATAGTCACAAAATATATGTGTTGAATCCTAAAGAAAGGGAGTACTATTCATTCTGAGGAAACACCACTACAGAGAAACCGTGTTTCTCCTAACATCTTCCCTGAACATGGTAGACTTTACCAACGTAAGTGTGAAATCGCAAGGAATGAGCCCCGTGCCTATCCCACAGACATACTTAGTGTAGAATGTCTGTCCCCATTCGAATCTTGTTCTGGGAGAAGTGTTTTCAGGAGTAGGAGAGAGAGCAGATGGAACGTATGAAGGTTTTCATTGTGAGAAGGAAATCCATCAGGAAAGCCATACACGTAAGGATGAGAAGCACTTTAGCATGAAAGGGTGAAGGCATCTTGAAAGGGTCCTGTGACGGTGCTGGAGAAACCTCTTCGGAAGTAGGCTTCCCTCAGCTGTCCTATGGTTTCAGTGAGATGAAAGTGCTTTCCGTAGTGGGTGTGAAGGCGTAAGGGACATGGCCTACACTTAACTTTCCGTGTCGAATGTGCCTACAGTCGTGACATGAAGAACGATGTATGGAAATGGAGGATGTGAGCAAGCCTAAGGAAGATGGCATACGTGTGTTTAACTGTAAGAACAAATCTATAGTGTTGCCGTCCTTCGACTACCATCTCTTTCGTAAGGTTGGAAGCAGCTTGTTAAGCGTTGTGTGCAAGGAAAGAGATGGAACGCGTGACCCTGTACAGGGAGGAAAACGTTGTGCGGAGGGTTTCTCTCCTTTAAGTCCTGTGTCATGCAGGTGGATGGGTCTTCAAATGGACGTGGGCTCGCCTCAGGCCTAGTAGCCTTACACTGAACTCTGAGAAACAAGGCCACGTCAAACAAGCTTTCGTGCGAACATCTTGGTTCTTGAAGATAAAGGCCCTTGGAGATATATGTGTTGTTCTCTAAGGGAAGGTTCTTATACTCCCCTCTCAAGAAACAAGGCTGCAGGGAAATAGTCTTTCCACTACCACCTATAGGGACGAAGGCGGAAGCCATTTCCAACGTTCGCAGTGAAGGCACAAATACTGTGTCATGTACCACTGCTTGAGAAAAAGTTGTGTCGAAAGTTTCTCCCTACTCAGATCTTGTTTCAGGAAGATAAAAGCGTTTTCAGTTCTTTGCCTGAAAGCGTAAGGAAAATGCAATAGCCTGAATTGTGAAGAAAGAAGTGGGTCGAATGTGACCACCACGTCACAAGTTGTCCCCTACAGAGGTGTGTGTCTGGAAATCGGAGGAAGCGTAAGGAACGTGCTATACACTTAGTTCCACAAAACAACACTGTGGAGGGGCGGTCCTTCGACTGCCATCTCTTCTGCTAAGAAACGAACGGATTGAGGCAAAGTGTGAAAGAAAGCAGAGGGGAAGCGTGATCTAACTTACCGGCGGAACAACTTCTTACGGAGGGTTTTCTCAACGAGCACCATTCATGGGTCACGAAGAGAGAAGCCTCTTCCAAAGTATGCGAGTTATGCAGAAGAAAGGCATACACGAATCTGTGCGAAACAAGTCTATCTCAAACGCGACTTCGAGCTCCCATCTGGGTTGGCGAAGAATTCATAGTCACAAAATATATGTGTTGAATCCTAAAGAAAGGGAGTACTATTCATTCTGAGGAAACACCACTACAGAGAAACCGTGTTTCTCCTAACATCTTCCCTGAACATGGTAGACTTTACCAGCGTAAGTGTGAAATCGCGAGGAATGTGCCCCGTGCCTGTCCCACAGACATACTTAGTGTAGAATACCTGTCCCCATTCGAATCTTGTTCTGTGAGAAGTGTTTGCAAGAGTAGGAGATAGAGCAGAAGGAACGTGTCCAGGTTTTCATTGTGAGAAGGAAATCCGTCAGGAAAGCCATACACGTAAGGATGAGAAGCACTTTAGCATGAAACGGTGAAGGCAACTTGAAAGGGCCCTGTGACGGTGCTGGAGAAAACTCTTCGGAAGTAGGCTTCCCTCAGCTGTCCTATGGTCTCAGTGAGATGAAAGTGATTTCCGTAGTGGCTGTGAAGGCGTAAGGGACATGGCCTAGACTTAACTCTCCGTGTCGAATGTGCCTACAGTCGTGACATGAAGAACGATGTATGGAAATGGAGGATGTGAGCAAGCCTAAGGAAGATGGCATATGTTTGTTTAACTGTAAGAACAAATCTATGGGGTTGCCGTCCTTCGACTACCATCTCTTTTCGTAAGGTTGGAATCAGCTTGTTAAACGTTGTGTGCAAGGAAAGAGATGGAACGCGCGATCCTGTACAGCGAGGAACACGTTGTGCGGAGGGTTTCTCTCTTTTAAGTCCGGTGCCCTGCAGGTGGATGGGTCTTCAAATGGACGTGGGCTCCCCTCAGGCCTAGTAGCCTTACACTGAACTCTGAGAAACAAGGCCACGTCAAACAGGCTTTCGTGCGAACATCTTGGTTCTTGAAGATAAAGGCCCTTGGAGATATATGTGTTGTTCTCCAAGGGAATGTTCTTATACTCCCCTCTCAAGAAACAAAGCTGCAGGGAAATAGTCTTTCCACTACCACCTATAGGGACGAAGGCGGAAGCCATTTCCAACGTTCGCAGTGAAGGCACAAATACTGTGTCATGTACCACTGCTTGAGAAAAAGTTGTGTCGAAAGTTTCTCCCTACTCAGATCTTGTTTCAGGAAGATAAAAGCGTTTTCAGTTCTTTGCCTGAAAGCGTAAGGAAAATGCAATAGGCTGAATTGTGAAGAAAAAAGTGGGTCGAATGTGACCACCACGTCACAAGTTGTCCCCTGCAGAGGTGTGTGTCTGGAAATCGGAGGAAGCGTAAGGAACGTGCTATACACTTAGTTCCACAAAACAACGCTGTGGAGGGGCGGTCCTTCGACTGCCATCTCCTCTGCTAAGAAACGAACGGATTGAGGCAAAGTGTGAAAGAAAGCAGAGGGGAAGCGTGATCTACCTTACCCGCGGAACAACTTCTTATGGAGGGTTTTCTCAACGAGCACCATTCATGGGTCACGAAGAGAGAAGCCTCTTCCAAAGTATGCGAGTTATGCAGAAGAAAGGCATACACGAATCTGTGCGAAACAAGTCTATCTCAAACGCGACTTTGAGCTCCCATCTGGGTTGGCGAAGAATTCATAGTCACAAAATATATGTGTTGAATCCTAAAGAAAGGGAGTACTATTCATTCTGAGGAAACACCACTACAGAGAAACCGTGTTTCTCCTAACATCTTCCCTGAACATGGTAGACTTTACCAACGTAAGTGTGAAATCGCAAGGAATGAGCCCCGTGCCTATCCCACAGACATACTTAGTGTAGAATGTCTGTCCCCATTCGAATCTTGTTCTGGGAGAAGTGTTTTCAGGAGTAGGAGAGAGAGCAGATGGAACGTATGAAGGTTTTCATTGTGAGAAGGAAATCCATCAGGAAAGCCATACACGTAAGGATGAGAAGCACTTTAGCATGAAAGGGTGAAGGCATCTTGAAAGGGTCCTGTGACGGTGCTGGAGAAACCTCTTCGGAAGTAGGCTTCCCTCAGCTGTCCTATGGTTTCAGTGAGATGAAAGTGCTTTCCGTAGTGGGTGTGAAGGCGTAAGGGACATGGCCTACACTTAACTTTCCGTGTCGAATGTGCCTACAGTCGTGACATGAAGAACGATGTATGGAAATGGAGGATGTGAGCAAGCCTAAGGAAGATGGCATACGTGTGTTTAACTGTAAGAACAAATCTATAGTGTTGCCGTCCTTCGACTACCATCTCTTTCGTAAGGTTGGAAGCAGCTTGTTAAGCGCTGTGTGCAAGGAAAGAGATGGAACGCGTGACCCTGTACAGGGAGGAAAACGTTGTGCGGAGGGTTTCTCTCCTTTAAGTCCTGTGTCATGCAGGTGGATGGGTCTTCAAATGGACGTGGGCTCGCCTCAGGCCTAGTAGCCTTACACTGAACTCTGAGAAAAAAGGCCACGTCAAACAAGCTTTCGTGCGAACATCTTGGTTCTTGAAGATAAAGGCCCTTGGAGATATATGTGTTGTTCTCTAAGGGAAGGTTCTTATACTCCCCTCTCAAGAAACAAGGCTGCAGGGAAATAGTCTTTCCACTACCACCTATAGGGACGAAGGCGGAAGCCATTTCCAACGTTCGCAGTGAAGGCACAAATACTGTGTCATGTACCACTGCTTGAGAAAAAGTTGTGTCGAAAGTTTCTCCCTACTCAGGTCTTGTTTCAGGAAGATAAAAGCGTTTTCAGTTCTTTGCCTGAAAGCGTAAGGAAAATGCAATAGCCTGAATTGTGAAGAAAGAAGTGGGTCGAATGTGACCACCACGTCACAAGTTGTCCCCTACAGAGGTGTGTGTCTGGAAATCGGAGGAAGCGTAAGGAACGTGCTATACACTTAGTCCACAAAACAACACTGTGGAGGGGCGGTCCTTCGACTGCCATCTCTTCTGCTAAGAAACGAACGGATTGAGGCAAAGTGTGAAAGAAAGCAGAGGGGAAGCGTGATCTAACTTACCGGCGGAACAACTTCTTACGGAGGGTTTTCTCAACGAGCACCATTCATGGGTCACGAAGAGAGAAGCCTCTTCCAAAGTATGCGAGTTATGCAGAAGAAAGGCATACACGAATCTGTGCGAAACAAGTCTATCTCAAACGCGACTTCGAGCTCCCATCTGGGTTGGCGAAGAATTCATAGTCACAAAATATATGTGTTGAATCCTAAAGAAAGGGAGTACTATTCATTCTGAGGAAACACCACTACAGAGAAACCGTGTTTCTCCTAACATCTTCCCTGAACATGGTAGACTTTACCAGCGTAAGTGTGAAATCGCGAGGAATGTGCCCCGTGCCTGTCCCACAGACATACTTAGTGTAGAATACCTGTCCCCATTCGAATCTTGTTCTGTGAGAAGTGTTTGCAAGAGTAGGAGATAGAGCAGAAGGAACGTGTCCAGGTTTTCATTGTGAGAAGGAAATCCGTCAGGAAAGCCATACACGTAAGGATGAGAAGCACTTTAGCATGAAACGGTGAAGGCAACTTGAAAGGGCCCTGTGACGGTGCTGGAGAAAACTCTTCGGAAGTAGGCTTCCCTCAGCTGTCCTATGGTCTCAGTGAGATGAAAGTGATTTCCGTCGTGGCTGTGAAGGCGTAAGGGACATGGCCTAGACTTAACTCTCCGTGTCGAATGTGCCTACAGTCGTGACATGAAGAACGATGTATGGAAATGGAGGATGTGAGCAAGCCTAAGGAAGATGGCATATGTTTGTTTAACTGTAAGAACAAATCTATGGGGTTGCCGTCCTTCGACTACCATCTCTTTTCGTAAGGTTGGAATCAGCTTGTTAAACGTTGTGTGCAAGGAAAGAGATGGAACGCGCGATCCTGTACAGCGAGGAACACGTTGTGCGGAGGGTTTCTCTCTTTTAAGTCCGGTGCCCTGCAGGTGGATGGGTCTTCAAATGGACGTGGGCTCCCCTCAGGCCTAGTAGCCTTACACTGAACTCTGAGAAACAAGGCCACGTCAAACAGGCTTTCGTGCGAACATCTTGGTTCTTGAAGATAAAGGCCCTTGGAGATATATGTGTTGTTCTCTAAGGGAAGGTTCTTATACTCCCCTCTCAAGAAACAAGGCTGCAGGGAAATAGTCTTTCCACTACCACCTATAGGGACGAAGACGGAAGCCATTTCCAACGTTCGCAGTGAAGGCACAAATACTGTGTCATGTACCACTGCTTGAGAAAAAGTTGTGTCGAAAGTTTCTCCCTACTCAGATCTTGTTTCAGGAAGATAAAAGCGTTTTCAGTTCTTTGCCTGAAAGCGTAAGGAAAATGCAATAGCCTGAATTGTGAAGAAAGAAGTGGGTCGAATGTGACCACCACGTCACAAGTTGTCCCCTACAGAGGTGTGTGTCTGGAAATCGGAGGAAGCGTAAGGAACGTGCTATACACTTAGTTCCACAAAACAACACTGTGGAGGGGCGGTCCTTCGACTGCCATCTCTTCTGCTAAGAAACGAACGGATTGAGGCAAAGTGTGAAAGAAAGCAGAGGGGAAGCGTGATCTAACTTACCGGCGGAACAACTTCTTACGGAGGGTTTTCTCAACGAGCACCATTCATGGGTCACGAAGAGAGAAGCCTCTTCCAAAGTATGCGAGTTATGCAGAAGAAAGGCATACACGAATCTGTGCGAAACAAGTCTATCTCAAACGCGACTTCGAGCTCCCATCTGGGTTGGCGAAGAATTCATAGTCACAAAATATATGTGTTGAATCCTAAAGAAAGGGAGTACTATTCATTCTGAGGAAACACCACTACAGAGAAACCGTGTTTCTCCTAACATCTTCCCTGAACATGGTAGACTTTACCAGCGTAAGTGTGAAATCGCGAGGAATGTGCCCCGTGCCTGTCCCACAGACATACTTAGTGTAGAATACCTGTCCCCATTCGAATCTTGTTCTGTGAGAAGTGTTTGCAAGAGTAGGAGATAGAGCAGAAGGAACGTGTCCAGGTTTTCATTGTGAGAAGGAAATCCGTCAGGAAAGCTATACACGTAAGGATGAGAAGCACTTTAGCATGAAACGGTGAAGGCATCTTGAAAGGGCCCTGTGACGGTGCTGGAGAAAACTCTTCGGAAGTAGGCTTCCCTCAGCTGTCCTATGGTCTCAGTGAGATGAAAGTGATTTCCGTAGTGGCTGTGAAGGCGTAAGGGACATGGCCTAGACTTAACTCTCCGTGTCGAATGTGCCTACAGTCGTGACATGAAGAACGATGTATGGAAATGGAGGATGTGAGCAAGCCTAAGGAAGATGGCATATGTTTGTTTAACTGTAAGAACAAATCTATGGGGTTGCCGTCCTTCGACTACCATCTCTTTTCGTAAGGTTGGAATCAGCTTGTTAAACGTTGTGTGCAAGGAAAGAGATGGAACGCGCGATCCTGTACAGCGAGGAACACGTGGTGCGGAGGGTTTCTCTCTTTTAAGTCCGGTGCCCTGCAGGTGGATGGGTCTTCAAATGGACGTGGGCTCCCCTCAGGCCTAGTAGCCTTACACTGAACTCTGAGAAACAAGGCCACGTCAAACAGGCTTTCGTGCGAACATCTTGGTTCTTGAAGATAAAGGCCCTTGGAGATATATGTGTTGTTCTCCAAGGGAATGTTCTTATACTCCCCTCTCAAGAAACAAAGCTGCAGGGAAATAGTCTTTCCACTACCACCTATAGGGACGAAGGCGGAAGCCATTTCCAACGTTCGCAGTGAAGGCACAAATACTGTGTCATATACCACTGCTTGAGAAAAAGTTGTGTCGAAAGTTTCTCCCTACTCAGATCTTGTTTCAGGAAGATAAAAGCGTTTTCAGTTCTTTGCCTGAAAGCGTAAGGAAAATGCAATAGGCTGAATTGTGAAGAAAAAAGTGGGTCGAATGTGACCACCACGTCACAAGTTGTCCCCTGCAGAGGTGTGTGTCTGGAAATCGGAGGAAGCGTAAGGAACGTGCTATACACTTAGTTCCAGAAAACAACGCTGTGGAGGGGCGGTCCTTCGACTGCCATCTCCTCTGCTAAGAAACGAACGGATTGAGGCAAAGTGTGAAAGAAAGCAGAGGGGAAGCGTGATCTACCTTACCCGCGGAACAACTTCTTATGGAGGGTTTTCTCAACGAGCACCATTCATGGGTCACGAAGAGAGAAGCCTCTTCCAAAGTATGCGAGTTATGCAGAAGAAAGGCATACACGAATCTGTGCGAAACAAGTCTATCTCAAACGCGACTTTGAGCTCCCATCTGGGTTGGCGAAGAATTCATAGTCACAAAATATATGTGTTGAATCCTAAAGAAAGGGAGTACTATTCATTCTGAGGAAACACCACTACAGAGAAACCGTGTTTCTCCTAACATCTTCCCTGAACATGGTAGACTTTACCAACGTAAGTGTGAAATCGCAAGGAATGAGCCCCGTGCCTATCCCACAGACATACTTAGTGTAGAATGTCTGTCCCCATTCGAATCTTGTTCTGGGAGAAGTGTTTTCAGGAGTAGGAGAGAGAGCAGATGGAACGTATGAAGGTTTTCATTGTGAGAAGGAAATCCATCAGGAAAGCCATACACGTAAGGATGAGAAGCACTTTAGCATGAAAGGGTGAAGGCATCTTGAAAGGGTCCTGTGACGGTGCTGGAGAAACCTCTTCGGAAGTAGGCTTCCCTCAGCTGTCCTATGGTTTCAGTGAGATGAAAGTGCTTTCCGTAGTGGGTGTGAAGGCGTAAGGGACATGGCCTACACTTAACTTTCCGTGTCGAATGTGCCTACAGTCGTGACATGAAGAACGATGTATGGAAATGGAGGATGTGAGCAAGCCTAAGGAAGATGGCATACGTGTGTTTAACTGTAAGAACAAATCTATAGTGTTGCCGTCCTCCGACTACCATCTCTTTCGTAAGGTTGGAAGCAGCTTGTTAAGCGTTGTGTGCAAGGAAAGAGATGGAACGCGTGACCCTGTACAGGGAGGAAAACGTTGTGCGGAGGGTTTCTCTCCTTTAAGTCCTGTGTCATGCAGGTGGATGGGTCTTCAAATGGACGTGGGCTCGCCTCAGGCCTAGTAGCCTTACACTGAACTCTGAGAAACAAGGCCACGTCAAACAAGCTTTCGTGCGAACATCTTGGTTCTTGAAGATAAAGGCCCTTGGAGATATATGTGTTGTTCTCTAAGGGAAGGTTCTTATACTCCCCTCTCAAGAAACAAGGCTGCAGGGAAATAGTCTTTCCACTACCACCTATAGGGACGAAGACGGAAGCCATTTCCAACGTTCGCAGTGAAGGCACAAATACTGTGTCATGTACCACTGCTTGAGAAAAAGTTGTGTCGAAAGTTTCTCCCTACTCAGATCTTGTTTCAGGAAGATAAAAGCGTTTTCAGTTCTTTGCCTGAAAGCGTAAGGAAAATGCAATAGCCTGAATTGTGAAGAAAGAAGTGGGTCGAATGTGACCACCACGTCACAAGTTGTCCCCTACAGAGGTGTGTGTCTGGAAATCGGAGGAAGCGTAAGGAACGTGCTATACACTTAGTTCCACAAAACAACACTGTGGAGGGGCGGTCCTTCGACTGCCATCTCTTCTGCTAAGAAACGAACGGATTGAGGCAAAGTGTGAAAGAAAGCAGAGGGGAAGCGTGATCTAACTTACCGGCGGAACAACTTCTTACGGAGGGTTTTCTCAACGAGCACCATTCATGGGTCACGAAGAGAGAAGCCTCTTCCAAAGTATGCGAGTTATGCAGAAGAAAGGCATACACGAATCTGTGCGAAACAAGTCTATCTCAAACGCGACTTCGAGCTCCCATCTGGGTTGGCGAAGAATTCATAGTCACAAAATATATGTGTTGAATCCTAAAGAAAGGGAGTACTATTCATTCTGAGGAAACACCACTACAGAGAAACCGTGTTTCTCCTAACATCTTCCCTGAACATGGTAGACTTTACCAGCGTAAGTGTGAAATCGCGAGGAATGTGCCCCGTGCCTGTCCCACAGACATACTTAGTGTAGAATACCTGTCCCCATTCGAATCTTGTTCTGTGAGAAGTGTTTGCAAGAGTAGGAGATAGAGCAGAAGGAACGTGTCCAGGTTTTCATTGTGAGAAGGAAA
This sequence comes from Eumetopias jubatus, assembly GCF_037043125.1. Lineage (NCBI taxonomy): Eukaryota > Metazoa > Chordata > Mammalia > Carnivora > Otariidae > Eumetopias > Eumetopias jubatus. Next base: position 1,311,082 of record NW_028274854.1, read on the forward strand.
TCCGTCAGGAAAGCCATACACGTAAGGATGAGAAGCACTTTAGCATGAAACGGTGAAGGCATCTTGAAAGGGCCCTGTGACGGTGCTGGAGAAAACTCTTCGGAAGTAGGCTTCCCTCAGCTGTCCTATGGTCTCAGTGAGATGAAAGTGATTTCCGTAGTGGCTGTGAAGGCGTAAGGGACATGGCCTAGACTTAACTCTCCGTGTCGAATGTGCCTACAGTCGTGACATGAAGAACGATGTATGGAAATGGAGGATGTGAGCAAGCCTAAGGAAGATGGCATATGTTTGTTTAACTCTAAGAACAAATCTATGGAGTTGCCGTCCTTCGACTACCATCTCTTTTCGTAAGGTTGGAATCAGCTTGTTAAACGTTGTGTGCAAGGAAAGAGATGGAACGCGCGATCCTGTACAGCGAGGAACACGTTGTGCGGAGGGTTTCTCTCTTTTAAGTCCTGTGCCCTGCAGGTGGATGGGTCTTCAAATGGACGTGGGCTCGCCTCAGGCCTAGTAGCCTTACACTGAACTCTGAGAAACAAGGGCACGTCAAACAGGCTTTCGTGCGAACATCTTGGTTCTTGAAGATAAAGGCCCTTGGAGATATATGTGTTGTTCTCCAAGGGAAAGTTCTTATACTCCCCTCTCAAGAAACAAAGCTGCAGGGAAATAGTCTTTCCACTACCACCTATAGGGACGAAGGCGGAAGCCATTTCCAACGTTCGCCGTGAAGGCACAAATACTGTGTCATGTACCACTGCTTGAGAAAAGGTTGTGTCGAAAGTTTCTCCCTACTCAGATCTTGTTTCAGGAAGATAAAAGCGTTTTCAGTTCTTTGCCTGAAAGCGTAAGGAAAATGGAATAGGCTGAATTGTGAAGAAAAAAGTGGGTCGAATATGTCCACCAAGTCACAAGTTGTCCCCTACAGAGGTGTGTGTCTGGAAATCGGAGGAAGCGTAAGGAACGTGCTATACACTTAGTTCCACAAAACAACGCTGTGGAGGGGCGGTCCTTCAACTGCCATCTCCTCTGCTAAGAAACGAACGGATTGAGGCAAAGTGTGAAAGAAAGCAGAGGGGAAGCGTGATCTACCTTACCCGCGGAACAACTTCTTACGGAGGGTTTTCTCAACGAGCACCATTCATGGGTCACGAAGATAGAAGCCTCTTCCAAAGTATGCGAGTTATGCAGAAGAAAGGCATACACGAATGTGTGCGAACCAAGTCTATCTCAAACGCGACTTCGAGCTCCCTTCTGGGTTCGTGAGGAATTCATAGTCACAAAACGTATGTGTTGAATCCTAAACAAAGGGAATAGTATTCAGTCTGAAGAAACACCACTGCAGAGAAACCGTGTTTCTACTAACATCATCCCTGAACATGGTAGACTTTTCCAACGTAAGTGTGAAATCGCAAGGAATGAGCCCCGTGCCTATCCCACAGACATACTTAGTGTAGAATGTCTGTCCCCATTCGAATCTTGTTCTGGGAGAAGTGATTTCAGGAGTAGGAGAGAGAGCAGATGGAACGTATGGAGGTTCACATTGTGAGAAGGAAATCCATCAGGAAAGCCATACACGTAAGGATGAGAAACACTTTAGCATGAAAGGGTGAAGGCATCTTGAAAGGGCCCTGTGACGGTGCTGGAGAAACCTCTTCTGAAGTAGGCTTCCCTCAGCTGTCCAATGGCTTCAGTGAGATGAAAGTGCTTTCTCTAGTCGGTGTGAAGGCGTAAGGGACATGGCCTAGACTTAACTCTCTGTGTCGAATGTGCCTACAGTCGTGACATGAAGAACGATGTATGGAAATGGAGGATGTGAGCAAGCCTAAGGAAGATGGCATACGTGTGTTTAACTCTAAGAACAAATCTATAGTGTTGCCGTCCTTCGACTACCATCTCTTTCGTAAGGTTGGAAGCAGCTTGTTAAGCGTTCTGTGCAAGGAAAGAGATGGAACGCGCGATCCTGTACAGCGAGGAACACGTTGTGCGGAGGGTTTCTCCCTTTTAAGTCCGGTGCCCTGCAGGTGGATGGGTCTTCAAATGGACGTGGGCTCCCCTCAGGCCTAGTAGCCTTACACTGAACTCTGAGAAACAAGGCCACGTCAAACAGGCTTTCGTGCGAACATCTTGGTTCTTGAAGATAAAGGCCCTTGGAGATATATGTGTTGTTCTCCAAGGGAATGTTCTTATACTCCCCTCTCAAGAAACAAAGCTGCAGGGAAATAGTCTTTCCACTGCCACCTATAGGGACGAAGGCGGAAGCCATTTCCAACGTTCGCAGTGAAGGCACAAATACTGTGTCATGTACCACTGCTTGAGAAAAAGTTGTGTCGAAAGTTTCTCCCTACTCAGATCTTGTTTCAGGAAGATAAATGCGTTTTCAGTTCTTTGCCTGAAAGCGTAAGGAAAATGCAATAGGCTGAATTGTGAAGAAAAAAGTAGGTCGAATGTGACCACCACGTCACAAGTTGTCCCCTACAGAGGTGTGTGTCTGGAAATCGGAGGAAGCGTAAGGAACGTGCTATACACTTAGTTCCACAAAACAACGCTGTGGAGGGGCGGTCCTTCAACTGCCATCTCCTCTGCTAAGAAACGAACGGATTGAGGCAAAGTGTGAAAGAAAGCAGAGGGGAAGCGTGATCTACCTTACCCGCGGAACAACTTCTTACGGAGGGTTTTCTCAACGAGCACCATTCATGGGTCACGAAGATAGAAGTGTCTTCCAAAGTATGCGAGTTTTTCAGAAGAAACGCATACACGAATCTGTGCGAAACAAGTCTATATCAAACGCGACTTCGAGCTCCCATCTGGGTTGGCGAAGAATTCATAGTCACAAAATATATGTGTTGAATCCTAAAGAAAGGGAGTACTATTCATTCTGGGGAAACACCACTACAGAGAAACCGTGTTTCTCCTAACATCTTCCCTGAACATGGTAGACTTTACCAGCGTAAGTGTGAAATCGCGAGGAATGTGCCCCGTGCCTGTCCCACAGACATCCTTAGTGTAGAATACCTGTCCCCATTCGAATCTTGTTCTGTGAGAAGTGTTTGCAAGAGTAGGAGATAGAGCAGAAGGAACGTGTCCAGGTTTTCATTGTGAGAAGGAAATCCATCAGGAAAGCCATACACGTAAGGATGAGAAGCACTTTAGCATGAAACGGTGAAGGCATCTTGAAAGGGCCCGGTGACGGTGCTGGAGAAAACTCTTCGGAAGTAGGCTTCCCTCAGCTGTCCTATGGTCTCAGTGAGATGAAAGTGTTTTCCGTAGTGGCTGTGAAGGCGTAAGGGACATGGCCTAGACTTAACTCTCCGTGTCGAATGTGCCTACAGTCGTGACATGAAGAACGATGTATGGAAATGGAGGATGTGAGCAAGCCTAAGGAAGATGGCATATGTTTGTTTAACTGTAAGAACAAATCTATGGGGTTGCCGTCCTTCGACTACCATCTCTTTTCGTAAGGTTGGAATCAGCTTGTTAAACGTTGTGTGCAAGGAAAGAGATGGAACGCGCGATCCTGTACAGCGAGGAACACGTTGTGCGGAGGGTTTCTCTCTTTTAAGTCCGGTGCCCTGCAGGTGGATGGGTCTTCAAATGGACGTGGGCTCCCCTCAGGCCTAGTAGCCTTACACTGAACTCTGAGAAACAAGGCCACGTCAAACAGGCTTTCGTGCGAACATCTTGGTTCTTGAAGATAAAGGCCCTTGGAGATATATGTGTTGTTCTCCAAGGGAATGTTCTTATACTCCCCTCTCAAGAAACAAAGCTGCAGGGAAATAGTCTTTCCACTACCACCTATAGGGACGAAGGCGGAAGCCATTTCCAACGTTCGCAGTGAAGGCACAAATACTGTGTCATGTACCACTGCTTGAGAAAAAGTTGTGTCGAAAGTTTCTCCCTACTCAGATCTTGTTTCAGGAAGATAAAAGCGTTTTCAGTTCTTTGCTGAAAGCGTAAGGAAAATGCAATAGGCTGAATTGTGAAGAAAAAAGTGGGTCGAATGTGACCACCACGTCACAAGTTGTCCCCTACAGAGGTGTGTGTCTGGAAATCGGAGGAAGCGTAAGGAACGTGCTATACACTTAGTTCCACAAAACAACGCTGTGGAGGGGCGGTCCTTCAACTGCCATCTCCTCTGCTAAGAAACGAACGGATTGAGGCAAAGTGTCAAAGAAAGCAGAGGGGAAGCGTGATCTACCTTACCCGCGGAACAACTTCTTACGGAGGGTTTTCTCAACGAGCACCATTCATGGGTCACGAAGATAGAAGTGTCTTCCAAAGTATGCGAGTTTTTCAGAAGAAACGCATACACGAATCTGTGCGAAACAAGTCTATATCAAACGCGACTTCGAGCTCCCATCTGGGTTGGCGAAGAATTCATAGTCACAAAATATATGTGTTGAATCCTAAACAAAGGGAGTACTATTCATTCTGAGGAAACACCACTACAGAGAAACCGTGTTTCTCCTAACATCTTCCCTGAACATGGTAGACTTTACCAGCGTAAGTGTGAAATCGCGAGGAATGTGCCCCGTGCCTGTCCCACAGACATCCTTAGTGTAGAATACCTGTCCCCATTCGAATCTTGTTCTGTGAGAAGTGTTTGCAAGAGTAGTAGATAGAGCAGAAGGAAAGTGTCAAGGTTTTCATTGTGAGAAGGAAATCCATCAGGAAAGCCATACAGTAAGGATGAGAAGCACTTTAGCATGAAACGGTGAAGGCATCTTGAAAGGGCCTTGTGACGGTGCTGGAGAAAACTCTTCGGAAGTAGGCTTCCCTCAGCTGCCCTATGGTTTCAGTGAGATGAAAGTGTTTTCCGTAGTGGCTGTGAAGGCGTAAGGGACATGGCCTAGACTTAACTCTCCGTGTCGAATGTGCCTACAGTCGTGACATGAAGAACGATGTATGGAAATGGAGGATGTGAGCAAGCCTAAGGAAGATGGCATATGTTTGTTTAACTGTAAGAACAAATCTATGGTGTTGCCGTCCTTCGACTACCATCTCTTTTCGTAAGGTTGGAATCAGCTTGTTAAACGTTGTGTGCAAGGAAAGAGATGGAACGCGCGATCCTGTACAGCGAGGAACACGTTGTGCGGAGGGTTTCTCTCTTTTAAGTCCTGTGCCCTGCAGGTGGATGGGTCTTCAAATGGACGTGGGCTCGCCTCAGGCCTAGTAGCCTTACACTGAACTCTGAGAAACAAGGCCACGTCAAACAGGCTTTCGTGCGAACATCTTGGTTCTTGAAGATAAAGGCCCTTGGAGATATATGTGTTGTTCTCCAAGGGAATGTTCTTATACTCCCCTCTCAAGAAACAAAGCTGCAGGGAAATAGTCTTTCCACTACCACCTATAGGGACGAAGGCGGAAGCCATTTCCAACGTTCGCCGTGAAGGCACAAATACTGTGTCATGTACCACTGCTTGAGAAAAGGTTGTGTCGAAAGTTTCTCCCTACTCAGATCTTGTTTCAGGAAGATAAAAGCGTTTTCAGTTCTTTGCCTGAAAGCGTAAGGAAAATGGAATAGGCTGAATTGTGAAGAAAAAAGTGGGTCGAATATGTCCACCAAGTCACAAGTTGTCCCCTACAGAGGTGTGTGTCTGGAAATCGGAGGAAGCGTAAGGAACGTGCTATACACTTAGTTCCACAAAACAACGCTGTGAAGGTGCGGTCCTTCGAGTGCCATCTCCTCTGCTAAGAAACGAACGGATTGAGGCAAAGTGTGAAAGAAAGCAGAGGGGAAGCGTGATCTACCTTACCCGCGGAACAACTTCTTACGGAGGGTTTTCTCAACGAGCACCATTCATGGGTCACGAAGATAGAAGCGTCTTCCAAAGTAGGCGAGTTATGCAGAAGAAAGGCATACACGAATCTGTGCGAAACAAGTCTATCTCAAACGCGACTTCGAGCTCCCATCTGGGTTGGCGAAGAATTCATAGTCACAAAATATATGTGTTGAATCCTAAAGAAAGGGAGTACTATTCATTCTGAGGAAACACCACTACAGAGAAACCGTGTTTCTCCTAACATCTTCCCTGAACTTGGTAGACTTTACCAGCGTAAGTGTGAAATCGCGAGGAATGTGCCCCGTGCCTGTCCCACAGACATACTTAGTGTAGAATACCTGTCCCCATTCGAATCTTGTTCTGTGAGAAGTGTTTGAAAGAGTAGGAGATAGAGCAGAAGGAACGTGTCAAGGTTTTCATTGTGAGAAGGAAATCCATCAGGAAAGCCATACACGTAAGGATGAGAAGCACTTTAGCATGAAACGGTGAAGGCATCTTGAAAGGGCCCTTGTGACTGTGCTGGAGAAAACTCTTCGGAAGTAGGCTTCCCTCAGCTGTCCTATGGTTTCAGTGAGATGAAAGTGTTTTCCGTAGTGGCTGTGAAGGCGAAAGGGACATGGCCTAGACTTAACTCTCCGTGTCGAATGTGCCTACAGTCGTGACATGAAGAACGATGTATGGAAATGGAGGATGTGAGCAAGCCTAAGGAAGATGGCATATGTTTGTTTAACTGTAAGAACAAATCTATGGGGTTGCCGTCCTTCGACTACCATCTCTTTTCGTAAGGTTGGAATCAGCTTGTTAAACGTTGTGTGCAAGGAAAGAGATGGAACGCGCGATCCTGTACAGCGAGGAACACGTTGTGCGGAGGGTTTCTCTCTTTTAAGTCCGGTGCCCTGCAGGTGGATGGGTCTTCAAATGGACGTGGGCTCCCCTCAGGCCTAGTAGCCTTACACTGAACTCTGAGAAACAAGGCCACGTCAAACAGGCTTTCGTGCGAACATCTTGGTTCTTGAAGATAAAGGCCCTTGGAGATATATGTGTTGTTCTCCAAGGGAATGTTCTTATACTCCCCTCTCAAGAAACAAAGCTGCAGGGAAATAGTCTTTCCACTACCACCTATAGGGACGAAGGCGGAAGCCATTTCCAACGTTCGCAGTGAAGGCACAAATACTGTGTCATGTACCACTGCTTGAGAAAAAGTTGTGTCGAAAGTTTCTCCCTACTCAGATCTTGTTTCAGGAAGATAAAAGCGTTTTCAGTTCTTTGCCTGAAAGCGTAAGGAAAATGCAATAGGCTGAATTGTGAAGAAAAAAGTGGGTCGAATGTGACCACCACGTCACAAGTTGTCCCCTACAGAGGTGTGTGTCTGGAAATCGGAGGAAGCGTAAGGAACGTGCTATACACTTAGTTCCACAAAACAACGCTGTGGAGGGGCGGTCCTTCAACTGCCATCTCCTCTGCTAAGAAACGAACGGATTGAGGCAAAGTGTGAAAGAAAGCAGAGGGGAAGCGTGATCTACCTTACCCGCGGAACAACTTCTTACGGAGGGTTTTCTCAACGAGCACCATTCATGGGTCACGAAGATAGAAGTGTCTTCCAAAGTATGCGAGTTTTTCAGAAGAAACGCATACACGAATCTGTGCGAAACAAGTCTATATCAAACGCGACTTCGAGCTCCCATCTGGGTTGGCGAAGAATTCATAGTCACAAAATATATGTGTTGAATCCTAAACAAAGGGAGTACTATTCATTCTGAGGAAACACCACTACAGAGAAACCGTGTTTCTCCTAACATCTTCCCTGAACATGGTAGACTTTACCAGCGTAAGTGTGAAATCGCGAGGAATGTGCCCCGTGCCTGTCCCACAGACATGCTTAGGGTAGAATACCTGTCCCCATTCGAATCTTGTTCTGTGAGAAGTGTTTGCAAGAGTAGTAGATAGAGCAGAAGGAAAGTGTCAAGGTTTTCATTGTGAGAAGGAAATCCATCAGGAAACCATACACGTAAGGATGAGAAGCACTTTAGCATGAAACGGTGAAGGCATCTTGAAAGGGCCCTGTGACGGTGCTGGAGAAAACTCTTCGGAAGTAGGCTTCCCTCAGCTGCCCTATGGTTTCAGTGAGATGAAAGTGTTTTCCGTAGTGGCTGTGAAGGCGTAAGGGACATGGCCTAGACTTAACTCTCCGTGTCGAATGTGCCTACAGTCGTGACATGAAGAACGATGTATGAAAATGGAGGATGTGAGCAAGCCTAAGGAAGATGGCATATGTTTGTTTAACTGTAAGAACAAATCTATGGAGTTGCCGTCCTTCGACTACCATCTCTTTTCGTAAGGTTGGAATCAGCTTGTTAAACGTTGTGTGCAAGGAAAGAGATGGAACGCGCGATCCTGTACAGCGAGGAACACGTTGTGCGGAGGGTTTCTCTCTTTTAAGTCCTGTGCCCTGCAGGTGGATGGGTCTTCAAATGGACGTGGGCTCGCCTCAGGCCTAGTAGCCTTACACTGAACTCTGAGAAACAAGGGCACGTCAAACAGGCTTTCGTGCGAACATCTTGGTTCTTGAAGATAAAGGCCCTTGGAGATATATGTGTTGTTCTCCAAGGGAAAGTTCTTATACTCCCCTCTCAAGAAACAAAGCTGCAGGGAAATAGTCTTTCCACTACCACCTATAGGGACGAAGGCGGAAGCCATTTCCAACGTTCGCCGTGAAGGCACAAATACTGTGTCATGTACCACTGCTTGAGAAAAGGTTGTGTCGAAAGTTTCTCCCTACTCAGATCTTGTTTCAGGAAGATAAAAGCGTTTTCAGTTCTTTGCCTGAAAGCGTAAGGAAAATGGAATAGGCTGAATTGTGAAGAAAAAAGTGGGTCGAATATGTCCACCAAGTCACAAGTTGTCCCCTACAGAGGTGTGTGTCTGGAAATCGGAGGAAGCGTAAGGAACGTGCTATACACTTAGTTCCACAAAACAACGCTGTGGAGGTGCGGTCCTTCGAGTGCCATCTCCTCTGCTAAGAAACGAACGGATTTAGGCAAAGTGTGAAAGAAAGCAGAGGGGAAGCGTGATCTACCTTACCCGCGGAACAACTTCTTACGGAGGGTTTTCTCAACGAGCACCATTCATGGTTCACGAAGATAGAAGCCTCTTCCAAAGTATGCGAGTTATGCAGAAGAAAGGCATACACGAATGTGTGCGAACCAAGTCTATCTCAAACGCGACTTCGAGCTCCCTTCTGGGTTCGTGAGGAATTCATAGTCACAAAACGTATGTGTTGAATCCTAAACAAAGGGAATACTATTCAGTCTGAAGAAACACCACTGCAGAGAAACCGTGTTTCTACTAACATCATCCCTGAACATGGTAGACTTTTCCAACGTAAGTGTGAAATCGCAAGGAATGAGCCCCGTGCCTATCCCACAGACATACTTAGTGTAGAATGTCTGTCCCCATTCGAATCTTGTTCTGGGAGAAGTGATTTCAGGAGTAGGAGAGAGAGCAGATGGAACGTATGAAGGTTCACATTGTGAGAAGGAAATCCATCAGGAAAGCCATACACGTAAGGATGAGAAACACTTTAGCATGAAAGGGTGAAGGCATCTTGAAAGGGCCCTGTGACGGTGCTGGAGAAACCTCTTCTGAAGTAGGCTTCCCTCAGCTGTCCAATGGCTTCAGTGAGATGAAAGTGCTTTCTGTAGTCGGTGTGAAGGCGTAAGGGACATGGCCTAGACTTAACTCTCTGTGTCGAATGTGCCTACAGTCGTGACATGAAGAACGATGTATGGAAATGGAGGATGTGAGCAAGCCTAAGGAAGATGGCATACGTGTGTTTAACTCTAAGAACAAATCTATAGTGTTGCCGTCCTTCGACTACCATCTCTTTCGTAAGGTTGGAAGCAGCTTGTTAAACGTTGTGTGCAAGGAAAGAGATGGAACGCGCGATCCTGTACAGCGAGGAACACGTTGTGCGGAGGGTTTCTCCCTTTTAAGTCCGGTGCCCTGCAGGTGGATGGGTCTTCAAATGGACGTGGGCTCCCCTCAGGCCTAGTAGCCTTACACTGAACTCTGAGAAACAAGGCCACGTCAAACAGGCTTTCGTGCGAACATCTTGGTTCTTGAAGATAAAGGCCCTTGGAGATATATGTGTTGTTCTCCAAGGGAATGTTCTTATACTCCCCTCTCAAGAAACAAAGCTGCAGGGAAATAGTCTTTCCACTACCACCTATAGGGACGAAGGCGGAAGCCATTTCCAACGTTCGCAGTGAAGGCACAAATACTGTGTCATGTACCACTGCTTGAGAAAAAGTTGTGTCGAAAGTTTCTCCCTACTCAGATCTTGTTTCAGGAAGATAAAAGCGTTTTCAGTTCTTTGCCTGAAAGCGTAAGGAAAATGCAATAGGCTGAATTGTGAAGAAAAAAGTGGGTCGAATATGACCACCACGTCACAAGTTGTCCCCTACAGAGGTGTGTGTCTGGAAATCGGAGGAAGCGTAAGGAACGTGCTATACACTTAGTTCCACAAAACAACGCTGTGGAGGGGCGGTCCTTCAACTGCCATCTCCTCTGCTAAGAAACGAACGGATTGAGGCAAAGTGTGAAAGAAAGCAGAGGGGAAGCGTGATCTACCTTACCCGCGGAACAACTTCTTACGGAGGGTTTTCTCAACGAGCACCATTCATGGGTCACGAAGATAGAAGCGTCTTCCAAAGTATGCGAGTTTTTCAGAAAAAACGCATACACGAATCTGTGCGAAACAAGTCTATATCAAACGCGACTTCGAGCTCCCATCTGGGTTGGCGAAGAATTCATAGTCACAAAATATATGTGTTGAATCCTAAACAAAGGGAGTACTATTCATTCTGAGGAAACACCACTACAGAGAAACCGTGTTTCTCCTAACATCTTCCCTGAACATGGTAGACTTTACCAGCGTAAGTGTGAAATCGCGAGGAATGTGCCCCGTGCCTGTCCCACAGACATCCTTAGTGTAGAATACCTGTCCCCATTCGAATCTTGTTCTGTGAGAAGTGTTTGCAAGAGTAGTAGATAGAGCAGAAGGAAAGTGTCAAGGTTTTCATTGTGAGAAGGAAATCCATCAGGAAAGCCATACAGTAAGGATGAGAAGCACTTTAGCATGAAACGGTGAAGGCATCTTGAAAGGGCCCTGTGACGGTGCTGGAGAAAACTCTTCGGAAGTAGGCTTCCCTCAGCTGCCCTATGGTCTCAGTGAGATGAAAGTGTTTTCCGTAGTGGCTGTGAAGGCGTAAGGGACATGGCCTAGACTTAACTCTCCGTGTCGAATGTGCCTACAGTCGTGACATGAAGAACGATGTATGGAAATGGAGGATGTGAGCAAGCCTAAGGAAGATGGCATATGTTTGTTTAACTGTAAGAACAAATCTATGGTGTTGCCGTCCTTCGACTACCATCTCTTTTCGTAAGGTTGGAATCAGCTTGTTAAACGTTGTGTGCAAGGAAAGAGATGGAACGCGCGATCCTGTACAGCGAGGAACACGTTGTGCGGAGGGTTTCTCTCTTTTAAGTCCTGTGCCCTGCAGGTGGATGGGTCTTCAAATGGACGTGGGCTCGCGTCAGGCCTAGTAGCCTTACACTGAACTCTGAGAAACAAGGGCACGTCAAACAGGCTTTCGTGCGAACATCTTGGTTCTTGAAGATAAAGGCCCTTGGAGATATATGTGTTGTTCTCCAAGGGAATGTTCTTATACTCCCCTCTCAAGAAACAAAGCTGCAGGGAAATAGTCTTTCCACTACCACCTATAGTGACGAAGGCGGAAGCCATTTCCAACGTTCGCCGTGAAGGCACAAATACTGTGTCATGTACCACTGCTTGAGAAAAGGTTGTGTCGAAAGTTTCTCCCTACTCAGATCTTGTTTCAGGAAGATAAAAGCGTTTTCAGTTCTTTGCCTGAAAGCGTAAGGAAAATGGAATAGGCTGAATTGTGAAGAAAAAAGTGGGTCGAATAAGTCCACCAAGTCACAAGTTGTCTCCTACAGAGGTGTGTGTCTGGAAATCGGAGGAAGCGTAAGGAACGTGCTATACACTTAGTTCCACAAAACAACGCTGTGGAGGGGCGGTCCTTCAACTGCCATCTCCTCTGCTAAGAAACGAACGGATTGAGGCAAAGTGTGAAAGAAAGCAGAGGGGAAGCGTGATCTACCTTACCCGCGGAACAACTTCTTACGGAGGGTTTTCTCAACGAGCACCATTCATGGTTCACGAAGATAGAAGCCTCTTCCAAAGTATGCGAGTTATGCAGAAGAAAGGCATACACGAATGTGTGCGAACCAAGTCTATCTCAAACGCGACTTCGAGCTCCCTTCTGGGTTCGTGAGGAATTCATAGTCAAAAAACGTATGTGTTGAATCCTAAACAAAGGGAATACTATTCAGTCTGAAGAAACACCACTGCAGAGAAACCGTGTTTCTACTAACATCATCCCTGAACATGGTAGACTTTTCCAACGTAAGTGTGAAATCGCAAGGAATGAGCCCCGTGCCTATCCCACAGACATACTTAGTGTAGAATGTCTGTCCCCATTCGAATCTTGTTCTGGGAGAAGTGTTTTCAGGAGTAGGAGAGAGAGCAGATGGAACGTATGAAGGTTTTCATTGTGAGAAGGAAATCCATCAGGAAAGCCATACACGTAAGGATGAGAAGCACTTTAGCATGAAAGGGTGAAGGCATCTTGAAAGGGTCCTGTGACGGTGCTGGAGAAACCTCTTCGGAAGTAGGCTTCCCTCAGCTGCCCTATGGTTTCAGTGAGATGAAAGTGTTTTCCGTAGTGGCTGTGAAGGCGTAAGGGACATGGCCTAGACTTAACTCTCCGTGTCGAATGTGCCTACAGTCGTGACATGAAGAACGATGTATGGAAATGGAGGATGTGAGCAAGCCTAAGGAAGATGGCATATGTTTGTTTAACTGTAAGAACAAATCTATGGTGTTGCCGTCCTTCGACTACCATCTCTTTTCGTAAGGTTGGAAGCAGCTTGTTAAACGTTGTGTGCAAGGAAAGAGATGGAACGCGCGATCCTGTACAGCGAGGAACACGTTGTGCGGAGGGTTTCTCTCTTTTAAGTCCTGTGCCCTGCAGGTGGATGGGTCTTCAAATGGACGTGGGCTCGCCTCAGGCCTAGTAGCCTTACACTGAACTCTGAGAAACAAGGGCACGTCAAACAGGCTTTCGTGCGAACATCTTGGTTCTTGAAGATAAAGGCCCTTGGAGATATATGTGTTGTTCTCCAAGGGAATGTTCTTATACTCCCCTCTCAAGAAACAAAGCTGCAGGGAAATAGTCTTTCCACTGCCACCTATAGGGACGAAGGCGGAAGCCATTTCCAACGTTCGCAGTGAAGGCACAAATACTGTGTCATGTACCACTGCTTGAGAAAAAGTTGTGTCGAAAGTTTCTCCCTACTCAGATCTTGTTTCAGGAAGATAAAAGCGTTTTCGGTTCTTTGCTGAAAGCGTAAGGTAAATGCAATAGGCTGAATTGTGAAGAAAAAAGTGGGTCGAATGTGACCACCACGTCACAAGTTGTCCCCTACAGAGGTGTGTGTCTGGAAATCGGAGGAAGCGTAAGGAACGTGCTATACACTTAGTTCCACAAAACAACGCTGTGGAGGGGCGGTCCTTCGACTGCCATCTCCTCTGCTAAGAAACGAACGGATTGAGGCAAAGTGTGAAAGAAACCAGAGGGGAAGCGTGATCTACCTTACCCGCGGAACAACTTCTTACGGAGGTTATTCTCAACGAGCACCATTCATGGGTCACGAAGAGAGAAGCCTCTTCCAAAGTATGCGAGTTATGCAGAAGAAAGGCATACACGAATCTGTGCGAAACAAGTCTATCTCAAACGCGACTTTGAGCTCCCATCTGGGTTGGCGAAGAATTCATAGTCACAAAATATATGTGTTGAATCCTAAAGAAAGGGAGTACTATTCATTCTGAGGAAACACCACTACAGAGAAACCGTGTTTCTCCTAACATCTTCCCTGAACATGGTAGACTTTACCAACGTAAGTGTGAAATCGCAAGGAATGAGCCCCGTGCCTGTCCCACAGACATACTTAGTGTAGAATGTCTGTCCCCATTCGAATCTTGTTCTGGGAGAAGTGTTTTCAGGAGTAGGAGAGAGAGCAGATGGAACGTATGAAGGTTTTCATTGTGAGAAGGAAATCCATCAGGAAAGCCATACACGTAAGGATGAGAAGCACTTTAGCATGAAAGGGTGAAGGCATCTTGAAAGGGTCCTGTGACGGTGCTGGAGAAACCTCTTCGGAAGTAGGCTTCCCTCAGCTGTCCTATGGTTTCAGTGAGATGAAAGTGCTTTCCGTAGTGGGTGTGAAGGCGTAAGGGACATGGCCTAGACTTAACTCTCCGTGTCGAATGTGCCTACAGTCGTGACATGAAGAACGATGTATGGAAATGGAGGATGTGAGCAAGCCTAAGGAAGATGGCATACGTGTGTTTAACTGTAAGAACAAATCTATAGTGTTGCCGTCCTTCGACTACCATCTCTTTCGTAAGGTTGGAAGCAGCTTGTTAAGCGTTGTGTGCAAGGAAAGAGATGGAACGCGTGACCCTGTACAGGGAGGAAAACGTTGTGCGGAGGGTTTCTCTCCTTTAAGTCCTGTGTCATGCAGGTGGATGGGTCTTCAAATGGACGTGGGCTCGCCTCAGGCCTAGTAGCCTTACACTGAACTCTGAGAAACAAGGCCACGTCAAACAAGCTTTCGTGCGAACATCTTGGTTCTTGAAGATAAAGGCCCTTGGAGATATATGTGTTGTTCTCTAAGGGAAGGTTCTTATACTCCCCTCTCAAGAAACAAAGCTGCAGGGAAATAGTCTTTCCACTACCACCTATAGGGACGAAGGCGGAAGCCATTTCCAACGTTCGCAGTGAAGGCACAAATACTGTGTCATGTACCACTGCTTGAGAAAAAGTTGTGTCGAAAGTTTCTCCCTACTCAGATCTTGTTTCAGGAAGATAAAAGCGTTTTCAGTTCTTTGCCTGAAAGCGTAAGGAAAATGCAATAGCCTGAATTGTGAAGAAAGAAGTGGGTCGAATGTGACCACCACGTCACAAGTTGTCCCCTACAGAGGTGTGTGTCTGGAAATCGGAGGAAGCGTAAGGAACGTGCTATACACTTAGTTCCACAAAACAACACTGTGGAGGGGCGGTCCTTCGACTGCCATCTCTTCTGCTAAGAAACGAACGGATTGAGGCAAAGTGTGAAAGAAAGCAGAGGGGAAGCGTGATCTAACTTACCCGCGGAACAACTTCTTACGGAGGGTTTTCTCAACGAGCACCATTCATGGGTCACGAAGAGAGAAGCCTCTTCCAAAGTATGCGAGTTATGCAGAAGAAAGGCATACACGAATCTGTGCGAAACAAGCCTATCTCAAACGCGACTTCGAGCTCCCATCTGGGTTGGCGAAGAATTCATAGTCACAAAATATATGTGTTGAATCCTAAAGAAAGGGAGTACTATTCATTCTGAGGAAACACCACTACAGAGAAACCGTGTTTCTCCTAACATCTTCCCTGAACATGGTAGACTTTACCAGCGTAAGTGTGAAATCGCGAGGAATGTGCCCCGTGCCTGTCCCACAGACATACTTAGTGTAGAATACCTGTCCCCATTCGAATCTTGTTCTGTGAGAAGTGTTTGCAAGAGTAGGAGATAGAGCAGAAGGAACGTGTCCAGGTTTTCATTGTGAGAAGGAAATCCATCAGGAAAGCCATACACGTAAGGATGAGAAGCACTTTAGCATGAAACGGTGAAGGCATCTTGAAAGGGCCCTGTGACGGTGCTGGAGAAAACTCTTCGGAAGTAGGCTTCCCTCAGCTGTCCTATGGTCTCAGTGAGATGAAAGTGATTTCCGTAGTGGCTGTGAAGGCGTAAGGGACATGGCCTAGACTTAACTCTCCGTGTCGAATGTGCCTACAGTCGTGACATGAAGAACGATGTATGGAAATGGAGGATGTGAGCAAGCCTAAGGAAGATGGCATATGTTTGTTTAACTGTAAGAACAAATCTATGGGGTTGCCGTCCTTCGACTACCATCTCTTTTCGTAAGGTTGGAATCAGCTTGTTAAACGTTGTGTGCAAGGAAAGAGATGGAACGCGCGATCCTGTACAGCGAGGAACACGTTGTGCGGAGGGTTTCTCTCTTTTAAGTCCGGTGCCCTGCAGGTGGATGGGTCTTCAAATGGACGTGGGCTCCCCTCAGGCCTAGTAGCCTTACACTGAACTCTGAGAAACAAGGCCACGTCAAACAGGCTTTCGTGCGAACATCTTGGTTCTTGAAGATAAAGGCCCTTGGAGATATATGTGTTGTTCTCCAAGGGAATGTTCTTATACTCCCCTCTCAAGAAACAAAGCTGCAGGGAAATAGTCTTTCCACTACCACCTATAGGGACGAAGGCGGAAGCCATTTCCAACGTTCGCAGTGAAGGCACAAATACTGTGTCATGTACCACTGCTTGAGAAAAAGTTGTGTCGAAAGTTTCTCCCTACTCAGATCTTGTTTCAGGAAGATAAAAGCGTTTTCAGTTCTTTGCCTGAAAGCGTAAGGAAAATGCAATAGGCTGAATTGTGAAGAAAAAAGTGGGTCGAATGTGACCACCACGTCACAAGTTGTCCCCTACAGAGGTGTGTGTCTGGAAATCGGAGGAAGCGTAAGGAACGTGCTATACACTTAGTTCCACAAAACAACGCTGTGGAGGGGCGGTCCTTCAACTGCCATCTCCTCTGCTAAGAAACGAACGGATTGAGGCAAAGTGTGAAAGAAAGCAGAGGGGAAGCGTGATCTACCTTACCCGCGGAACAACTTCTTACGGAGGGTTTTCTCAACGAGCACCATTCATGGTTCACGAAGATAGAAGCCTCTTCCAAAGTATGCGAGTTATGCAGAAGAAAGGCATACACGAATGTGTGCGAACCAAGTCTATCTCAAACGCGACTTCGAGCTCCCTTCTGGGTTCGTGAGGAATTCATAGTCACAAAACGTATGTGTTGAATCCTAAACAAAGGGAATACTATTCAGTCTGAAGAAACACCACTGCAGAGAAACCGTGTTTCTACTAACATCATCCCTGAACATGGTAGACTTTTCCAACGTAAGTGTGAAATCGCAAGGAATGAGCCCCGTGCCTATCCCACAGACATACTTAGTGTAGAATGTCTGTCCCCATTCGAATCTTGTTCTGGGAGAAGTGATTTCAGGAGTAGGAGAGAGAGCAGATGGAACGTATGAAGGTTCACATTGTGAGAAGGAAATCCATCAGGAAAGCCATACACGTAAGGATGAGAAACACTTTAGCATGAAAGGGTGAAGGCATCTTGAAAGGGCCCTGTGACGGTGCTGGAGAAACCTCTTCTGAAGTAGGCTTCCCTCAGCTGTCCAATGGCTTCAGTGAGATGAAAGTGCTTTCTGTAGTCGGTGTGAAGGCGTAAGGGACATGGCCTAGACTTAACTCTCTGTGTCGAATGTGCCTACAGTCGTGACATGAAGAACGATGTATGGAAATGGACGATGTGAGCAAGCCTAAGGAAGATGGCATACGTGTGTTTAACTCTAAGAACAAATCTATAGTGTTGCCGTCCTTCGACTACCATCTCTTTCGTAAGGTTGGAAGCAGCTTGTTAAGCGTTCTGTGCAAGGAAAGAGATGGAACGCGCGATCCTGTACAGCGAGGAACACGTTGTGCGGAGGGTTTCTCTCCTTTAAGTCCTGTGTCATGAAGGTGGACGGGTCTTCAAATGGACGTGGGCTCGCCTCAGGCCTAGTAGCCTTACACTGAACTCTGAGAAACAAGGCCACGTCAAACAGGCTTTCATGCGAACATCTTGGTTCTTGAAGATAAAGGCCCTTTGAGATATATGTGTTGTTCTCTAAGAGAAGGTTCTTATACTCACCTCTCAAGAAGCAAAACTGCAGGGAAATAGTCTTTCCACTACCACCTATAGGGACGAAGACGGAATCCATTTCCAACGTTCGCAGTGAAGGCACAAATACTGTGTCATGTACCACTGCTTGAGAAAGAAGTTATGTCGAATGTTTCTCCTACTCAGATCTTGTTTCAGGAAGCTAGAAACGTTTTCGGTTCTTTGCCTGAAAGCGTAAGGGAAATGCCATAGGCTGAATTGTGAAGAAAAATGTGGGTCGAATGTGACCACCAAGTCACAAGTTGTCCCCTATAGAGGTGTGTGTCTGGAAATCGGAGGAAGCGTAAGGAACGTGCTATACACTTAGTTCCACAAAACAACGCAGTTGAGGTGCGGTCCTTCGAGTGCCATCTCCTCTGCTAAGAAACGAACGGATTGAGGCAAAGTGTGAAAGAAAGCAGAGGGGAAGCGTGATCTACCTTACCCGCGGAACAACTTCTTACGGAGGGTTTTCTCAACGAGCACCATTCATGGGTCACGAAGATAGAAGTGTCTTCCAAAGTATGCGAGTTTTTCAGAAGAAACGCATACACGAATCTGTGCGAAACAAGTCTATATCAAACGCGACTTCGAGCTCCCATCTGGGTTGGCGAAGAATTCATAGTCACAAAATATATGTGTTGAATCCTAAACAAAGGGAGTACTATTCATTCTGAGGAAACACCACTACAGAGAAACCGTGTTTCTCCTAACATCTTCCCTGAACATGGTAGACTTTACCAGCGTAAGTGTGAAATCGCGAGGAATGTGCCCCGTGCCTGTCCCACAGACATACTTAGTGTAGAATACCTGTCCCCATTCGCATCTTGTTCTGTGAGAAGTGTTTGCAAGAGTAGTAGATAGAGCAGAAGGAAAGTGTCAAGGTTTTCATTGTGAGAAGGAAATCCATCAGGAAAGCCATACACGTAAGGATGAGAAGCACTTTAGCGTGAAACGGTGAAGGCATCTTGAAAGGGCCCTGTGACGGTGCTGGAGAAAACTCTTCGGAAGTAGGCTTCCCTCAGCTGCCCTATGGTTTCAGTGAGATGAAAGTGTTTTCCGTAGTGGCTGTGAAGGCGTAAGGGACATGGCCTAGACTTAACTCTCCGTGTCGAATGTGCCTACAGTCGTGACATGAAGAACGATGTATGGAAATGGAGGATGTGAGCAAGCCTAAGGAAGATGGCATATGTTTGTTTAACTGTAAGAACAAATCTATGGTGTTGCCGTCCTTCGACTACCATCTCTTTTCGTAAGGTTGGAATCAGCTTGTTAAACGTTGTGTGCAAGGAAAGAGATGGAACGCGCGATTCTGTACAGCGAGGAACACGTTGTGCGGAGGGTTTCTCTCTTTTAAGTCCTGTGCCCTGCAGGTGGATGGGTTTTCAAATGGACGTGGGCTCGCCTCAGGCCTAGTAGCCTTACACTGAACTCTGAGAAACAAGGGCACGTCAAACAGGCTTTCGTGCGAACATCTTGGTTCTTGAAGATAAAGGCCCTTGGAGATATATGTGTTGTTCTCCAAGGGAATGTTCTTATACTCCCCTCTCAAGAAACAAAGCTGCAGGGAAATAGTCTTTCCACTACCACCTATAGGGACGAAGGCGGAAGCCATTTCCAACGTTCGCAGTGAAGACACAAATACTGTGTCATGTACCACTGCTTGAGAAAAAGTTGTGTCGAAAGTTTCTCCCTACTCAGATCTTGTTTCAGGAAGATAAAAGCGTTTTCAGTTCTTTGCTGAAAGCGTAAGGTAAATGCAATAGGCTGAATTGTGAAGAAAAAAGTGGGTCGAATGTGACCACCACGTCACATGTTGTCCCCTGCAGAGGTGTGTGTCTGGAAATCGGAGGACGCGTAAGGAACGTGCTATACACTTAGTTCCCCATACAATGCTGTGGAGGGGCGGTCCTTCCACTGCCATCTCCTCTGCTAAGAAACGAACGGATTGAGGCAAAGTGTGAAAGAAACCAGAGGGGAAGCGTGATCTACCTTACCCGCGGAACAACTTCTTACGGAGGGTTTTCTCAACGAGCACCATTCATGGGTCACGAAGAGAGAAGCCTCTTCCAAAGTATGCGAGTTATGCAGAAGAAAGGCATACACGAATCTGTGCGAAACAAGTCTATCTCAAACGCGACTTTGAGCTCCCATCTGGGTTGGCGAAGAATTCATAGTCACAAAATATATGTGTTGAATCCTAAAGAAAGGGAGTACTATTCATTCTGAGGAAACACCACTACAGAGAAACCGTGTTTCTCCTAACATCTTCCCTGAACATGGTAGACTTTACCAACGTAAGTGTGAAATCGCAAGGAATGAGCCCCGTGCCTATCCCACAGACATACTTAGTGTAGAATGTCTGTCCCCATTCGAATCTTGTTCTGGGAGAAGTGTTTTCAGGAGTAGGAGAGAGAGCAGATGGAACGTATGAAGGTTTTCATTGTGAGAAGGAAATCCATCAGGAAAGCCATACACGTAAGGATGAGAAGCACTTTAGCATGAAAGGGTGAAGGCATGTTGAAAGGGTCCTGTGACGGTGCTGGAGAAACCTCTTCGGAAGTAGGCTTCCCTCAGCTGTCCTATGGTTTCAGTGAGATGAAAGTGCTTTCCGTAGTGGGTGTGAAGGCGTAAGGGACATGGCCTACACTTAACTTTCCGTGTCGAATGTGCCTACAGTCGTGACATGAAGAACGATGTATGGAAATGGAGGATGTGAGCAAGCCTAAGGAAGATGGCATACGTGTGTTTAACTGTAAGAACAAATCTATAGTGTTGCCGTCCTTCGACTACCATCTCTTTCGTAAGGTTGGAAGCAGCTTGTTAAGCGTTGTGTGCAAGGAAAGAGATGGAACGCGTGACCCTGTACAGGGAGGAAAACGTTGTGCGGAGGGTTTCTCTCCTTTAAGTCCTGTGTCATGCAGGTGGATGGGTCTTCAAATGGACGTGGGCTCGCCTCAGGCCTAGTAGCCTTACACTGAACTCTGAGAAACAAGGCCACGTCAAACAAGCTTTCGTGCGAACATCTTGGTTCTTGAAGATAAAGGCCCTTGGAGATATATGTGTTGTTCTCTAAGGGAAGGTTCTTATACTCCCCTCTCAAGAAACAAGGCTGCAGGGAAATAGTCTTTCCACTACCACCTATAGGGACGAAGGCGGAAGCCATTTCCAACGTTCGCAGTGAAGGCACAAATACTGTGTCATGTACCACTGCTTGAGAAAAAGTTGTGTCGAAAGTTTCTCCCTACTCAGATCTTGTTTCAGGAAGATAAAAGCGTTTTCAGTTCTTTGCCTGAAAGCGTAAGGAAAATGCAATAGCCTGAATTGTGAAGAAAGAAGTGGGTCGAATGTGACCACCACGTCACAAGTTGTCCCCTACAGAGGTGTGTGTCTGGAAATCGGAGGAAGCGTAAGGAACGTGCTATACACTTAGTTCCACAAAACAACACTGTGGAGGGGCGGTCCTTCGACTGCCATCTCTTCTGCTAAGAAACGAACGGATTGAGGCAAAGTGTGAAAGAAAGCAGAGGGGAAGCGTGATCTAACTTACCGGCGGAACAACTTCTTACGGAGGGTTTTCTCAACGAGCACCATTCATGGGTCACGAAGAGAGAAGCCTCTTCCAAAGTATGCGAGTTATGCAGAAGAAAGGCATACACGAATCTGTGCGAAACAAGTCTATCTCAAACGCGACTTCGAGCTCCCATCTGGGTTGGCGAAGAATTCATAGTCACAAAATATATGTGTTGAATCCTAAAGAAAGGGAGTACTATTCATTCTGAGGAAACACCACTACAGAGAAACCGTGTTTCTCCTAACATCTTCCCTGAACATGGTAGACTTTACCAGCGTAAGTGTGAAATCGCGAGGAATGTGCCCCGTGCCTGTCCCACAGACATACTTAGTGTAGAATACCTGTCCCCATTCGAATCTTGTTCTGTGAGAAGTGTTTGCAAGAGTAGGAGATAGAGCAGAAGGAACGTGTCCAGGTTTTCATTGTGAGAAGGAAATCCGTCAGGAAAGCCATACACGTAAGGATGAGAAGCACTTTAGCATGAAACGGTGAAGGCAACTTGAAAGGGCCCTGTGACGGTGCTGGAGAAAACTCTTCGGAAGTAGGCTTCCCTCAGCTGTCCTATGGTCTCAGTGAGATGAAAGTGATTTCCGTAGTGGCTGTGAAGGCGTAAGGGACATGGCCTAGACTTAACTCTCCGTGTCGAATGTGCCTACAGTCGTGACATGAAGAACGATGTATGGAAATGGAGGATGTGAGCAAGCCTAAGGAAGATGGCATATGTTTGTTTAACTGTAAGAACAAATCTATGGGGTTGCCGTCCTTCGACTACCATCTCTTTTCGTAAGGTTGGAATCAGCTTGTTAAACGTTGTGTGCAAGGAAAGAGATGGAACGCGCGATCCTGTACAGCGAGGAACACGTTGTGCGGAGGGTTTCTCTCTTTTAAGTCCGGTGCCCTGCAGGTGGATGGGTCTTCAAATGGACGTGGGCTCCCCTCAGGCCTAGTAGCCTTACACTGAACTCTGAGAAACAAGGCCACGTCAAACAGGCTTTCGTGCGAACATCTTGGTTCTTGAAGATAAAGGCCCTTGGAGATATATGTGTTGTTCTCCAAGGGAATGTTCTTATACTCCCCTCTCAAGAAACAAAGCTGCAGGGAAATAGTCTTTCCACTACCACCTATAGGGACGAAGGCGGAAGCCATTTCCAACGTTCGCAGTGAAGGCACAAATACTGTGTCATATACCACTGCTTGAGAAAAAGTTGTGTCGAAAGTTTCTCCCTACTCAGATCTTGTTTCAGGAAGATAAAAGCGTTTTCAGTTCTTTGCCTGAAAGCGTAAGGAAAATGCAATAGGCTGAATTGTGAAGAAAAAAGTGGGTCGAATGTGACCACCACGTCACAAGTTGTCCCCTGCAGAGGTGTGTGTCTGGAAATCGGAGGAAGCGTAAGGAACGTGCTATACACTTAGTTCCACAAAACAACGCTGTGGAGGGGCGGTCCTTCGACTGCCATCTCCTCTGCTAAGAAACGAACGGATTGAGGCAAAGTGTGAAAGAAAGCAGAGGGGAAGCGTGATCTACCTTACCCGCGGAACAACTTCTTATGGAGGGTTTTCTCAACGAGCACCATTCATGGGTCACGAAGAGAGAAGCCTCTTCCAAAGTATGCGAGTTATGCAGAAGAAAGGCATACACGAATCTGTGCGAAACAAGTCTATCTCAAACGCGACTTTGAGCTCCCATCTGGGTTGGCGAAGAATTCATAGTCACAAAATATATGTGTTGAATCCTAAAGAAAGGGAGTACTATTCATTCTGAGGAAACACCACTACAGAGAAACCGTGTTTCTCCTAACATCTTCCCTGAACATGGTAGACTTTACCAACGTAAGTGTGAAATCGCAAGGAATGAGCCCCGTGCCTATCCCACAGACATACTTAGTGTAGAATGTCTGTCCCCATTCGAATCTTGTTCTGGGAGAAGTGTTTTCAGGAGTAGGAGAGAGAGCAGATGGAACGTATGAAGGTTTTCATTGTGAGAAGGAAATCCATCAGGAAAGCCATACACGTAAGGATGAGAAGCACTTTAGCATGAAAGGGTGAAGGCATCTTGAAAGGGTCCTGTGACGGTGCTGGAGAAACCTCTTCGGAAGTAGGCTTCCCTCAGCTGTCCTATGGTTTCAGTGAGATGAAAGTGCTTTCCGTAGTGGGTGTGAAGGCGTAAGGGACATGGCCTACACTTAACTTTCCGTGTCGAATGTGCCTACAGTCGTGACATGAAGAACGATGTATGGAAATGGAGGATGTGAGCAAGCCTAAGGAAGATGGCATACGTGTGTTTAACTGTAAGAACAAATCTATAGTGTTGCCGTCCTTCGACTACCATCTCTTTCGTAAGGTTGGAAGCAGCTTGTTAAGCGTTGTGTGCAAGGAAAGAGATGGAACGCGTGACCCTGTACAGGGAGGAAAACGTTGTGCGGAGGGTTTCTCTCCTTTAAGTCCTGTGTCATGCAGGTGGATGGGTC
Source organism: Eumetopias jubatus (assembly GCF_037043125.1). NCBI lineage: Eukaryota > Metazoa > Chordata > Mammalia > Carnivora > Otariidae > Eumetopias > Eumetopias jubatus. The sequence continues at coordinate 1,334,859 of NW_028274854.1, forward strand.
TTCAAATGGACGTGGGCTCGCCTCAGGCCTAGTAGCCTTACACTGAACTCTGAGAAACAAGGCCACGTCAAACAAGCTTTCGTGCGAACATCTTGGTTCTTGAAGATAAAGGCCCTTGGAGATATATGTGTTGTTCTCTAAGGGAAGGTTCTTATACTCCCCTCTCAAGAAACAAGGCTGCAGGGAAATAGTCTTTCCACTACCACCTATAGGGACGAAGACGGAAGCCATTTCCAACGTTCGCAGTGAAGGCACAAATACTGTGTCATGTACCACTGCTTGAGAAAAAGTTGTGTCGAAAGTTTCTCCCTACTCAGATCTTGTTTCAGGAAGATAAAAGCGTTTTCAGTTCTTTGCCTGAAAGCGTAAGGAAAATGCAATAGCCTGAATTGTGAAGAAAGAAGTGGGTCGAATGTGACCACCACGTCACAAGTTGTCCCCTACAGAGGTGTGTGTCTGGAAATCGGAGGAAGCGTAAGGAACGTGCTATACACTTAGTTCCACAAAACAACACTGTGGAGGGGCGGTCCTTCGACTGCCATCTCTTCTGCTAAGAAACGAACGGATTGAGGCAAAGTGTGAAAGAAAGCAGAGGGGAAGCGTGATCTAACTTACCGGCGGAACAACTTCTTACGGAGGGTTTTCTCAACGAGCACCATTCATGGGTCACGAAGAGAGAAGCCTCTTCCAAAGTATGCGAGTTATGCAGAAGAAAGGCATACACGAATCTGTGCGAAACAAGTCTATCTCAAACGCGACTTCGAGCTCCCATCTGGGTTGGCGAAGAATTCATAGTCACCAAATATATGTGTTGAATCCTAAAGAAAGGGAGTACTATTCATTCTGAGGAAACACCACTACAGAGAAACCGTGTTTCTCCTAACATCTTCCCTGAACATGGTAGACTTTACCAGCGTAAGTGTGAAATCGCGAGGAATGTGCCCCGTGCCTGTCCCACAGACATACTTAGTGTAGAATACCTGTCCCCATTCGAATCTTGTTCTGTGAGAAGTGTTTGCAAGAGTAGGAGATAGAGCAGAAGGAACGTGTCCAGGTTTTCATTGTGAGAAGGAAATCCGTCAGGAAAGCCATACACGTAAGGATGAGAAGCACTTTAGCATGAAACGGTGAAGGCATCTTGAAAGGGCCCTGTGACGGTGCTGGAGAAAACTCTTCGGAAGTAGGCTTCCCTCAGCTGTCCTATGGTCTCAGTGAGATGAAAGTGATTTCCGTAGTGGCTGTGAAGGCGTAAGGGACATGGCCTAGACTTAACTCTCCGTGTCGAATGTGCCTACAGTCGTGACATGAAGAACGATGTATGGAAATGGAGGATGTGAGCAAGCCTAAGGAAGATGGCATATGTTTGTTTAACTGTAAGAACAAATCTATGGGGTTGCCGTCCTTCGACTACCATCTCTTTTCGTAAGGTTGGAATCAGCTTGTTAAACGTTGTGTGCAAGGAAAGAGATGGAACGCGCGATCCTGTACAGCGAGGAACACGTTGTGCGGAGGGTTTCTCTCTTTTAAGTCCGGTGCCCTGCAGGTGGATGGGTCTTCAAATGGACGTGGGCTCCCCTCAGGCCTAGTAGCCTTACACTGAACTCTGAGAAACAAGGCCACGTCAAACAGGCTTTCGTGCGAACATCTTGGTTCTTGAAGATAAAGGCCCTTGGAGATATATGTGTTGTTCTCCAAGGGAATGTTCTTATACTCCCCTCTCAAGAAACAAAGCTGCAGGGAAATAGTCTTTCCACTACCACCTATAGGGACGAAGGCGGAAGCCATTTCCAACGTTCGCAGTGAAGGCACAAATACTGTGTCATATACCACTGCTTGAGAAAAAGTTGTGTCGAAAGTTTCTCCCTACTCAGATCTTGTTTCAGGAAGATAAAAGCGTTTTCAGTTCTTTGCCTGAAAGCGTAAGGAAAATGCAATAGGCTGAATTGTGAAGAAAAAAGTGGGTCGAATGTGACCACCACGTCACAAGTTGTCCCCTGCAGAGGTGTGTGTCTGGAAATCGGAGGAAGCGTAAGGAACGTGCTATACACTTAGTTCCACAAAACAACGCTGTGGAGGGGCGGTCCTTCAACTGCCATCTCCTCTGCTAAGAAACGAACGGATTGAGGCAAAGTGTGAAAGAAAGCAGAGGGGAAGCGTGATCTACCTTACCCGCGGAACAACTTCTTACGGAGGGTTTTCTCAACGAGCACCATTCATGGTTCACGAAGATAGAAGCCTCTTCCAAAGTATGCGAGTTATGCAGAAGAAAGGCATACACGAATGTGTGCGAACCAAGTCTATCTCAAACGCGACTTCGAGCTCCCTTCTGGGTTCGTGAGGAATTCATAGTCACAAAACGTATGTGTTGAATCCTAAACAAAGGGAATACTATTCAGTCTGAAGAAACACCACTGCAGAGAAACCGTGTTTCTACTAACATCATCCCTGAACATGGTAGACTTTTCCAACGTAAGTGTGAAATCGCAAGGAATGAGCCCCGTGCCTATCCCACAGACATACTTAGTGTAGAATGTCTGTCCCCATTCGAATCTTGTTCTGGGAGAAGTGATTTCAGGAGTAGGAGAGAGAGCAGATGGAACGTATGAAGGTTCACATTGTGAGAAGGAAATCCATCAGGAAAGCCATACACGTAAGGATGAGAAACACTTTAGCATGAAAGGGTGAAGGCATCTTGAAAGGGCCCTGTGACGGTGCTGGAGAAACCTCTTCTGAAGTAGGCTTCCCTCAGCTGTCCAATGGCTTCAGTGAGATGAAAGTGCTTTCTGTAGTCGGTGTGAAGGCGTAAGGGACATGGCCTAGACTTAACTCTCTGTGTCGAATGTGCCTACAGTCGTGACATGAAGAACGATGTATGGAAATGGACGATGTGAGCAAGCCTAAGGAAGATGGCATACGTGTGTTTAACTCTAAGAACAAATCTATAGTGTTGCCGTCCTTCGACTACCATCTCTTTCGTAAGGTTGGAAGCAGCTTGTTAAGCGTTCTGTGCAAGGAAAGAGATGGAACGCGCGATCCTGTACAGCGAGGAACACGTTGTGCGGAGGGTTTCTCTCCTTTAAGTCCTGTGTCATGAAGGTGGACGGGTCTTCAAATGGACGTGGGCTCGCCTCAGGCCTAGTAGCCTTACACTGAACTCTGAGAAACAAGGCCACGTCAAACAGGCTTTCATGCGAACATCTTGGTTCTTGAAGATAAAGGCCCTTGGAGATATATGTGTTGTTCTCTAAGAGAAGGTTCTTATACTCACCTCTCAAGAAGCAAAACTGCAGGGAAATAGTCTTTCCACTACCACCTATAGGGACGAAGACGGAATCCATTTCCAACGTTCGCAGTGAAGGCACAAATACTGTGTCATGTACCACTGCTTGAGAAAGAAGTTATGTCGAATGTTTCTCCTACTCAGATCTTGTTTCAGGAAGCTAGAAACGTTTTCGGTTCTTTGCCTGAAAGCGTAAGGGAAATGCCATAGGCTGAATTGTGAAGAAAAATGTGGGTCGAATGTGACCACCAAGTCACAAGTTGTCCCCTATAGAGGTGTGTGTCTGGAAATCGGAGGAAGCGTAAGGAACGTGCTATACACTTAGTTCCACAAAACAACGCTGTTGAGGTGCGGTCCTTCGAGTGCCATCTCCTCTGCTAAGAAACGAACGGATTGAGGCAAAGTGTGAAAGAAAGCAGAGGGGAAGCGTGATCTACCTTACCCGCGGAACAACTTCTTACGGAGGGTTTTCTCAACGAGCACCATTCATGGGTCACGAAGATAGAAGTGTCTTCCAAAGTATGCGAGTTTTTCAGAAGAAACGCATACACGAATCTGTGCGAAACAAGTCTATATCAAACGCGACTTCGAGCTCCCATCTGGGTTGGCGAAGAATTCATAGTCACAAAATATATGTGTTGAATCCTAAACAAAGGGAGTACTATTCATTCTGAGGAAACACCACTACAGAGAAACCGTGTTTCTCCTAACATCTTCCCTGAACATGGTAGACTTTACCAGCGTAAGTGTGAAATCGCGAGGAATGTGCCCCGTGCCTGTCCCACAGACATACTTAGTGTAGAATACCTGTCCCCATTCGCATCTTGTTCTGTGAGAAGTGTTTGCAAGAGTAGTAGATAGAGCAGAAGGAAAGTGTCAAGGTTTTCATTGTGAGAAGGAAATCCATCAGGAAAGCCATACACGTAAGGATGAGAAGCACTTTAGCGTGAAACGGTGAAGGCATCTTGAAAGGGCCCTGTGACGGTGCTGGAGAAAACTCTTCGGAAGTAGGCTTCCCTCAGCTGCCCTATGGTTTCAGTGAGATGAAAGTGTTTTCCGTAGTGGCTGTGAAGGCGTAAGGGACATGGCCTAGACTTAACTCTCCGTGTCGAATGTGCCTACAGTCGTGACATGAAGAACGATGTATGGAAATGGAGGATGTGAGCAAGCCTAAGGAAGATGGCATATGTTTGTTTAACTGTAAGAACAAATCTATGGTGTTGCCGTCCTTCGACTACCATCTCTTTTCGTAAGGTTGGAATCAGCTTGTTAAACGTTGTGTGCAAGGAAAGAGATGGAACGCGCGATTCTGTACAGCGAGGAACACGTTGTGCGGAGGGTTTCTCTCTTTTAAGTCCTGTGCCCTGCAGGTGGATGGGTTTTCAAATGGACGTGGGCTCGCCTCAGGCCTAGTAGCCTTACACTGAACTCTGAGAAACAAGGGCACGTCAAACAGGCTTTCGCGCGAACATCTTGGTTCTTGAAAATAAAGGCCCTTGGAGATATATGTGTTGTTCTCCAAGGGAATGTTCTTATACTCCCCTCTCAAGAAACAAAGCTGCAGGGAAATAGTCTTTCCACTACCACCTATAGGGACGAAGGCGGAAGCCATTTCCAACGTTCGCAGTGAAGGCACAAATACTGTGTCATGTACCACTGCTTGAGAAAAAGTTGTGTCGAAAGTTTCTCCCTACTCAGATCTTGTTTCAGGAAGATAAAAGCGTTTTCAGTTCTTTGCTGAAAGCGTAAGGTAAATGCAATAGGCTGAATTGTGAAGAAAAAAGTGGGTCGAATGTGACCACCACGTCACATGTTGTCCCCTGCAGAGGTGTGTGTCTGGAAATCGGAGGACGCGTAAGGAACGTGCTATACACTTAGTTCCCCATACAATGCTGTGGAGGGGCGGTCCTTCGACTGCCATCTCCTCTGCTAAGAAACGAACGGATTGAGGCAAAGTGTGAAAGAAACCAGAGGGGAAGCGTGATCTACCTTACCCGCGGAACAACTTCTTACGGAGGGTTTTCTCAACGAGCACCATTCATGGGTCACGAAGAGAGAAGCCTCTTCCAAAGTATGCGAGTTATGCAGAAGAAAGGCATACACGAATCTGTGCGAAACAAGTCTATCTCAAACGCGACTTTGAGCTCCCATCTGGGTTGGCGAAGAATTCATAGTCACAAAATATATGTGTTGAATCCTAAAGAAAGGGAGTACTATTCATTCTGAGGAAACACCACTACAGAGAAACCGTGTTTCTCCTAACATCTTCCCTGAACATGGTAGACTTTACCAACGTAAGTGTGAAATCGCAAGGAATGAGCCCCGTGCCTATCCCACAGACATACTTAGTGTAGAATGTCTGTCCCCATTCGAATCTTGTTCTGGGAGAAGTGTTTTCAGGAGTAGGAGAGAGAGCAGATGGAACGTATGAAGGTTTTCATTGTGAGAAGGAAATCCATCAGGAAAGCCATACACGTAAGGATGAGAAGCACTTTAGCATGAAAGGGTGAAGGCATCTTGAAAGGGTCCTGTGACGGTGCTGGAGAAACCTCTTCGGAAGTAGGCTTCCCTCAGCTGTCCTATGGTTTCAGTGAGATGAAAGTGCTTTCCGTAGTGGGTGTGAAGGCGTAAGGGACATGGCCTACACTTAACTTTCCGTGTCGAATGTGCCTACAGTCGTGACATGAAGAACGATGTATGGAAATGGAGGATGTGAGCAAGCCTAAGGAAGATGGCATACGTGTGTTTAACTGTAAGAACAAATCTATAGTGTTGCCGTCCTTCGACTACCATCTCTTTCGTAAGGTTGGAAGCAGCTTGTTAAGCGTTGTGTGCAAGGAAAGAGATGGAACGCGTGACCCTGTACAGGGAGGAAAACGTTGTGCGGAGGGTTTCTCTCCTTTAAGTCCTGTGTCATGCAGGTGGATGGGTCTTCAAATGGACGTGGGCTCGCCTCAGGCCTAGTAGCCTTACACTGAACTCTGAGAAACAAGGCCACGTCAAACAAGCTTTCGTGCGAACATCTTGGTTCTTGAAGATAAAGGCCCTTGGAGATATATGTGTTGTTCTCTAAGGGAAGGTTCTTATACTCCCCTCTCAAGAAACAAGGCTGCAGGGAAATAGTCTTTCCACTACCACCTATAGGGACGAAGGCGGAAGCCATTTCCAACGTTCGCAGTGAAGGCACAAATACTGTGTCATGTACCACTGCTTGAGAAAAAGTTGTGTCGAAAGTTTCTCCCTACTCAGATCTTGTTTCAGGAAGATAAAAGCGTTTTCAGTTCTTTGCCTGAAAGCGTAAGGAAAATGCAATAGCCTGAATTGTGAAGAAAGAAGTGGGTCGAATGTGACCACCACGTCACAAGTTGTCCCCTACAGAGGTGTGTGTCTGGAAATCGGAGGAAGCGTAAGGAACGTGCTATACACTTAGTTCCACAAAACAACACTGTGGAGGGGCGGTCCTTCGACTGCCATCTCTTCTGCTAAGAAACGAACGGATTGAGGCAAAGTGTGAAAGAAAGCAGAGGGGAAGCGTGATCTAACTTACCGGCGGAACAACTTCTTACGGAGGGTTTTCTCAACGAGCACCATTCATGGGTCACGAAGAGAGAAGCCTCTTCCAAAGTATGCGAGTTATGCAGAAGAAAGGCATACACGAATCTGTGCGAAACAAGTCTATCTCAAACGCGACTTCGAGCTCCCATCTGGGTTGGCGAAGAATTCATAGTCACAAAATATATGTGTTGAATCCTAAAGAAAGGGAGTACTATTCATTCTGAGGAAACACCACTACAGAGAAACCGTGTTTCTCCTAACATCTTCCCTGAACATGGTAGACTTTACCAGCGTAAGTGTGAAATCGCGAGGAATGTGCCCCGTGCCTGTCCCACAGACATACTTAGTGTAGAATACCTGTCCCCATTCGAATCTTGTTCTGTGAGAAGTGTTTGCAAGAGTAGGAGATAGAGCAGAAGGAACGTGTCCAGGTTTTCATTGTGAGAAGGAAATCCGTCAGGAAAGCCATACACGTAAGGATGAGAAGCACTTTAGCATGAAACGGTGAAGGCAACTTGAAAGGGCCCTGTGACGGTGCTGGAGAAAACTCTTCGGAAGTAGGCTTCCCTCAGCTGTCCTATGGTCTCAGTGAGATGAAAGTGATTTCCGTAGTGGCTGTGAAGGCGTAAGGGACATGGCCTAGACTTAACTCTCCGTGTCGAATGTGCCTACAGTCGTGACATGAAGAACGATGTATGGAAATGGAGGATGTGAGCAAGCCTAAGGAAGATGGCATATGTTTGTTTAACTGTAAGAACAAATCTATGGGGTTGCCGTCCTTCGACTACCATCTCTTTTCGTAAGGTTGGAATCAGCTTGTTAAACGTTGTGTGCAAGGAAAGAGATGGAACGCGCGATCCTGTACAGCGAGGAACACGTTGTGCGGAGGGTTTCTCTCTTTTAAGTCCGGTGCCCTGCAGGTGGATGGGTCTTCAAATGGACGTGGGCTCCCCTCAGGCCTAGTAGCCTTACACTGAACTCTGAGAAACAAGGCCACGTCAAACAGGCTTTCGTGCGAACATCTTGGTTCTTGAAGATAAAGGCCCTTGGAGATATATGTGTTGTTCTCCAAGGGAATGTTCTTATACTCCCCTCTCAAGAAACAAAGCTGCAGGGAAATAGTCTTTCCACTACCACCTATAGGGACGAAGGCGGAAGCCATTTCCAACGTTCGCAGTGAAGGCACAAATACTGTGTCATGTACCACTGCTTGAGAAAAAGTTGTGTCGAAAGTTTCTCCCTACTCAGATCTTGTTTCAGGAAGATAAAAGCGTTTTCAGTTCTTTGCCTGAAAGCGTAAGGAAAATGCAATAGGCTGAATTGTGAAGAAAAAAGTGGGTCGAATGTGACCACCACGTCACAAGTTGTCCCCTGCAGAGGTGTGTGTCTGGAAATCGGAGGAAGCGTAAGGAACGTGCTATACACTTAGTTCCACAAAACAACGCTGTGGAGGGGCGGTCCTTCGACTGCCATCTCCTCTGCTAAGAAACGAACGGATTGAGGCAAAGTGTGAAAGAAAGCAGAGGGGAAGCGTGATCTACCTTACCCGCGGAACAACTTCTTATGGAGGGTTTTCTCAACGAGCACCATTCATGGGTCACGAAGAGAGAAGCCTCTTCCAAAGTATGCGAGTTATGCAGAAGAAAGGCATACACGAATCTGTGCGAAACAAGTCTATCTCAAACGCGACTTTGAGCTCCCATCTGGGTTGGCGAAGAATTCATAGTCACAAAATATATGTGTTGAATCCTAAAGAAAGGGAGTACTATTCATTCTGAGGAAACACCACTACAGAGAAACCGTGTTTCTCCTAACATCTTCCCTGAACATGGTAGACTTTACCAACGTAAGTGTGAAATCGCAAGGAATGAGCCCCGTGCCTATCCCACAGACATACTTAGTGTAGAATGTCTGTCCCCATTCGAATCTTGTTCTGGGAGAAGTGTTTTCAGGAGTAGGAGAGAGAGCAGATGGAACGTATGAAGGTTTTCATTGTGAGAAGGAAATCCATCAGGAAAGCCATACACGTAAGGATGAGAAGCACTTTAGCATGAAAGGGTGAAGGCATCTTGAAAGGGTCCTGTGACGGTGCTGGAGAAACCTCTTCGGAAGTAGGCTTCCCTCAGCTGTCCTATGGTTTCAGTGAGATGAAAGTGCTTTCCGTAGTGGGTGTGAAGGCGTAAGGGACATGGCCTACACTTAACTTTCCGTGTCGAATGTGCCTACAGTCGTGACATGAAGAACGATGTATGGAAATGGAGGATGTGAGCAAGCCTAAGGAAGATGGCATACGTGTGTTTAACTGTAAGAACAAATCTATAGTGTTGCCGTCCTTCGACTACCATCTCTTTCGTAAGGTTGGAAGCAGCTTGTTAAGCGTTGTGTGCAAGGAAAGAGATGGAACGCGTGACCCTGTACAGGGAGGAAAACGTTGTGCGGAGGGTTTCTCTCCTTTAAGTCCTGTGTCATGCAGGTGGATGGGTCTTCAAATGGACGTGGGCTCGCCTCAGGCCTAGTAGCCTTACACTGAACTCTGAGAAACAAGGCCACGTCAAACAAGCTTTCGTGCGAACATCTTGGTTCTTGAAGATAAAGGCCCTTGGAGATATATGTGTTGTTCTCTAAGGGAAGGTTCTTATACTCCCCTCTCAAGAAACAAGGCTGCAGGGAAATAGTCTTTCCACTACCACCTATAGGGACGAAGACGGAAGCCATTTCCAACGTTCGCAGTGAAGGCACAAATACTGTGTCATGTACCACTGCTTGAGAAAAAGTTGTGTCGAAAGTTTCTCCCTACTCAGATCTTGTTTCAGGAAGATAAAAGCGTTTTCAGTTCTTTGCCTGAAAGCGTAAGGAAAATGCAATAGCCTGAATTGTGAAGAAAGAAGTGGGTCGAATGTGACCACCACGTCACAAGTTGTCCCCTACAGAGGTGTGTGTCTGGAAATCGGAGGAAGCGTAAGGAACGTGCTATACACTTAGTTCCACAAAACAACACTGTGGAGGGGCGGTCCTTCGACTGCCATCTCTTCTGCTAAGAAACGAACGGATTGAGGCAAAGTGTGAAAGAAAGCAGAGGGGAAGCGTGATCTAACTTACCGGCGGAACAACTTCTTACGGAGGGTTTTCTCAACGAGCACCATTCATGGGTCACGAAGAGAGAAGCCTCTTCCAAAGTATGCGAGTTATGCAGAAGAAAGGCATACACGAATCTGTGCGAAACAAGTCTATCTCAAACGCGACTTCGAGCTCCCATCTGGGTTGGCGAAGAATTCATAGTCACCAAATATATGTGTTGAATCCTAAAGAAAGGGAGTACTATTCATTCTGAGGAAACACCACTACAGAGAAACCGTGTTTCTCCTAACATCTTCCCTGAACATGGTAGACTTTACCAGCGTAAGTGTGAAATCGCGAGGAATGTGCCCCGTGCCTGTCCCACAGACATACTTAGTGTAGAATACCTGTCCCCATTCGAATCTTGTTCTGTGAGAAGTGTTTGCAAGAGTAGGAGATAGAGCAGAAGGAACGTGTCCAGGTTTTCATTGTGAGAAGGAAATCCGTCAGGAAAGCCATACACGTAAGGATGAGAAGCACTTTAGCATGAAACGGTGAAGGCATCTTGAAAGGGCCCTGTGACGGTGCTGGAGAAAACTCTTCGGAAGTAGGCTTCCCTCAGCTGTCCTATGGTCTCAGTGAGATGAAAGTGATTTCCGTAGTGGCTGTGAAGGCGTAAGGGACATGGCCTAGACTTAACTCTCCGTGTCGAATGTGCCTACAGTCGTGACATGAAGAACGATGTATGGAAATGGAGGATGTGAGCAAGCCTAAGGAAGATGGCATATGTTTGTTTAACTGTAAGAACAAATCTATGGGGTTGCCGTCCTTCGACTACCATCTCTTTTCGTAAGGTTGGAATCAGCTTGTTAAACGTTGTGTGCAAGGAAAGAGATGGAACGCGCGATCCTGTACAGCGAGGAACACGTTGTGCGGAGGGTTTCTCTCTTTTAAGTCCGGTGCCCTGCAGGTGGATGGGTCTTCAAATGGACGTGGGCTCCCCTCAGGCCTAGTAGCCTTACACTGAACTCTGAGAAACAAGGCCACGTCAAACAGGCTTTCGTGCGAACATCTTGGTTCTTGAAGATAAAGGCCCTTGGAGATATATGTGTTGTTCTCCAAGGGAATGTTCTTATACTCCCCTCTCAAGAAACAAAGCTGCAGGGAAATAGTCTTTCCACTACCACCTATAGGGACGAAGGCGGAAGCCATTTCCAACGTTCGCAGTGAAGGCACAAATACTGTGTCATATACCACTGCTTGAGAAAAAGTTGTGTCGAAAGTTTCTCCCTACTCAGATCTTGTTTCAGGAAGATAAAAGCGTTTTCAGTTCTTTGCCTGAAAGCGTAAGGAAAATGCAATAGGCTGAATTGTGAAGAAAAAAGTGGGTCGAATGTGACCACCACGTCACAAGTTGTCCCCTGCAGAGGTGTGTGTCTGGAAATCGGAGGAAGCGTAAGGAACGTGCTATACACTTAGTTCCACAAAACAACGCTGTGGAGGGGCGGTCCTTCGACTGCCATCTCCTCTGCTAAGAAACGAACGGATTGAGGCAAAGTGTGAAAGAAAGCAGAGGGGAAGCGTGATCTACCTTACCCGCGGAACAACTTCTTATGGAGGGTTTTCTCAACGAGCACCATTCATGGGTCACGAAGAGAGAAGCCTCTTCCAAAGTATGCGAGTTATGCAGAAGAAAGGCATACACGAATCTGTGCGAAACAAGTCTATCTCAAACGCGACTTTGAGCTCCCATCTGGGTTGGCGAAGAATTCATAGTCACAAAATATATGTGTTGAATCCTAAAGAAAGGGAGTACTATTCATTCTGAGGAAACACCACTACAGAGAAACCGTGTTTCTCCTAACATCTTCCCTGAACATGGTAGACTTTACCAACGTAAGTGTGAAATCGCAAGGAATGAGCCCCGTGCCTATCCCACAGACATACTTAGTGTAGAATGTCTGTCCCCATTCGAATCTTGTTCTGGGAGAAGTGTTTTCAGGAGTAGGAGAGAGAGCAGATGGAACGTATGAAGGTTTTCATTGTGAGAAGGAAATCCATCAGGAAAGCCATACACGTAAGGATGAGAAGCACTTTAGCATGAAAGGGTGAAGGCATCTTGAAAGGGTCCTGTGACGGTGCTGGAGAAACCTCTTCGGAAGTAGGCTTCCCTCAGCTGTCCTATGGTTTCAGTGAGATGAAAGTGCTTTCCGTAGTGGCTGTGAAGGCGTAAGGGACATGGCCTAGACTTAACTCTCCGTGTCGAATGTGCCTACAGTCGTGACATGAAGAACGATGTATGGAAATGGAGGATGTGAGCAAGCCTAAGGAAGATGGCATATGTTTGTTTAACTGTAAGAACAAATCTATGGTGTTGCCGTCCTTCGACTACCATCTCTTTTCGTAAGGTTGGAAGCAGCTTGCTAAACGTTGTGTGCAAGGAAAGAGATGGAACGCGCGATCCTGTACAGCGAGGAACACGTTGTGCGGAGGGTTTCTCTCTTTTAAGTCCTGTGCCCTGCAGGTGGATGGGTCTTCAAATGGACGTGGGCTCGCCTCAGGCCTAGTAGCCTTACACTGAACTCTGAGAAACAAGGGCACGTCAAACAGGCTTTCGTGCGAACATCTTGGTTCTTGAAGATAAAGGCCCTTGGAGATATATGTGTTGTTCTCCAAGGGAATGTTCTTATACTCCCCTCTCAAGAAACAAAGCTGCAGGGAAATAGTCTTTCCACTGCCACCTATAGGGACGAAGGCGGAAGCCATTTCCAACGTTCGCAGTGAAGGCACAAATACTGTGTCATGTACCACTGCTTGAGAAAAAGTTGTGTCGAAAGTTTCTCCCTACTCAGATCTTGTTTCAGGAAGATAAAAGCGTTTTCAGTTCTTTGCCTGAAAGCGTAAGGAAAATGCAATAGGCTGAATTGTGAAGAAAGAAGTGGGTCGAATGTGACCACCACGTCACAAGTTGTCCCCTACAGAGGTGTGTGTCTGGAAATCGGAGGAAGCGTAAGGAACGTGCTATACACTTAGTTCCACAAAACAACGCTGTGGAGGGGCGGTCCTTCAACTGCCATCTCCTCTGCTAAGAAACGAACGGATTGAGGCAAAGTGTGAAAGAAAGCAGAGGGGAAGCGTGATCTACCTTACCCGCGGAACAACTTCTTACGGAGGGTTTTCTCAACGAGCACCATTCATGGTTCACGAAGATAGAAGCCTCTTCCAAAGTATGCGAGTTATGCAGAAGAAAGGCATACACGAATGTGTGCGAACCAAGTCTATCTCAAACGCGACTTCGAGCTCCCTTCTGGGTTCGTGAGGAATTCATAGTCACAAAACGTATGTGTTGAATCCTAAACAAAGGGAATACTATTCAGTCTGAAGAAACACCACTGCAGAGAAACCGTGTTTCTACTAACATCATCCCTGAACATGGTAGACTTTTCCAACGTAAGTGTGAAATCGCAAGGAATGAGCCCCGTGCCTATCCCACAGACATACTTAGTGTAGAATGTCTGTCCCCATTCGAATCTTGTTCTGGGAGAAGTGATTTCAGGAGTAGGAGAGAGAGCAGATGGAACGTATGAAGGTTCACATTGTGAGAAGGAAATCCATCAGGAAAGCCATACACGTAAGGATGAGAAACACTTTAGCATGAAAGGGTGAAGGCATCTTGAAAGGGCCCTGTGACGGTGCTGGAGAAACCTCTTCTGAAGTAGGCTTCCCTCAGCTGTCCAATGGCTTCAGTGAGATGAAAGTGCTTTCTGTAGTCGGTGTGAAGGCGTAAGGGACATGGCCTAGACTTAACTCTCTGTGTCGAATGTGCCTACAGTCGTGACATGAAGAACGATGTATGGAAATGGAGGATGTGAGCAAGCCTAAGGAAGATGGCATACGTGTGTTTAACTCTAAGAACAAATCTATAGTGTTGCCGTCCTTCGACTACCATCTCTTTCGTAAGGTTGGAAGCAGCTTGTTAAGCGTTCTGTGCAAGGAAAGAGATGGAACGCGCGATCCTGTACAGCGAGGAACACGTTGTGCGGAGGGTTTCTCTCCTTTAAGTCCTGTGTCATGAAGGTGGACGGGTCTTCAAATGGACGTGGGCTCGCCTCAGGCCTAGTAGCCTTACACTGAACTCTGAGAAACAAGGCCACGTCAAACAGGCTTTCATGCGAACATCTTGGTTCTTGAAGATAAAGGCCCTTGGAGATATATGTGTTGTTCTCTAAGAGAAGGTTCTTATACTCACCTCTCAAGAAGCAAAACTGCAGGGAAATAGTCTTTCCACTACCACCTATAGGGACGAAGACGGAATCCATTTCCAACGTTCGCAGTGAAGGCACAAATACTGTGTCATGTACCACTGCTTGAGAAAGAAGTTATGTCGAATGTTTCTCCTACTCAGATCTTGTTTCAGGAAGCTAGAAACGTTTTCGGTTCTTTGCCTGAAAGCGTAAGGGAAATGCCATAGGCTGAATTGTGAAGAAAAATGTGGGTCGAATGTGACCACCAAGTCACAAGTTGTCCCCTATAGAGGTGTGTGTCTGGAAATCGGAGGAAGCGTAAGGAACGTGCTATACACTTAGTTCCACAAAACAACGCAGTTGAGGTGCGGTCCTTCGAGTGCCATCTCCTCTGCTAAGAAACGAACGGATTGAGGCAAAGTGTGAAAGAAAGCAGAGGGGAAGCGTGATCTACCTTACCCGCGGAACAACTTCTTACGGAGGGTTTTCTCAACGAGCACCATTCATGGGTCACGAAGATAGAAGTGTCTTCCAAAGTATGCGAGTTATGCAGAAGAAAGGCATACACGAATGTGTGCGAACCAAGTCTATCTCAAACGCGACTTCGAGCTCCCATCTGGGTTGGCGAAGAATTCATAGTCACAAAATATATGTGTTGAATCCTAAACAAAGGGAGTACTATTCATTCTGAGGAAACACCACTACAGAGAAACCGTGTTTCTCCTAACATCTTCCCTGAACATGGTAGACTTTACCAGCGTAAGTGTGAAATCGCGAGGAATGTGCCCCGTGCCTGTCCCGCAGACATACTTAGTGTAGAATACCTGTCCCCATTCGCATCTTGTTCTGTGAGAAGTGTTTGCAAGAGTAGTAGATAGAGCAGAAGGAAAGTGTCAAGGTTTTCATTGTGAGAAGGAAATCCATCAGGAAAGCCATACACGTAAGGATGAGAAGCACTTTAGCGTGAAACGGTGAAGGCATCTTGAAAGGGCCCTGTGACGGTGCTGGAGAAAACTCTTCGGAAGTAGGCTTCCCTCAGCTGCCCTATGGTTTCAGTGAGATGAAAGTGTTTTCCGTAGTGGCTGTGAAGGCGTAAGGGACATGGCCTAGACTTAACTCTCCGTGTCGAATGTGCCTACAGTCGTGACATGAAGAACGATGTATGGAAATGGAGGATGTGAGCAAGCCTAAGGAAGATGGCATATGTTTGTTTAACTGTAAGAACAAATCTATGGTGTTGCCGTCCTTCGACTACCATCTCTTTTCGTAAGGTTGGAATCAGCTTGTTAAACGTTGTGTGCAAGGAAAGAGATGGAACGCGCGATCCTGTACAGCGAGGAACACGTTGTGCGGAGGGTTTCTCTCTTTTAAGTCCTGTGCCCTGCAGGTGGATGGGTCTTCAAATGGACGTGGGCTCGCCTCAGGCCTAGTAGCCTTACACTGAACTCTGAGAAACAAGGGCACGTCAAACAGGCTTTCGTGTGAACATCTTGGTTCTTGAAGATAAAGGCCCTTGGAGATATATGTGTTGTTCTCCAAGGGAATGTTCTTATACTCCCCTCTCAAGAAACAAAGCTGCAGGGAAATAGTCTTTCCACTGCCACCTATAGGGACGAAGGCGGAAGCCATTTCCAACGTTCGCAGTGAAGGCACAAATACTGTGTCATGTACCACTGCTTTAGAAAAAGTTGTGTCGAAAGTTTCTCCCTACTCAGATCTTGTTTCAGGAAGATAAAAGCGTTTTCAGTTCTTTGCTGAAAGCGTAAGGTAAATGCAATAGGCTGAATTGTGAAGAAAAAAGTGGGTCGAATGTGACCACCACGTCACAAGTTGTCCCCTACAGAGGTGTGTGTCTGGAAATCGGAGGAAGCGTAAGGAACGTGCTATACACTTAGTTCCACAAAACAACGCTGTGGAGGGGCGGTCCTTCGACTGCCATCTCCTCTGCTAAGAAACGAACGGATTGAGGCAAAGTGTGAAAGAAACCAGAGGGGAAGCGTGATCTACCTTACCCGCGGAACAACTTCTTACGGAGGTTTTTCTCAACGAGCACCATTCATGGGTCACGAAGAGAGAAGCCTCTTCCAAAGTATGCGAGTTATGCAGAAGAAAGGCATACACGAATCTGTGCGAAACAAGTCTATCTCAAACGCGACTTTGAGCTCCCATCTGGGTTGGCGAAGAATTCATAGTCACAAAATATATGTGTTGAATCCTAAAGAAAGGGAGTACTATTCATTCTGAGGAAACACCACTACAGAGAAACCGTGTTTCTCCTAACATCTTCCCTGAACATGGTAGACTTTACCAACGTAAGTGTGAAATCGCAAGGAATGAGCCCCGTGCCTATCCCACAGACATACTTAGTGTAGAATGTCTGTCCCCATTCGAATCTTGTTCTGGGAGAAGTGTTTTCAGGAGTAGGAGAGAGAGCAGATGGAACGTATGAAGGTTTTCATTGTGAGAAGGAAATCCATCAGGAAAGCCATACACGTAAGGATGAGAAGCACTTTAGCATGAAAGGGTGAAGGCATGTTGAAAGGGTCCTGTGACGGTGCTGGAGAAACCTCTTCGGAAGTAGGCTTCCCTCAGCTGTCCTATGGTTTCAGTGAGATGAAAGTGCTTTCCGTAGTGGGTGTGAAGGCGTAAGGGACATGGCCTAGACTTAACTCTCCGTGTCGAATGTGCCTACAGTCGTGACATGAAGAACGATGTATGGAAATGGAGGATGTGAGCAAGCCTAAGGAAGATGGCATACGTGTGTTTAACTGTAAGAACAAATCTATAGTGTTGCCGTCCTTCGACTACCATCTCTTTCGTAAGGTTGGAAGCAGCTTGTTAAGCGTTGTGTGCAAGGAAAGAGATGGAACGCGTGACCCTGTACAGGGAGGAAAACGTTGTGCGGAGGGTTTCTCTCCTTTAAGTCCTGTGTCATGCAGGTGGATGGGTCTTCAAATGGACGTGGGCTCGCCTCAGGCCTAGTAGCCTTACACTGAACTCTGAGAAACAAGGCCACGTCAAACAAGCTTTCGTGCGAACATCTTGGTTCTTGAAGATAAAGGCCCTTGGAGATATATGTGTTGTTCTCTAAGGGAAGGTTCTTATACTCCCCTCTCAAGAAACAAAGCTGCAGGGAAATAGTCTTTCCACTACCACCTATAGGGACGAAGACGGAAGCCATTTCCAACGTTCGCAGTGAAGGCACAAATACTGTGTCATGTACCACTGCTTGAGAAAAAGTTGTGTCGAAAGTTTCTCCCTACTCAGATCTTGTTTCAGGAAGATAAAAGCGTTTTCAGTTCTTTGCCTGAAAGCGTAAGGAAAATGCAATAGCCTGAATTGTGAAGAAAGAAGTGGGTCGAATGTGACCACCACGTCACAAGTTGTCCCCTACAGAGGTGTGTGTCTGGAAATCGGAGGAAGCGTAAGGAACGTGCTATACACTTAGTTCCACAAAACAACACTGTGGAGGGGCGGTCCTTCGACTGCCATCTCTTCTGCTAAGAAACGAACGGATTGAGGCAAAGTGTGAAAGAAAGCAGAGGGGAAGCGTGATCTAACTTACCCGCGGAACAACTTCTTACGGAGGGTTTTCTCAACGAGCACCATTCATGGGTCACGAAGAGAGAAGCCTCTTCCAAAGTATGCGAGTTATGCAGAAGAAAGGCATACACGAATCTGTGCGAAACAAGCCTATCTCAAACGCGACTTCGAGCTCCCATCTGGGTTGGCGAAGAATTCATAGTCACAAAATATATGTGTTGAATCCTAAAGAAAGGGAGTACTATTCATTCTGAGGAAACACCACTACAGAGAAACCGTGTTTCTCCTAACATCTTCCCTGAACATGGTAGACTTTACCAGCGTAAGTGTGAAATCGCGAGGAATGTGCCCCGTGCCTGTCCCACAGACATACTTAGTGTAGAATACCTGTCCCCATTCGAATCTTGTTGTGTGAGAAGTGTTTGCAAGAGTAGGAGATAGAGCAGAAGGAACGTGTCCAGGTTTTCATTGTGAGAAGGAAATCCATCAGGAAAGCCATACACGTAAGGATGAGAAGCACTTTAGCATGAAACGGTGAAGGCATCTTGAAAGGGCCCTGTGACGGTGCTGGAGAAAACTCTTCGGAAGTAGGCTTCCCTCAGCTGTCCTATGGTCTCAGTGAGATGAAAGTGATTTCCGTAGTGGCTGTGAAGGCGTAAGGGACATGGCCTAGACTTAACTCTCCGTGTCGAATGTGCCTACAGTCGTGACATGAAGAACGATGTATGGAAATGGAGGATGTGAGCAAGCCTAAGGAAGATGGCATATGTTTGTTTAACTGTAAGAACAAATCTATGGGGTTGCCGTCCTTCGACTACCATCTCTTTTCGTAAGGTTGGAATCAGCTTGTTAAACGTTGTGTGCAAGGAAAGAGATGGAACGCGCGATCCTGTACAGCGAGGAACACGTTGTGCGGAGGGTTTCTCTCTTTTAAGTCCGGTGCCCTGCAGGTGGATGGGTCTTCAAATGGACGTGGGCTCCCCTCAGGCCTAGTAGCCTTACACTGAACTCTGAGAAACAAGGCCACGTCAAACAGGCTTTCGTGCGAACATCTTGGTTCTTGAAGATAAAGGCCCTTGGAGATATATGTGTTGTTCTCCAAGGGAATGTTCTTATACTCCCCTCTCAAGAAACAAAGCTGCAGGGAAATAGTCTTTCCACTACCACCTATAGGGACGAAGGCGGAAGCCATTTCCAACGTTCGCAGTGAAGGCACAAATACTGTGTCATGTACCACTGCTTGAGAAAAAGTTGTGTCGAAAGTTTCTCCCTACTCAGATCTTGTTTCAGGAAGATAAAAGCGTTTTCAGTTCTTTGCCTGAAAGCGTAAGGAAAATGCAATAGGCTGAATTGTGAAGAAAGAAGTGGGTCGAATGTGACCACCACGTCACAAGTTGTCCCCTACAGAGGTGTGTGTCTGGAAATCGGAGGAAGCGTAAGGAACGTGCTATACACTTAGTTCCACAAAACAACGCTGTGGAGGGGCGGTCCTTCAACTGCCATCTCCTCTGCTAAGAAACGAACGGATTGAGGCAAAGTGTGAAAGAAAGCAGAGGGGAAGCGTGATCTACCTTACCCGCGGAACAACTTCTTACGGAGGGTTTTCTCAACGAGCACCATTCATGGTTCACGAAGATAGAAGCCTCTTCCAAAGTATGCGAGTTATGCAGAAGAAAGGCATACACGAATGTGTGCGAACCAAGTCTATCTCAAACGCGACTTCGAGCTCCCTTCTGGGTTCGTGAGGAATTCATAGTCACAAAACGTATGTGTTGAATCCTAAACAAAGGGAATACTATTCAGTCTGAAGAAACACCACTGCAGAGAAACCGTGTTTCTACTAACATCATCCCTGAACATGGTAGACTTTTCCAACGTAAGTGTGAAATCGCAAGGAATGAGCCCCGTGCCTATCCCACAGACATACTTAGTGTAGAATGTCTGTCCCCATTCGAATCTTGTTCTGGGAGAAGTGATTTCAGGAGTAGGAGAGAGAGCAGATGGAACGTATGAAGGTTCACATTGTGAGAAGGAAATCCATCAGGAAAGCCATACACGTAAGGATGAGAAACACTTTAGCATGAAAGGGTGAAGGCATCTTGAAAGGGCCCTGTGACGGTGCTGGAGAAACCTCTTCTGAAGTAGGCTTCCCTCAGCTGTCCAATGGCTTCAGTGAGATGAAAGTGCTTTCTGTAGTCGGTGTGAAGGCGTAAGGGACATGGCCTAGACTTAACTCTCTGTGTCGAATGTGCCTACAGTCGTGACATGAAGAACGATGTATGGAAATGGAGGATGTGAGCAAGCCTAAGGAAGATGGCATACGTGTGTTTAACTCTAAGAACAAATCTATAGTGTTGCCGTCCTTCGACTACCATCTCTTTCGTAAGGTTGGAAGCAGCTTGTTAAGCGTTCTGTGCAAGGAAAGAGATGGAACGCGCGATTCTGTACAGCGAGGAACACGTTGTGCGGAGGGTTTCTCTCCTTTAAGTCCTGTGTCATGAAGGTGGACGGGTCTTCAAATGGACGTGGGCTCGCCTCAGGCCTAGTAGCCTTACACTGAACTCTGAGAAACAAGGCCACGTCAAACAGGCTTTCATGCGAACATCTTGGTTCTTGAAGATAAAGGCCCTTGGAGATATATGTGTTGTTCTCTAAGAGAAGGTTCTTATACTCACC
The DNA here is from genome assembly GCF_037043125.1 of Eumetopias jubatus. Classification (NCBI taxonomy): domain Eukaryota; kingdom Metazoa; phylum Chordata; class Mammalia; order Carnivora; family Otariidae; genus Eumetopias; species Eumetopias jubatus. The sequence goes on from NW_028274854.1 coordinate 1,355,214, forward strand.
TCTCAAGAAGCAAAACTGCAGGGAAATAGTCTTTCCACTACCACCTATAGGGACGAAGACGGAATCCATTTCCAACGTTCGCAGTGAAGGCACAAATACTGTGTCATGTACCACTGCTTGAGAAAGAAGTTATGTCGAATGTTTCTCCTACTCAGATCTTGTTTCAGGAAGCTAGAAACGTTTTCGGTTCTTTGCCTGAAAGCGTAAGGGAAATGCCATAGGCTGAATTGTGAAGAAAAATGTGGGTCGAATGTGACCACCAAGTCACAAGTTGTCCCCTATAGAGGTGTGTGTCTGGAAATCGGAGGAAGCGTAAGGAACGTGCTATACACTTAGTTCCACAAAACAACGCAGTTGAGGTGCGGTCCTTCGAGTGCCATCTCCTCTGCTAAGAAACGAACGGATTGAGGCAAAGTGTGAAAGAAAGCAGAGGGGAAGCGTGATCTACCTTACCCGCGGAACAACTTCTTACGGAGGGTTTTCTCAACGAGCACCATTCATGGGTCACGAAGATAGAAGTGTCTTCCAAAGTATGCGAGTTTTTCAGAAGAAACGCATACACGAATCTGTGCGAAACAAGTCTATATCAAACGCGACTTCGAGCTCCCATCTGGGTTGGCGAAGAATTCATAGTCACAAAATATATGTGTTGAATCCTAAACAAAGGGAGTACTATTCATTCTGAGGAAACACCACTACAGAGAAACCGTGTTTCTCCTAACATCTTCCCTGAACATGGTAGACTTTACCAGCGTAAGTGTGAAATCGCGAGGAATGTGCCCCGTGCCTGTCCCGCAGACATACTTAGTGTAGAATACCTGTCCCCATTCGCATCTTGTTCTGTGAGAAGTGTTTGCAAGAGTAGTAGATAGAGCAGAAGGAAAGTGTCAAGGTTTTCATTGTGAGAAGGAAATCCATCAGGAAAGCCATACACGTAAGGATGAGAAGCACTTTAGCGTGAAACGGTGAAGGCATCTTGAAAGGGCCCTGTGACGGTGCTGGAGAAAACTCTTCGGAAGTAGGCTTCCCTCAGCTGCCCTATGGTTTCAGTGAGATGAAAGTGTTTTCCGTAGTGGCTGTGAAGGCGTAAGGGACATGGCCTAGACTTAACTCTCCGTGTCGAATGTGCCTACAGTCGTGACATGAAGAACGATGTATGGAAATGGAGGATGTGAGCAAGCCTAAGGAAGATGGCATATGTTTGTTTAACTGTAAGAACAAATCTATGGTGTTGCCGTCCTTCGACTACCATCTCTTTTCGTAAGGTTGGAATCAGCTTGTTAAACGTTGTGTGCAAGGAAAGAGATGGAACGCGCGATCCTGTACAGCGAGGAACACGTTGTGCGGAGGGTTTCTCTCTTTTAAGTCCTGTGCCCTGCAGGTGGATGGGTCTTCAAATGGACGTGGGCTCGCCTCAGGCCTAGTAGCCTTACACTGAACTCTGAGAAACAAGGGCACGTCAAACAGGCTTTCGTGCGAACATCTTGGTTCTTGAAGATAAAGGCCCTTGGAGATATATGTGTTGTTCTCCAAGGGAATGTTCTTATACTCCCCTCTCAAGAAACAAAGCTGCAGGGAAATAGTCTTTCCACTACCACCTATAGGGACGAAGGCGGAAGCCATTTCCAACGTTCGCAGTGAAGGCACAAATACTGTGTCATGTACCACTGCTTGAGAAAAAGTTGTGTCGAAAGTTTCTCCCTACTCAGATCTTGTTTCAGGAAGATAAAAGCGTTTTCAGTTCTTTGCTGAAAGCGTAAGGTAAATGCAATAGGCTGAATTGTGAAGAAAAAAGTGGGTCGAATGTGACCACCACGTCCCATGTTGTCCCCTGCAGAGGTGTGTGTCTGAAAATCGGAGGACGCGTAAGGAACGTGCTATACACTTAGTTCCCCAAACAATGCTGTGGAGGGGCGGTCCTTCGACTGCCATCTCCTCTGCTAAGAAAAGAACGGATTGAGGCAAAGTGTGAAAGAAACCAGAGGGGAAGCGTGATCTACCTTACCCGCGGAACAACTTCTTACGGAGGGTTTTCTCAACGAGCACCATTCATGGGTCACGAAGAGAGAAGCCTCTTCCAAAGTATGCGAGTTATGCAGAAGAAAGGCATACACGAATCTGTGCGAAACAAGTCTATCTCAAACGCGACTTTGAGCTCCCATCTGGGTTGGCGAAGAATTCATAGTCACAAAATATATGTGTTGAATCCTAAAGAAAGGGAGTACTATTCATTCTGAGGAAACACCACTACAGAGAAACCGTGTTTCTCCTAACATCTTCCCTGAACATGGTAGACTTTACCAACGTAAGTGTGAAATCGCAAGGAATGAGCCCCGTGCCTATCCCACAGACATACTTAGTGTAGAATGTCTGTCCCCATTCGAATCTTGTTCTGGGAGAAGTGTTTTCAGGAGTAGGAGAGAGAGCAGATGGAACGTATGAAGGTTTTCATTGTGAGAAGGAAATCCATCAGGAAAGCCATACACGTAAGGATGAGAAGCACTTTAGCATGAAAGGGTGAAGGCATCTTGAAAGGGTCCTGTGACGGTGCTGGAGAAACCTCTTCGGAAGTAGGCTTCCCTCAGCTGTCCTATGGTTTCAGTGAGATGAAAGTGCTTTCCGTAGTGGGTGTGAAGGCGTAAGGGACATGGCCTACACTTAACTTTCCGTGTCGAATGTGCCTACAGTCGTGACATGAAGAACGATGTATGGAAATGGAGGATGTGAGCAAGCCTAAGGAAGATGGCATACGTGTGTTTAACTGTAAGAACAAATCTATAGTGTTGCCGTCCTTCGACTACCATCTCTTTCGTAAGGTTGGAAGCAGCTTGTTAAGCGCTGTGTGCAAGGAAAGAGATGGAACGCGTGACCCTGTACAGGGAGGAAAACGTTGTGCGGAGGGTTTCTCTCCTTTAAGTCCTGTGTCATGCAGGTGGATGGGTCTTCAAATGGACGTGGGCTCGCCTCAGGCCTAGTAGCCTTACACTGAACTCTGAGAAACAAGGCCACGTCAAACAAGCTTTCGTGCGAACATCTTGGTTCTTGAAGATAAAGGCCCTTGGAGATATATGTGTTGTTCTCTAAGGGAAGGTTCTTATACTCCCCTCTCAAGAAACAAGGCTGCAGGGAAATAGTCTTTCCACTACCACCTATAGGGACGAAGGCGGAAGCCATTTCCAACGTTCGCAGTGAAGGCACAAATACTGTGTCATGTACCACTGCTTGAGAAAAAGTTGTGTCGAAAGTTTCTCCCTACTCAGGTCTTGTTTCAGGAAGATAAAAGCGTTTTCAGTTCTTTGCCTGAAAGCGTAAGGAAAATGCAATAGCCTGAATTGTGAAGAAAGAAGTGGGTCGAATGTGACCACCACGTCACAAGTTGTCCCCTACAGAGGTGTGTGTCTGGAAATCGGAGGAAGCGTAAGGAACGTGCTATACACTTAGTTCCACAAAACAACACTGTGGAGGGGCGGTCCTTCGACTGCCATCTCTTCTGCTAAGAAACGAACGGATTGAGGCAAAGTGTGAAAGAAAGCAGAGGGGAAGCGTGATCTAACTTACCGGCGGAACAACTTCTTACGGAGGGTTTTCTCAACGAGCACCATTCATGGGTCACGAAGAGAGAAGCCTCTTCCAAAGTATGCGAGTTATGCAGAAGAAAGGCATACACGAATCTGTGCGAAACAAGTCTATCTCAAACGCGACTTCGAGCTCCCATCTGGGTTGGCGAAGAATTCATAGTCACAAAATATATGTGTTGAATCCTAAAGAAAGGGAGTACTATTCATTCTGAGGAAACACCACTACAGAGAAACCGTGTTTCTCCTAACATCTTCCCTGAACATGGTAGACTTTACCAGCGTAAGTGTGAAATCGCGAGGAATGTGCCCCGTGCCTGTCCCACAGACATACTTAGTGTAGAATACCTGTCCCCATTCGAATCTTGTTCTGTGAGAAGTGTTTGCAAGAGTAGGAGATAGAGCAGAAGGAACGTGTCCAGGTTTTCATTGTGAGAAGGAAATCCGTCAGGAAAGCCATACACGTAAGGATGAGAAGCACTTTAGCATGAAATGGTGAAGGCAACTTGAAAGGGCCCTGTGACGGTGCTGGAGAAAACTCTTCGGAAGTAGGCTTCCCTCAGCTGTCCTATGGTCTCAGTGAGATGAAAGTGATTTCCGTCGTGGCTGTGAAGGCGTAAGGGACATGGCCTAGACTTAACTCTCCGTGTCGAATGTGCCTACAGTCGTGACATGAAGAACGATGTATGGAAATGGAGGATGTGAGCAAGCCTAAGGAAGATGGCATATGTTTGTTTAACTGTAAGAACAAATCTATGGGGTTGCCGTCCTTCGACTACCATCTCTTTTCGTAAGGTTGGAATCAGCTTGTTAAACGTTGTGTGCAAGGAAAGAGATGGAACGCGCGATCCTGTACAGCGAGGAACACGTTGTGCGGAGGGTTTCTCTCTTTTAAGTCCGGTGCCCTGCAGGTGGATGGGTCTTCAAATGGACGTGGGCTCCCCTCAGGCCTAGTAGCCTTACACTGAACTCTGAGAAACAAGGCCACGTCAAACAGGCTTTCGTGCGAACATCTTGGTTCTTGAAGATAAAGGCCCTTGGAGATATATGTGTTGTTCTCTAAGGGAAGGTTCTTATACTCCCCTCTCAAGAAACAAGGCTGCAGGGAAATAGTCTTTCCACTACCACCTATAGGGACGAAGGCGGAAGCCATTTCCAACGTTCGCAGTGAAGGCACAAATACTGTGTCATATACCACTGCTTGAGAAAAAGTTGTGTCGAAAGTTTCTCCCTACTCAGATCTTGTTTCAGGAAGATAAAAGCGTTTTCAGTTCTTTGCCTGAAAGCGTAAGGAAAATGCAATAGGCTGAATTGTGAAGAAAAAAGTGGGTCGAATGTGACCACCACGTCACAAGTTGTCCCCTGCAGAGGTGTGTGTCTGGAAATCGGAGGAAGCGTAAGGAACGTGCTATACACTTAGTTCCACAAAACAACGCTGTGGAGGGGCGGTCCTTCGACTGCCATCTCCTCTGCTAAGAAACGAACGGATTGAGGCAAAGTGTGAAAGAAAGCAGAGGGGAAGCGTGATCTACCTTACCCGCGGAACAACTTCTTATGGAGGGTTTTCTCAACGAGCACCATTCATGGGTCACGAAGAGAGAAGCCTCTTCCAAAGTATGCGAGTTATGCAGAAGAAAGGCATACACGAATCTGTGCGAAACAAGTCTATCTCAAACGCGACTTTGAGCTCCCATCTGGGTTGGCGAAGAATTCATAGTCACAAAATATATGTGTTGAATCCTAAAGAAAGGGAGTACTATTCATTCTGAGGAAACACCACTACAGAGAAACCGTGTTTCTCCTAACATCTTCCCTGAACATGGTAGACTTTACCAACGTAAGTGTGAAATCGCAAGGAATGAGCCCCGTGCCTATCCCACAGACATACTTAGTGTAGAATGTCTGTCCCCATTCGAATCTTGTTCTGGGAGAAGTGTTTTCAGGAGTAGGAGAGAGAGCAGATGGAACGTATGAAGGTTTTCATTGTGAGAAGGAAATCCATCAGGAAAGCCATACACGTAAGGATGAGAAGCACTTTAGCATGAAAGGGTGAAGGCATCTTGAAAGGGTCCTGTGACGGTGCTGGAGAAACCTCTTCGGAAGTAGGCTTCCCTCAGCTGTCCTATGGTTTCAGTGAGATGAAAGTGCTTTCCGTAGTGGGTGTGAAGGCGTAAGGGACATGGCCTACACTTAACTTTCCGTGTCGAATGTGCCTACAGTCGTGACATGAAGAACGATGTATGGAAATGGAGGATGTGAGCAAGCCTAAGGAAGATGGCATACGTGTGTTTAACTGTAAGAACAAATCTATAGTGTTGCCGTCCTTCGACTACCATCTCTTTCGTAAGGTTGGAAGCAGCTTGTTAAGCGTTGTGTGCAAGGAAAGAGATGGAACGCGTGACCCTGTACAGGGAGGAAAACGTTGTGCGGAGGGTTTCTCTCCTTTAAGTCCTGTGTCATGCAGGTGGATGGGTCTTCAAATGGACGTGGGCTCGCCTCAGGCCTAGTAGCCTTACACTGAACTCTGAGAAACAAGGCCACGTCAAACAAGCTTTCGTGCGAACATCTTGGTTCTTGAAGATAAAGGCCCTTGGAGATATATGTGTTGTTCTCTAAGGGAAGGTTCTTATACTCCCCTCTCAAGAAACAAGGCTGCAGGGAAATAGTCTTTCCACTACCACCTATAGGGACGAAGACGGAAGCCATTTCCAACGTTCGCAGTGAAGGCACAAATACTGTGTCATGTACCACTGCTTGAGAAAAAGTTGTGTCGAAAGTTTCTCCCTACTCAGATCTTGTTTCAGGAAGATAAAAGCGTTTTCAGTTCTTTGCCTGAAAGCGTAAGGAAAATGCAATAGCCTGAATTGTGAAGAAAGAAGTGGGTCGAATGTGACCACCACGTCACAAGTTGTCCCCTACAGAGGTGTGTGTCTGGAAATCGGAGGAAGCGTAAGGAACGTGCTATACACTTAGTTCCACAAAACAACACTGTGGAGGGGCGGTCCTTCGACTGCCATCTCTTCTGCTAAGAAACGAACGGATTGAGGCAAAGTGTGAAAGAAAGCAGAGGGGAAGCGTGATCTAACTTACCGGCGGAACAACTTCTTACGGAGGGTTTTCTCAACGAGCACCATTCATGGGTCACGAAGAGAGAAGCCTCTTCCAAAGTATGCGAGTTATGCAGAAGAAAGGCATACACGAATCTGTGCGAAACAAGTCTATCTCAAACGCGACTTCGAGCTCCCATCTGGGTTGGCGAAGAATTCATAGTCACCAAATATATGTGTTGAATCCTAAAGAAAGGGAGTACTATTCATTCTGAGGAAACACCACTACAGAGAAACCGTGTTTCTCCTAACATCTTCCCTGAACATGGTAGACTTTACCAGCGTAAGTGTGAAATCGCGAGGAATGTGCCCCGTGCCTGTCCCACAGACATACTTAGTGTAGAATACCTGTCCCCATTCGAATCTTGTTCTGTGAGAAGTGTTTGCAAGAGTAGGAGATAGAGCAGAAGGAACGTGTCCAGGTTTTCATTGTGAGAAGGAAATCCGTCAGGAAAGCCATACACGTAAGGATGAGAAGCACTTTAGCATGAAACGGTGAAGGCATCTTGAAAGGGCCCTGTGACGGTGCTGGAGAAAACTCTTCGGAAGTAGGCTTCCCTCAGCTGTCCTATGGTCTCAGTGAGATGAAAGTGATTTCCGTAGTGGCTGTGAAGGCGTAAGGGACATGGCCTAGACTTAACTCTCCGTGTCGAATGTGCCTACAGTCGTGACATGAAGAACGATGTATGGAAATGGAGGATGTGAGCAAGCCTAAGGAAGATGGCATATGTTTGTTTAACTGTAAGAACAAATCTATGGGGTTGCCGTCCTTCGACTACCATCTCTTTTCGTAAGGTTGGAATCAGCTTGTTAAACGTTGTGTGCAAGGAAAGAGATGGAACGCGCGATCCTGTACAGCGAGGAACACGTTGTGCGGAGGGTTTCTCTCTTTTAAGTCCGGTGCCCTGCAGGTGGATGGGTCTTCAAATGGACGTGGGCTCCCCTCAGGCCTAGTAGCCTTACACTGAACTCTGAGAAACAAGGCCACGTCAAACAGGCTTTCGTGCGAACATCTTGGTTCTTGAAGATAAAGGCCCTTGGAGATATATGTGTTGTTCTCCAAGGGAATGTTCTTATACTCCCCTCTCAAGAAACAAAGCTGCAGGGAAATAGTCTTTCCACTACCACCTATAGGGACGAAGGCGGAAGCCATTTCCAACGTTCGCAGTGAAGGCACAAATACTGTGTCATATACCACTGCTTGAGAAAAAGTTGTGTCGAAAGTTTCTCCCTACTCAGATCTTGTTTCAGGAAGATAAAAGCGTTTTCAGTTCTTTGCCTGAAAGCGTAAGGAAAATGCAATAGGCTGAATTGTGAAGAAAAAAGTGGGTCGAATGTGACCACCACGTCACAAGTTGTCCCCTGCAGAGGTGTGTGTCTGGAAATCGGAGGAAGCGTAAGGAACGTGCTATACACTTAGTTCCACAAAACAACGCTGTGGAGGGGCGGTCCTTCAACTGCCATCTCCTCTGCTAAGAAACGAACGGATTGAGGCAAAGTGTGAAAGAAAGCAGAGGGGAAGCGTGATCTACCTTACCCGCGGAACAACTTCTTACGGAGGGTTTTCTCAACGAGCACCATTCATGGTTCACGAAGATAGAAGCCTCTTCCAAAGTATGCGAGTTATGCAGAAGAAAGGCATACACGAATGTGTGCGAACCAAGTCTATCTCAAACGCGACTTCGAGCTCCCTTCTGGGTTCGTGAGGAATTCATAGTCACAAAACGTATGTGTTGAATCCTAAACAAAGGGAATACTATTCAGTCTGAAGAAACACCACTGCAGAGAAACCGTGTTTCTACTAACATCATCCCTGAACATGGTAGACTTTTCCAACGTAAGTGTGAAATCGCAAGGAATGAGCCCCGTGCCTATCCCACAGACATACTTAGTGTAGAATGTCTGTCCCCATTCGAATCTTGTTCTGGGAGAAGTGATTTCAGGAGTAGGAGAGAGAGCAGATGGAACGTATGAAGGTTCACATTGTGAGAAGGAAATCCATCAGGAAAGCCATACACGTAAGGATGAGAAACACTTTAGCATGAAAGGGTGAAGGCATCTTGAAAGGGCCCTGTGACGGTGCTGGAGAAACCTCTTCTGAAGTAGGCTTCCCTCAGCTGTCCAATGGCTTCAGTGAGATGAAAGTGCTTTCTGTAGTCGGTGTGAAGGCGTAAGGGACATGGCCTAGACTTAACTCTCTGTGTCGAATGTGCCTACAGTCGTGACATGAAGAACGATGTATGGAAATGGACGATGTGAGCAAGCCTAAGGAAGATGGCATACGTGTGTTTAACTCTAAGAACAAATCTATAGTGTTGCCGTCCTTCGACTACCATCTCTTTCGTAAGGTTGGAAGCAGCTTGTTAAGCGTTCTGTGCAAGGAAAGAGATGGAACGCGCGATCCTGTACAGCGAGGAACACGTTGTGCGGAGGGTTTCTCTCCTTTAAGTCCTGTGTCATGAAGGTGGACGGGTCTTCAAATGGACGTGGGCTCGCCTCAGGCCTAGTAGCCTTACACTGAACTCTGAGAAACAAGGCCACGTCAAACAGGCTTTCATGCGAACATCTTGGTTCTTGAAGATAAAGGCCCTTGGAGATATATGTGTTGTTCTCTAAGAGAAGGTTCTTATACTCACCTCTCAAGAAGCAAAACTGCAGGGAAATAGTCTTTCCACTACCACCTATAGGGACGAAGACGGAATCCATTTCCAACGTTCGCAGTGAAGGCACAAATACTGTGTCATGTACCACTGCTTGAGAAAGAAGTTATGTCGAATGTTTCTCCTACTCAGATCTTGTTTCAGGAAGCTAGAAACGTTTTCGGTTCTTTGCCTGAAAGCGTAAGGGAAATGCCATAGGCTGAATTGTGAAGAAAAATGTGGGTCGAATGTGACCACCAAGTCACAAGTTGTCCCCTATAGAGGTGTGTGTCTGGAAATCGGAGGAAGCGTAAGGAACGTGCTATACACTTAGTTCCACAAAACAACGCTGTTGAGGTGCGGTCCTTCGAGTGCCATCTCCTCTGCTAAGAAACGAACGGATTGAGGCAAAGTGTGAAAGAAAGCAGAGGGGAAGCGTGATCTACCTTACCCGCGGAACAACTTCTTACGGAGGGTTTTCTCAACGAGCACCATTCATGGGTCACGAAGATAGAAGTGTCTTCCAAAGTATGCGAGTTTTTCAGAAGAAACGCATACACGAATCTGTGCGAAACAAGTCTATATCAAACGCGACTTCGAGCTCCCATCTGGGTTGGCGAAGAATTCATAGTCACAAAATATATGTGTTGAATCCTAAACAAAGGGAGTACTATTCATTCTGAGGAAACACCACTACAGAGAAACCGTGTTTCTCCTAACATCTTCCCTGAACATGGTAGACTTTACCAGCGTAAGTGTGAAATCGCGAGGAATGTGCCCCGTGCCTGTCCCACAGACATACTTAGTGTAGAATACCTGTCCCCATTCGCATCTTGTTCTGTGAGAAGTGTTTGCAAGAGTAGTAGATAGAGCAGAAGGAAAGTGTCAAGGTTTTCATTGTGAGAAGGAAATCCATCAGGAAAGCCATACACGTAAGGATGAGAAGCACTTTAGCGTGAAACGGTGAAGGCATCTTGAAAGGGCCCTGTGACGGTGCTGGAGAAAACTCTTCGGAAGTAGGCTTCCCTCAGCTGCCCTATGGTTTCAGTGAGATGAAAGTGTTTTCCGTAGTGGCTGTGAAGGCGTAAGGGACATGGCCTAGACTTAACTCTCCGTGTCGAATGTGCCTACAGTCGTGACATGAAGAACGATGTATGGAAATGGAGGATGTGAGCAAGCCTAAGGAAGATGGCATATGTTTGTTTAACTGTAAGAACAAATCTATGGTGTTGCCGTCCTTCGACTACCATCTCTTTTCGTAAGGTTGGAATCAGCTTGTTAAACGTTGTGTGCAAGGAAAGAGATGGAACGCGCGATTCTGTACAGCGAGGAACACGTTGTGCGGAGGGTTTCTCTCTTTTAAGTCCTGTGCCCTGCAGGTGGATGGGTTTTCAAATGGACGTGGGCTCGCCTCAGGCCTAGTAGCCTTACACTGAACTCTGAGAAACAAGGGCACGTCAAACAGGCTTTCGCGCGAACATCTTGGTTCTTGAAGATAAAGGCCCTTGGAGATATATGTGTTGTTCTCCAAGGGAATGTTCTTATACTCCCCTCTCAAGAAACAAAGCTGCAGGGAAATAGTCTTTCCACTACCACCTATAGGGACGAAGGCGGAAGCCATTTCCAACGTTCGCAGTGAAGGCACAAATACTGTGTCATGTACCACTGCTTGAGAAAAAGTTGTGTCGAAAGTTTCTCCCTACTCAGATCTTGTTTCAGGAAGATAAAAGCGTTTTCAGTTCTTTGCTGAAAGCGTAAGGTAAATGCAATAGGCTGAATTGTGAAGAAAAAAGTGGGTCGAATGTGACCACCACGTCACATGTTGTCCCCTGCAGAGGTGTGTGTCTGGAAATCGGAGGACGCGTAAGGAACGTGCTATACACTTAGTTCCCCATACAATGCTGTGGAGGGGCGGTCCTTCGACTGCCATCTCCTCTGCTAAGAAACGAACGGATTGAGGCAAAGTGTGAAAGAAACCAGAGGGGAAGCGTGATCTACCTTACCCGCGGAACAACTTCTTACGGAGGGTTTTCTCAACGAGCACCATTCATGGGTCACGAAGAGAGAAGCCTCTTCCAAAGTATGCGAGTTATGCAGAAGAAAGGCATACACGAATCTGTGCGAAACAAGTCTATCTCAAACGCGACTTTGAGCTCCCATCTGGGTTGGCGAAGAATTCATAGTCACAAAATATATGTGTTGAATCCTAAAGAAAGGGAGTACTATTCATTCTGAGGAAACACCACTACAGAGAAACCGTGTTTCTCCTAACATCTTCCCTGAACATGGTAGACTTTACCAACGTAAGTGTGAAATCGCAAGGAATGAGCCCCGTGCCTATCCCACAGACATACTTAGTGTAGAATGTCTGTCCCCATTCGAATCTTGTTCTGGGAGAAGTGTTTTCAGGAGTAGGAGAGAGAGCAGATGGAACGTATGAAGGTTTTCATTGTGAGAAGGAAATCCATCAGGAAAGCCATACACGTAAGGATGAGAAGCACTTTAGCATGAAAGGGTGAAGGCATCTTGAAAGGGTCCTGTGACGGTGCTGGAGAAACCTCTTCGGAAGTAGGCTTCCCTCAGCTGTCCTATGGTTTCAGTGAGATGAAAGTGCTTTCCGTAGTGGGTGTGAAGGCGTAAGGGACATGGCCTACACTTAACTTTCCGTGTCGAATGTGCCTACAGTCGTGACATGAAGAACGATGTATGGAAATGGAGGATGTGAGCAAGCCTAAGGAAGATGGCATACGTGTGTTTAACTGTAAGAACAAATCTATAGTGTTGCCGTCCTTCGACTACCATCTCTTTCGTAAGGTTGGAAGCAGCTTGTTAAGCGTTGTGTGCAAGGAAAGAGATGGAACGCGTGACCCTGTACAGGGAGGAAAACGTTGTGCGGAGGGTTTCTCTCCTTTAAGTCCTGTGTCATGCAGGTGGATGGGTCTTCAAATGGACGTGGGCTCGCCTCAGGCCTAGTAGCCTTACACTGAACTCTGAGAAACAAGGCCACGTCAAACAAGCTTTCGTGCGAACATCTTGGTTCTTGAAGATAAAGGCCCTTGGAGATATATGTGTTGTTCTCTAAGGGAAGGTTCTTATACTCCCCTCTCAAGAAACAAGGCTGCAGGGAAATAGTCTTTCCACTACCACCTATAGGGACGAAGGCGGAAGCCATTTCCAACGTTCGCAGTGAAGGCACAAATACTGTGTCATGTACCACTGCTTGAGAAAAAGTTGTGTCGAAAGTTTCTCCCTACTCAGATCTTGTTTCAGGAAGATAAAAGCGTTTTCAGTTCTTTGCCTGAAAGCGTAAGGAAAATGCAATAGCCTGAATTGTGAAGAAAGAAGTGGGTCGAATGTGACCACCACGTCACAAGTTGTCCCCTACAGAGGTGTGTGTCTGGAAATCGGAGGAAGCGTAAGGAACGTGCTATACACTTAGTTCCACAAAACAACACTGTGGAGGGGCGGTCCTTCGACTGCCATCTCTTCTGCTAAGAAACGAACGGATTGAGGCAAAGTGTGAAAGAAAGCAGAGGGGAAGCGTGATCTAACTTACCGGCGGAACAACTTCTTACGGAGGGTTTTCTCAACGAGCACCATTCATGGGTCACGAAGAGAGAAGCCTCTTCCAAAGTATGCGAGTTATGCAGAAGAAAGGCATACACGAATCTGTGCGAAACAAGTCTATCTCAAACGCGACTTCGAGCTCCCATCTGGGTTGGCGAAGAATTCATAGTCACAAAATATATGTGTTGAATCCTAAAGAAAGGGAGTACTATTCATTCTGAGGAAACACCACTACAGAGAAACCGTGTTTCTCCTAACATCTTCCCTGAACATGGTAGACTTTACCAGCGTAAGTGTGAAATCGCGAGGAATGTGCCCCGTGCCTGTCCCACAGACATACTTAGTGTAGAATACCTGTCCCCATTCGAATCTTGTTCTGTGAGAAGTGTTTGCAAGAGTAGGAGATAGAGCAGAAGGAACGTGTCCAGGTTTTCATTGTGAGAAGGAAATCCGTCAGGAAAGCCATACACGTAAGGATGAGAAGCACTTTAGCATGAAACGGTGAAGGCAACTTGAAAGGGCCCTGTGACGGTGCTGGAGAAAACTCTTCGGAAGTAGGCTTCCCTCAGCTGTCCTATGGTCTCAGTGAGATGAAAGTGATTTCCGTAGTGGCTGTGAAGGCGTAAGGGACATGGCCTAGACTTAACTCTCCGTGTCGAATGTGCCTACAGTCGTGACATGAAGAACGATGTATGGAAATGGAGGATGTGAGCAAGCCTAAGGAAGATGGCATATGTTTGTTTAACTGTAAGAACAAATCTATGGGGTTGCCGTCCTTCGACTACCATCTCTTTTCGTAAGGTTGGAATCAGCTTGTTAAACGTTGTGTGCAAGGAAAGAGATGGAACGCGCGATCCTGTACAGCGAGGAACACGTTGTGCGGAGGGTTTCTCTCTTTTAAGTCCGGTGCCCTGCAGGTGGATGGGTCTTCAAATGGACGTGGGCTCCCCTCAGGCCTAGTAGCCTTACACTGAACTCTGAGAAACAAGGCCACGTCAAACAGGCTTTCGTGCGAACATCTTGGTTCTTGAAGATAAAGGCCCTTGGAGATATATGTGTTGTTCTCCAAGGGAATGTTCTTATACTCCCCTCTCAAGAAACAAAGCTGCAGGGAAATAGTCTTTCCACTACCACCTATAGGGACGAAGGCGGAAGCCATTTCCAACGTTCGCAGTGAAGGCACAAATACTGTGTCATGTACCACTGCTTGAGAAAAAGTTGTGTCGAAAGTTTCTCCCTACTCAGATCTTGTTTCAGGAAGATAAAAGCGTTTTCAGTTCTTTGCCTGAAAGCGTAAGGAAAATGCAATAGGCTGAATTGTGAAGAAAAAAGTGGGTCGAATGTGACCACCACGTCACAAGTTGTCCCCTGCAGAGGTGTGTGTCTGGAAATCGGAGGAAGCGTAAGGAACGTGCTATACACTTAGTTCCACAAAACAACGCTGTGGAGGGGCGGTCCTTCGACTGCCATCTCCTCTGCTAAGAAACGAACGGATTGAGGCAAAGTGTGAAAGAAAGCAGAGGGGAAGCGTGATCTACCTTACCCGCGGAACAACTTCTTATGGAGGGTTTTCTCAACGAGCACCATTCATGGGTCACGAAGAGAGAAGCCTCTTCCAAAGTATGCGAGTTATGCAGAAGAAAGGCATACACGAATCTGTGCGAAACAAGTCTATCTCAAACGCGACTTTGAGCTCCCATCTGGGTTGGCGAAGAATTCATAGTCACAAAATATATGTGTTGAATCCTAAAGAAAGGGAGTACTATTCATTCTGAGGAAACACCACTACAGAGAAACCGTGTTTCTCCTAACATCTTCCCTGAACATGGTAGACTTTACCAACGTAAGTGTGAAATCGCAAGGAATGAGCCCCGTGCCTATCCCACAGACATACTTAGTGTAGAATGTCTGTCCCCATTCGAATCTTGTTCTGGGAGAAGTGTTTTCAGGAGTAGGAGAGAGAGCAGATGGAACGTATGAAGGTTTTCATTGTGAGAAGGAAATCCATCAGGAAAGCCATACACGTAAGGATGAGAAGCACTTTAGCATGAAAGGGTGAAGGCATCTTGAAAGGGTCCTGTGACGGTGCTGGAGAAACCTCTTCGGAAGTAGGCTTCCCTCAGCTGTCCTATGGTTTCAGTGAGATGAAAGTGCTTTCCGTAGTGGGTGTGAAGGCGTAAGGGACATGGCCTACACTTAACTTTCCGTGTCGAATGTGCCTACAGTCGTGACATGAAGAACGATGTATGGAAATGGAGGATGTGAGCAAGCCTAAGGAAGATGGCATACGTGTGTTTAACTGTAAGAACAAATCTATAGTGTTGCCGTCCTTCGACTACCATCTCTTTCGTAAGGTTGGAAGCAGCTTGTTAAGCGTTGTGTGCAAGGAAAGAGATGGAACGCGTGACCCTGTACAGGGAGGAAAACGTTGTGCGGAGGGTTTCTCTCCTTTAAGTCCTGTGTCATGCAGGTGGATGGGTCTTCAAATGGACGTGGGCTCGCCTCAGGCCTAGTAGCCTTACACTGAACTCTGAGAAACAAGGCCACGTCAAACAAGCTTTCGTGCGAACATCTTGGTTCTTGAAGATAAAGGCCCTTGGAGATATATGTGTTGTTCTCTAAGGGAAGGTTCTTATACTCCCCTCTCAAGAAACAAGGCTGCAGGGAAATAGTCTTTCCACTACCACCTATAGGGACGAAGACGGAAGCCATTTCCAACGTTCGCAGTGAAGGCACAAATACTGTGTCATGTACCACTGCTTGAGAAAAAGTTGTGTCGAAAGTTTCTCCCTACTCAGATCTTGTTTCAGGAAGATAAAAGCGTTTTCAGTTCTTTGCCTGAAAGCGTAAGGAAAATGCAATAGCCTGAATTGTGAAGAAAGAAGTGGGTCGAATGTGACCACCACGTCACAAGTTGTCCCCTACAGAGGTGTGTGTCTGGAAATCGGAGGAAGCGTAAGGAACGTGCTATACACTTAGTTCCACAAAACAACACTGTGGAGGGGCGGTCCTTCGACTGCCATCTCTTCTGCTAAGAAACGAACGGATTGAGGCAAAGTGTGAAAGAAAGCAGAGGGGAAGCGTGATCTAACTTACCGGCGGAACAACTTCTTACGGAGGGTTTTCTCAACGAGCACCATTCATGGGTCACGAAGAGAGAAGCCTCTTCCAAAGTATGCGAGTTATGCAGAAGAAAGGCATACACGAATCTGTGCGAAACAAGTCTATCTCAAACGCGACTTCGAGCTCCCATCTGGGTTGGCGAAGAATTCATAGTCACCAAATATATGTGTTGAATCCTAAAGAAAGGGAGTACTATTCATTCTGAGGAAACACCACTACAGAGAAACCGTGTTTCTCCTAACATCTTCCCTGAACATGGTAGACTTTACCAGCGTAAGTGTGAAATCGCGAGGAATGTGCCCCGTGCCTGTCCCACAGACATACTTAGTGTAGAATACCTGTCCCCATTCGAATCTTGTTCTGTGAGAAGTGTTTGCAAGAGTAGGAGATAGAGCAGAAGGAACGTGTCCAGGTTTTCATTGTGAGAAGGAAATCCGTCAGGAAAGCCATACACGTAAGGATGAGAAGCACTTTAGCATGAAACGGTGAAGGCATCTTGAAAGGGCCCTGTGACGGTGCTGGAGAAAACTCTTCGGAAGTAGGCTTCCCTCAGCTGTCCTATGGTCTCAGTGAGATGAAAGTGATTTCCGTAGTGGCTGTGAAGGCGTAAGGGACATGGCCTAGACTTAACTCTCCGTGTCGAATGTGCCTACAGTCGTGACATGAAGAACGATGTATGGAAATGGAGGATGTGAGCAAGCCTAAGGAAGATGGCATATGTTTGTTTAACTGTAAGAACAAATCTATGGGGTTGCCGTCCTTCGACTACCATCTCTTTTCGTAAGGTTGGAATCAGCTTGTTAAACGTTGTGTGCAAGGAAAGAGATGGAACGCGCGATCCTGTACAGCGAGGAACACGTTGTGCGGAGGGTTTCTCTCTTTTAAGTCCGGTGCCCTGCAGGTGGATGGGTCTTCAAATGGACGTGGGCTCCCCTCAGGCCTAGTAGCCTTACACTGAACTCTGAGAAACAAGGCCACGTCAAACAGGCTTTCGTGCGAACATCTTGGTTCTTGAAGATAAAGGCCCTTGGAGATATATGTGTTGTTCTCCAAGGGAATGTTCTTATACTCCCCTCTCAAGAAACAAAGCTGCAGGGAAATAGTCTTTCCACTACCACCTATAGGGACGAAGGCGGAAGCCATTTCCAACGTTCGCAGTGAAGGCACAAATACTGTGTCATATACCACTGCTTGAGAAAAAGTTGTGTCGAAAGTTTCTCCCTACTCAGATCTTGTTTCAGGAAGATAAAAGCGTTTTCAGTTCTTTGCCTGAAAGCGTAAGGAAAATGCAATAGGCTGAATTGTGAAGAAAAAAGTGGGTCGAATGTGACCACCACGTCACAAGTTGTCCCCTGCAGAGGTGTGTGTCTGGAAATCGGAGGAAGCGTAAGGAACGTGCTATACACTTAGTTCCACAAAACAACGCTGTGGAGGGGCGGTCCTTCGACTGCCATCTCCTCTGCTAAGAAACGAACGGATTGAGGCAAAGTGTGAAAGAAAGCAGAGGGGAAGCGTGATCTACCTTACCCGCGGAACAACTTCTTATGGAGGGTTTTCTCAACGAGCACCATTCATGGGTCACGAAGAGAGAAGCCTCTTCCAAAGTATGCGAGTTATGCAGAAGAAAGGCATACACGAATCTGTGCGAAACAAGTCTATCTCAAACGCGACTTTGAGCTCCCATCTGGGTTGGCGAAGAATTCATAGTCACAAAATATATGTGTTGAATCCTAAAGAAAGGGAGTACTATTCATTCTGAGGAAACACCACTACAGAGAAACCGTGTTTCTCCTAACATCTTCCCTGAACATGGTAGACTTTACCAACGTAAGTGTGAAATCGCAAGGAATGAGCCCCGTGCCTATCCCACAGACATACTTAGTGTAGAATGTCTGTCCCCATTCGAATCTTGTTCTGGGAGAAGTGTTTTCAGGAGTAGGAGAGAGAGCAGATGGAACGTATGAAGGTTTTCATTGTGAGAAGGAAATCCATCAGGAAAGCCATACACGTAAGGATGAGAAGCACTTTAGCATGAAAGGGTGAAGGCATCTTGAAAGGGTCCTGTGACGGTGCTGGAGAAACCTCTTCGGAAGTAGGCTTCCCTCAGCTGTCCTATGGTTTCAGTGAGATGAAAGTGCTTTCCGTAGTGGCTGTGAAGGCGTAAGGGACATGGCCTAGACTTAACTCTCCGTGTCGAATGTGCCTACAGTCGTGACATGAAGAACGATGTATGGAAATGGAGGATGTGAGCAAGCCTAAGGAAGATGGCATATGTTTGTTTAACTGTAAGAACAAATCTATGGTGTTGCCGTCCTTCGACTACCATCTCTTTTCGTAAGGTTGGAAGCAGCTTGCTAAACGTTGTGTGCAAGGAAAGAGATGGAACGCGCGATCCTGTACAGCGAGGAACACGTTGTGCGGAGGGTTTCTCTCTTTTAAGTCCTGTGCCCTGCAGGTGGATGGGTCTTCAAATGGACGTGGGCTCGCCTCAGGCCTAGTAGCCTTACACTGAACTCTGAGAAACAAGGGCACGTCAAACAGGCTTTCGTGCGAACATCTTGGTTCTTGAAGATAAAGGCCCTTGGAGATATATGTGTTGTTCTCCAAGGGAATGTTCTTATACTCCCCTCTCAAGAAACAAAGCTGCAGGGAAATAGTCTTTCCACTGCCACCTATAGGGACGAAGGCGGAAGCCATTTCCAACGTTCGCAGTGAAGGCACAAATACTGTGTCATGTACCACTGCTTGAGAAAAAGTTGTGTCGAAAGTTTCTCCCTACTCAGATCTTGTTTCAGGAAGATAAAAGCGTTTTCAGTTCTTTGCCTGAAAGCGTAAGGAAAATGCAATAGGCTGAATTGTGAAGAAAGAAGTGGGTCGAATGTGACCACCACGTCACAAGTTGTCCCCTACAGAGGTGTGTGTCTGGAAATCGGAGGAAGCGTAAGGAACGTGCTATACACTTAGTTCCACAAAACAACGCTGTGGAGGGGCGGTCCTTCAACTGCCATCTCCTCTGCTAAGAAACGAACGGATTGAGGCAAAGTGTGAAAGAAAGCAGAGGGGAAGCGTGATCTACCTTACCCGCGGAACAACTTCTTACGGAGGGTTTTCTCAACGAGCACCATTCATGGTTCACGAAGATAGAAGCCTCTTCCAAAGTATGCGAGTTATGCAGAAGAAAGGCATACACGAATGTGTGCGAACCAAGTCTATCTCAAACGCGACTTCGAGCTCCCTTCTGGGTTCGTGAGGAATTCATAGTCACAAAACGTATGTGTTGAATCCTAAACAAAGGGAATACTATTCAGTCTGAAGAAACACCACTGCAGAGAAACCGTGTTTCTACTAACATCATCCCTGAACATGGTAGACTTTTCCAACGTAAGTGTGAAATCGCAAGGAATGAGCCCCGTGCCTATCCCACAGACATACTTAGTGTAGAATGTCTGTCCCCATTCGAATCTTGTTCTGGGAGAAGTGATTTCAGGAGTAGGAGAGAGAGCAGATGGAACGTATGAAGGTTCACATTGTGAGAAGGAAATCCATCAGGAAAGCCATACACGTAAGGATGAGAAACACTTTAGCATGAAAGGGTGAAGGCATCTTGAAAGGGCCCTGTGACGGTGCTGGAGAAACCTCTTCTGAAGTAGGCTTCCCTCAGCTGTCCAATGGCTTCAGTGAGATGAAAGTGCTTTCTGTAGTCGGTGTGAAGGCGTAAGGGACATGGCCTAGACTTAACTCTCTGTGTCGAATGTGCCTACAGTCGTGACATGAAGAACGATGTATGGAAATGGAGGATGTGAGCAAGCCTAAGGAAGATGGCATACGTGTGTTTAACTCTAAGAACAAATCTATAGTGTTGCCGTCCTTCGACTACCATCTCTTTCGTAAGGTTGGAAGCAGCTTGTTAAGCGTTCTGTGCAAGGAAAGAGATGGAACGCGCGATCCTGTACAGCGAGGAACACGTTGTGCGGAGGGTTTCTCTCCTTTAAGTCCTGTGTCATGAAGGTGGACGGGTCTTCAAATGGACGTGGGCTCGCCTCAGGCCTAGTAGCCTTACACTGAACTCTGAGAAACAAGGCCACGTCAAACAGGCTTTCATGCGAACATCTTGGTTCTTGAAGATAAAGGCCCTTGGAGATATATGTGTTGTTCTCTAAGAGAAGGTTCTTATACTCACCTCTCAAGAAGCAAAACTGCAGGGAAATAGTCTTTCCACTACCACCTATAGGGACGAAGACGGAATCCATTTCCAACGTTCGCAGTGAAGGCACAAATACTGTGTCATGTACCACTGCTTGAGAAAGAAGTTATGTCGAATGTTTCTCCTACTCAGATCTTGTTTCAGGAAGCTAGAAACGTTTTCGGTTCTTTGCCTGAAAGCGTAAGGGAAATGCCATAGGCTGAATTGTGAAGAAAAATGTGGGTCGAATGTGACCACCAAGTCACAAGTTGTCCCCTATAGAGGTGTGTGTCTGGAAATCGGAGGAAGCGTAAGGAACGTGCTATACACTTAGTTCCACAAAACAACGCAGTTGAGGTGCGGTCCTTCGAGTGCCATCTCCTCTGCTAAGAAACGAACGGATTGAGGCAAAGTGTGAAAGAAAGCAGAGGGGAAGCGTGATCTACCTTACCCGCGGAACAACTTCTTACGGAGGGTTTTCTCAACGAGCACCATTCATGGGTCACGAAGATAGAAGTGTCTTCCAAAGTATGCGAGTTATGCAGAAGAAAGGCATACACGAATGTGTGCGAACCAAGTCTATCTCAAACGCGACTTCGAGCTCCCATCTGGGTTGGCGAAGAATTCATAGTCACAAAATATATGTGTTGAATCCTAAACAAAGGGAGTACTATTCATTCTGAGGAAACACCACTACAGAGAAACCGTGTTTCTCCTAACATCTTCCCTGAACATGGTAGACTTTACCAGCGTAAGTGTGAAATCGCGAGGAATGTGCCCCGTGCCTGTCCCGCAGACATACTTAGTGTAGAATACCTGTCCCCATTCGCATCTTGTTCTGTGAGAAGTGTTTGCAAGAGTAGTAGATAGAGCAGAAGGAAAGTGTCAAGGTTTTCATTGTGAGAAGGAAATCCATCAGGAAAGCCATACACGTAAGGATGAGAAGCACTTTAGCGTGAAACGGTGAAGGCATCTTGAAAGGGCCCTGTGACGGTGCTGGAGAAAACTCTTCGGAAGTAGGCTTCCCTCAGCTGCCCTATGGTTTCAGTGAGATGAAAGTGTTTTCCGTAGTGGCTGTGAAGGCGTAAGGGACATGGCCTAGACTTAACTCTCCGTGTCGAATGTGCCTACAGTCGTGACATGAAGAACGATGTATGGAAATGGAGGATGTGAGCAAGCCTAAGGAAGATGGCATATGTTTGTTTAACTGTAAGAACAAATCTATGGTGTTGCCGTCCTTCGACTACCATCTCTTTTCGTAAGGTTGGAATCAGCTTGTTAAACGTTGTGTGCAAGGAAAGAGATGGAACGCGCGATCCTGTACAGCGAGGAACACGTTGTGCGGAGGGTTTCTCTCTTTTAAGTCCTGTGCCCTGCAGGTGGATGGGTCTTCAAATGGACGTGGGCTCGCCTCAGGCCTAGTAGCCTTACACTGAACTCTGAGAAACAAGGGCACGTCAAACAGGCTTTCGTGTGAACATCTTGGTTCTTGAAGATAAAGGCCCTTGGAGATATATGTGTTGTTCTCCAAGGGAATGTTCTTATACTCCCCTCTCAAGAAACAAAGCTGCAGGGAAATAGTCTTTCCACTGCCACCTATAGGGACGAAGGCGGAAGCCATTTCCAACGTTCGCAGTGAAGGCACAAATACTGTGTCATGTACCACTGCTTTAGAAAAAGTTGTGTCGAAAGTTTCTCCCTACTCAGATCTTGTTTCAGGAAGATAAAAGCGTTTTCAGTTCTTTGCTGAAAGCGTAAGGTAAATGCAATAGGCTGAATTGTGAAGAAAAAAGTGGGTCGAATGTGACCACCACGTCACAAGTTGTCCCCTACAGAGGTGTGTGTCTGGAAATCGGAGGAAGCGTAAGGAACGTGCTATACACTTAGTTCCACAAAACAACGCTGTGGAGGGGCGGTCCTTCGACTGCCATCTCCTCTGCTAAGAAACGAACGGATTGAGGCAAAGTGTGAAAGAAACCAGAGGGGAAGCGTGATCTACCTTACCCGCGGAACAACTTCTTACGGAGGTTTTTCTCAACGAGCACCATTCATGGGTCACGAAGAGAGAAGCCTCTTCCAAAGTATGCGAGTTATGCAGAAGAAAGGCATACACGAATCTGTGCGAAACAAGTCTATCTCAAACGCGACTTTGAGCTCCCATCTGGGTTGGCGAAGAATTCATAGTCACAAAATATATGTGTTGAATCCTAAAGAAAGGGAGTACTATTCATTCTGAGGAAACACCACTACAGAGAAACCGTGTTTCTCCTAACATCTTCCCTGAACATGGTAGACTTTACCAACGTAAGTGTGAAATCGCAAGGAATGAGCCCCGTGCCTATCCCACAGACATACTTAGTGTAGAATGTCTGTCCCCATTCGAATCTTGTTCTGGGAGAAGTGTTTTCAGGAGTAGGAGAGAGAGCAGATGGAACGTATGAAGGTTTTCATTGTGAGAAGGAAATCCATCAGGAAAGCCATACACGTAAGGATGAGAAGCACTTTAGCATGAAAGGGTGAAGGCATGTTGAAAGGGTCCTGTGACGGTGCTGGAGAAACCTCTTCGGAAGTAGGCTTCCCTCAGCTGTCCTATGGTTTCAGTGAGATGAAAGTGCTTTCCGTAGTGGGTGTGAAGGCGTAAGGGACATGGCCTAGACTTAACTCTCCGTGTCGAATGTGCCTACAGTCGTGACATGAAGAACGATGTATGGAAATGGAGGATGTGAGCAAGCCTAAGGAAGATGGCATACGTGTGTTTAACTGTAAGAACAAATCTATAGTGTTGCCGTCCTTCGACTACCATCTCTTTCGTAAGGTTGGAAGCAGCTTGTTAAGCGTTGTGTGCAAGGAAAGAGATGGAACGCGTGACCCTGTACAGGGAGGAAAACGTTGTGCGGAGGGTTTCTCTCCTTTAAGTCCTGTGTCATGCAGGTGGATGGGTCTTCAAATGGACGTGGGCTCGCCTCAGGCCTAGTAGCCTTACACTGAACTCTGAGAAACAAGGCCACGTCAAACAAGCTTTCGTGCGAACATCTTGGTTCTTGAAGATAAAGGCCCTTGGAGATATATGTGTTGTTCTCTAAGGGAAGGTTCTTATACTCCCCTCTCAAGAAACAAAGCTGCAGGGAAATAGTCTTTCCACTACCACCTATAGGGACGAAGACGGAAGCCATTTCCAACGTTCGCAGTGAAGGCACAAATACTGTGTCATGTACCACTGCTTGAGAAAAAGTTGTGTCGAAAGTTTCTCCCTACTCAGATCTTGTTTCAGGAAGATAAAAGCGTTTTCAGTTCTTTGCCTGAAAGCGTAAGGAAAATGCAATAGCCTGAATTGTGAAGAAAGAAGTGGGTCGAATGTGACCACCACGTCACAAGTTGTCCCCTACAGAGGTGTGTGTCTGGAAATCGGAGGAAGCGTAAGGAACGTGCTATACACTTAGTTCCACAAAACAACACTGTGGAGGGGCGGTCCTTCGACTGCCATCTCTTCTGCTAAGAAACGAACGGATTGAGGCAAAGTGTGAAAGAAAGCAGAGGGGAAGCGTGATCTAACTTACCCGCGGAACAACTTCTTACGGAGGGTTTTCTCAACGAGCACCATTCATGGGTCACGAAGAGAGAAGCCTCTTCCAAAGTATGCGAGTTATGCAGAAGAAAGGCATACACGAATCTGTGCGAAACAAGCCTATCTCAAACGCGACTTCGAGCTCCCATCTGGGTTGGCGAAGAATTCATAGTCACAAAATATATGTGTTGAATCCTAAAGAAAGGGAGTACTATTCATTCTGAGGAAACACCACTACAGAGAAACCGTGTTTCTCCTAACATCTTCCCTGAACATGGTAGACTTTACCAGCGTAAGTGTGAAATCGCGAGGAATGTGCCCCGTGCCTGTCCCACAGACATACTTAGTGTAGAATACCTGTCCCCATTCGAATCTTGTTATGTGAGAAGTGTTTGCAAGAGTAGGAGATAGAGCAGAAGGAACGTGTCCAGGTTTTCATTGTGAGAAGGAAATCCATCAGGAAAGCCATACACGTAAGGATGAGAAGCACTTTAGCATGAAACGGTGAAGGCATCTTGAAAGGGCCCTGTGACGGTGCTGGAGAAAACTCTTCGGAAGTAGGCTTCCCTCAGCTGTCCTATGGTCTCAGTGAGATGAAAGTGATTTCCGTAGTGGCTGTGAAGGCGTAAGGGACATGGCCTAGACTTAACTCTCCGTGTCGAATGTGCCTACAGTCGTGACATGAAGAACGATGTATGGAAATGGAGGATGTGAGCAAGCCTAAGGAAGATGGCATATGTTTGTTTAACTGTAAGAACAAATCTATGGGGTTGCCGTCCTTCGACTACCATCTCTTTTCGTAAGGTTGGAATCAGCTTGTTAAACGTTGTGTGCAAGGAAAGAGATGGAACGCGCGATCCTGTACAGCGAGGAACACGTTGTGCGGAGGGTTTCTCTCTTTTAAGTCCGGTGCCCTGCAGGTGGATGGGTCTTCAAATGGACGTGGGCTCCCCTCAGGCCTAGTAGCCTTACACTGAACTCTGAGAAACAAGGCCACGTCAAACAGGCTTTCGTGCGAACATCTTGGTTCTTGAAGATAAAGGCCCTTGGAGATATATGTGTTGTTCTCCAAGGGAATGTTCTTATACTCCCCTCTCAAGAAACAAAGCTGCAGGGAAATAGTCTTTCCACTACCACCTATAGGGACGAAGGCGGAAGCCATTTCCAACGTTCGCAGTGAAGGCACAAATACTGTGTCATGTACCACTGCTTGAGAAAAAGTTGTGTCGAAAGTTTCTCCCTACTCAGATCTTGTTTCAGGAAGATAAAAGCGTTTTCAGTTCTTTGCCTGAAAGCGTAAGGAAAATGCAATAGGCTGAATTGTGAAGAAAGAAGTGGGTCGAATGTGACCACCACGTCACAAGTTGTCCCCTACAGAGGTGTGTGTCTGGAAATCGGAGGAAGCGTAAGGAACGTGCTATACACTTAGTTCCATAAAACAACGCTGTGGAGGGGCGGTCCTTCAACTGCCATCTCCTCTGCTAAGAAACGAACGGATTGAGGCAAAGTGTGAAAGAAAGCAGAGGGGAAGCGTGATCTACCTTACCCGCGGAACAACTTCTTACGGAGGGTTTTCTCAACGAGCACCATTCATGGTTCACGAAGATAGAAGCCTCTTCCAAAGTATGCGAGTTATGCAGAAGAAAGGCATACACGAATGTGTGCGAACCAAGTCTATCTCAAACGCGACTTCGAGCTCCCTTCTGGGTTCGTGAGGAATTCATAGTCACAAAACGTATGTGTTGAATCCTAAACAAAGGGAATACTATTCAGTCTGAAGAAACACCACTGCAGAGAAACCGTGTTTCTACTAACATCATCCCTGAACATGGTAGACTTTTCCAACGTAAGTGTGAAATCGCAAGGAATGAGCCCCGTGCCTATCCCACAGACATACTTAGTGTAGAATGTCTGTCCCCATTCGAATCTTGTTCTGGGAGAAGTGATTTCAGGAGTAGGAGAGAGAGCAGATGGAACGTATGAAGGTTCACATTGTGAGAAGGAAATCCATCAGGAAAGCCATACACGTAAGGATGAGAAACACTTTAGCATGAAAGGGTGAAGGCATCTTGAAAGGGCCCTGTGACGGTGCTGGAGAAACCTCTTCTGAAGTAGGCTTCCCTCAGCTGTCCAATGGCTTCAGTGAGATGAAAGTGCTTTCTGTAGTCGGTGTGAAGGCGTAAGGGACATGGCCTAGACTTAACTCTCTGTGTCGAATGTGCCTACAGTCGTGACATGAAGAACGATGTATGGAAATGGAGGATGTGAGCAAGCCTAAGGAAGATGGCATACGTGTGTTTAACTCTAAGAACAAATCTATAGTGTTGCCGTCCTTCGACTACCATCTCTTTCGTAAGGTTGGAAGCAGCTTGTTAAGCGTTCTGTGCAAGGAAAGAGATGGAACGCGCGATTCTGTACAGCGAGGAACACGTTGTGCGGAGGGTTTCTCTCCTTTAAGTCCTGTGTCATGAAGGTGGACGGGTCTTCAAATGGACGTGGGCTCGCCTCAGGCCTAGTAGCCTTACACTGAACTCTGAGAAACAAGGCCACGTCAAACAGGCTTTCATGCGAACATCTTGGTTCTTGAAGATAAAGGCCCTTGGAGATATATGTGTTGTTCTCTAAGAGAAGGTTCTTATACTCACCTCTCAAGAAGCAAAACTGCAGGGAAATAGTCTTTCCACTACCACCTATAGGGACGAAGACGGAATCCATTTCCAACGTTCGCAGTGAAGGCACAAATACTGTGTCATGTACCACTGCTTGAGAAAGAAGTTATGTCGAATGTTTCTCCTACTCAGATCTTGTTTCAGGAAGCTAGAAACGTTTTCGGTTCTTTGCCTGAAAGCGTAAGGGAAATGCCATAGGCTGAATTGTGAAGAAAAATGTGGGTCGAATGTGACCACCAAGTCACAAGTTGTCCCCTATAGAGGTGTGTGTCTGGAAATCGGAGGAAGCGTAAGGAACGTGCTATACACTTAGTTCCACAAAACAACGCAGTTGAGGTGCGGTCCTTCGAGTGCCATCTCCTCTGCTAAGAAACGAACGGATTGAGGCAAAGTGTGAAAGAAAGCAGAGGGGAAGCGTGATCTACCTTACCCGCGGAACAACTTCTTACGGAGGGTTTTCTCAACGAGCACCATTCATGGGTCACGAAGATAGAAGTGTCTTCCAAAGTATGCGAGTTTTTCAGAAGAAACGCATACACGAATCTGTGCGAAACAAGTCTATATCAAACGCGACTTCGAGCTCCCATCTGGGTTGGCGAAGAATTCATAGTCACAAAATATATGTGTTGAATCCTAAACAAAGGGAGTACTATTCATTCTGAGGAAACACCACTACAGAGAAACCGTGTTTCTCCTAACATCTTCCCTGAACATGGTAGACTTTACCAGCGTAAGTGTGAAATCGCGAGGAATGTGCCCCGTGCCTGTCCCGCAGACATACTTAGTGTAGAATACCTGTCCCCATTCGCATCTTGTTCTGTGAGAAGTGTTTGCAAGAGTAGTAGATAGAGCAGAAGGAAAGTGTCAAGGTTTTCATTGTGAGAAGGAAATCCATCAGGAAAGCCATACACGTAAGGATGAGAAGCACTTTAGCGTGAAACGGTGAAGGCATCTTGAAAGGGCCCTGTGACGGTGCTGGAGAAAACTCTTCGGAAGTAGGCTTCCCTCAGCTGCCCTATGGTTTCAGTGAGATGAAAGTGTTTTCCGTAGTGGCTGTGAAGGCGTAAGGGACATGGCCTAGACTTAACTCTCCGTGTCGAATGTGCCTACAGTCGTGACATGAAGAACGATGTATGGAAATGGAGGATGTGAGCAAGCCTAAGGAAGATGGCATATGTTTGTTTAACTGTAAGAACAAATCTATGGTGTTGCCGTCCTTCGACTACCATCTCTTTTCGTAAGGTTGGAATCAGCTTGTTAAACGTTGTGTGCAAGGAAAGAGATGGAACGCGCGATCCTGTACAGCGAGGAACACGTTGTGCGGAGGGTTTCTCTCTTTTAAGTCCTGTGCCCTGCAGGTGGATGGGTCTTCAAATGGACGTGGGCTCGCCTCAGGCCTAGTAGCCTTACACTGAACTCTGAGAAACAAGGGCACGTCAAACAGGCTTTCGTGCGAACATCTTGGTTCTTGAAGATAAAGGCCCTTGGAGATATATGTGTTGTTCTCCAAGGGAATGTTCTTATACTCCCCTCTCAAGAAACAAAGCTGCAGGGAAATAGTCTTTCCACTACCACCTATAGGGACGAAGGCGGAAGCCATTTCCAACGTTCGCAGTGAAGGCACAAATACTGTGTCATGTACCACTGCTTGAGAAAAAGTTGTGTCGAAAGTTTCTCCCTACTCAGATCTTGTTTCAGGAAGATAAAAGCGTTTTCAGTTCTTTGCTGAAAGCGTAAGGTAAATGCAATAGGCTGAATTGTGAAGAAAAAAGTGGGTCGAATGTGACCACCACGTCCCATGTTGTCCCCTGCAGAGGTGTGTGTCTGAAAATCGGAGGACGCGTAAGGAACGTGCTATACACTTAGTTCCCCAAACAATGCTGTGGAGGGGCGGTCCTTCGACTGCCATCTCCTCTGCTAAGAAAAGAACGGATTGAGGCAAAGTGTGAAAGAAACCAGAGGGGAAGCGTGATCTACCTTACCCGCGGAACAACTTCTTACGGAGGGTTTTCTCAACGAGCACCATTCATGGGTCACGAAGAGAGAA
Source organism: Eumetopias jubatus (assembly GCF_037043125.1). Lineage (NCBI taxonomy): Eukaryota > Metazoa > Chordata > Mammalia > Carnivora > Otariidae > Eumetopias > Eumetopias jubatus. The sequence continues at coordinate 1,383,689 of NW_028274854.1, forward strand.
GCCTCTTCCAAAGTATGCGAGTTATGCAGAAGAAAGGCATACACGAATCTGTGCGAAACAAGTCTATCTCAAACGCGACTTTGAGCTCCCATCTGGGTTGGCGAAGAATTCATAGTCACAAAATATATGTGTTGAATCCTAAAGAAAGGGAGTACTATTCATTCTGAGGAAACACCACTACAGAGAAACCGTGTTTCTCCTAACATCTTCCCTGAACATGGTAGACTTTACCAACGTAAGTGTGAAATCGCAAGGAATGAGCCCCGTGCCTATCCCACAGACATACTTAGTGTAGAATGTCTGTCCCCATTCGAATCTTGTTCTGGGAGAAGTGTTTTCAGGAGTAGGAGAGAGAGCAGATGGAACGTATGAAGGTTTTCATTGTGAGAAGGAAATCCATCAGGAAAGCCATACACGTAAGGATGAGAAGCACTTTAGCATGAAAGGGTGAAGGCATCTTGAAAGGGTCCTGTGACGGTGCTGGAGAAACCTCTTCGGAAGTAGGCTTCCCTCAGCTGTCCTATGGTTTCAGTGAGATGAAAGTGCTTTCCGTAGTGGGTGTGAAGGCGTAAGGGACATGGCCTACACTTAACTTTCCGTGTCGAATGTGCCTACAGTCGTGACATGAAGAACGATGTATGGAAATGGAGGATGTGAGCAAGCCTAAGGAAGATGGCATACGTGTGTTTAACTGTAAGAACAAATCTATAGTGTTGCCGTCCTTCGACTACCATCTCTTTCGTAAGGTTGGAAGCAGCTTGTTAAGCGCTGTGTGCAAGGAAAGAGATGGAACGCGTGACCCTGTACAGGGAGGAAAACGTTGTGCGGAGGGTTTCTCTCCTTTAAGTCCTGTGTCATGCAGGTGGATGGGTCTTCAAATGGACGTGGGCTCGCCTCAGGCCTAGTAGCCTTACACTGAACTCTGAGAAACAAGGCCACGTCAAACAAGCTTTCGTGCGAACATCTTGGTTCTTGAAGATAAAGGCCCTTGGAGATATATGTGTTGTTCTCTAAGGGAAGGTTCTTATACTCCCCTCTCAAGAAACAAGGCTGCAGGGAAATAGTCTTTCCACTACCACCTATAGGGACGAAGGCGGAAGCCATTTCCAACGTTCGCAGTGAAGGCACAAATACTGTGTCATGTACCACTGCTTGAGAAAAAGTTGTGTCGAAAGTTTCTCCCTACTCAGGTCTTGTTTCAGGAAGATAAAAGCGTTTTCAGTTCTTTGCCTGAAAGCGTAAGGAAAATGCAATAGCCTGAATTGTGAAGAAAGAAGTGGGTCGAATGTGACCACCACGTCACAAGTTGTCCCCTACAGAGGTGTGTGTCTGGAAATCGGAGGAAGCGTAAGGAACGTGCTATACACTTAGTTCCACAAAACAACACTGTGGAGGGGCGGTCCTTCGACTGCCATCTCTTCTGCTAAGAAACGAACGGATTGAGGCAAAGTGTGAAAGAAAGCAGAGGGGAAGCGTGATCTAACTTACCGGCGGAACAACTTCTTACGGAGGGTTTTCTCAACGAGCACCATTCATGGGTCACGAAGAGAGAAGCCTCTTCCAAAGTATGCGAGTTATGCAGAAGAAAGGCATACACGAATCTGTGCGAAACAAGTCTATCTCAAACGCGACTTCGAGCTCCCATCTGGGTTGGCGAAGAATTCATAGTCACAAAATATATGTGTTGAATCCTAAAGAAAGGGAGTACTATTCATTCTGAGGAAACACCACTACAGAGAAACCGTGTTTCTCCTAACATCTTCCCTGAACATGGTAGACTTTACCAGCGTAAGTGTGAAATCGCGAGGAATGTGCCCCGTGCCTGTCCCACAGACATACTTAGTGTAGAATACCTGTCCCCATTCGAATCTTGTTCTGTGAGAAGTGTTTGCAAGAGTAGGAGATAGAGCAGAAGGAACGTGTCCAGGTTTTCATTGTGAGAAGGAAATCCGTCAGGAAAGCCATACACGTAAGGATGAGAAGCACTTTAGCATGAAACGGTGAAGGCAACTTGAAAGGGCCCTGTGACGGTGCTGGAGAAAACTCTTCGGAAGTAGGCTTCCCTCAGCTGTCCTATGGTCTCAGTGAGATGAAAGTGATTTCCGTCGTGGCTGTGAAGGCGTAAGGGACATGGCCTAGACTTAACTCTCCGTGTCGAATGTGCCTACAGTCGTGACATGAAGAACGATGTATGGAAATGGAGGATGTGAGCAAGCCTAAGGAAGATGGCATATGTTTGTTTAACTGTAAGAACAAATCTATGGGGTTGCCGTCCTTCGACTACCATCTCTTTTCGTAAGGTTGGAATCAGCTTGTTAAACGTTGTGTGCAAGGAAAGAGATGGAACGCGCGATCCTGTACAGCGAGGAACACGTTGTGCGGAGGGTTTCTCTCTTTTAAGTCCGGTGCCCTGCAGGTGGATGGGTCTTCAAATGGACGTGGGCTCCCCTCAGGCCTAGTAGCCTTACACTGAACTCTGAGAAACAAGGCCACGTCAAACAGGCTTTCGTGCGAACATCTTGGTTCTTGAAGATAAAGGCCCTTGGACATATATGTGTTGTTCTCTAAGGGAAGGTTCTTATACTCCCCTCTCAAGAAACAAGGCTGCAGGGAAATAGTCTTTCCACTACCACCTATAGGGACGAAGACGGAAGCCATTTCCAACGTTCGCAGTGAAGGCACAAATACTGTGTCATGTACCACTGCTTGAGAAAAAGTTGTGTCGAAAGTTTCTCCCTACTCAGATCTTGTTTCAGGAAGATAAAAGCGTTTTCAGTTCTTTGCCTGAAAGCGTAAGGAAAATGCAATAGCCTGAATTGTGAAGAAAGAAGTGGGTCGAATGTGACCACCACGTCACAAGTTGTCCCCTACAGAGGTGTGTGTCTGGAAATCGGAGGAAGCGTAAGGAACGTGCTATACACTTAGTTCCACAAAACAACACTGTGGAGGGGCGGTCCTTCGACTGCCATCTCTTCTGCTAAGAAACGAACGGATTGAGGCAAAGTGTGAAAGAAAGCAGAGGGGAAGCGTGATCTAACTTACCGGCGGAACAACTTCTTACGGAGGGTTTTCTCAACGAGCACCATTCATGGGTCACGAAGAGAGAAGCCTCTTCCAAAGTATGCGAGTTATGCAGAAGAAAGGCATACACGAATCTGTGCGAAACAAGTCTATCTCAAACGCGACTTCGAGCTCCCATCTGGGTTGGCGAAGAATTCATAGTCACAAAATATATGTGTTGAATCCTAAAGAAAGGGAGTACTATTCATTCTGAGGAAACACCACTACAGAGAAACCGTGTTTCTCCTAACATCTTCCCTGAACATGGTAGACTTTACCAGCGTAAGTGTGAAATCGCGAGGAATGTGCCCCGTGCCTGTCCCACAGACATACTTAGTGTAGAATACCTGTCCCCATTCGAATCTTGTTCTGTGAGAAGTGTTTGCAAGAGTAGGAGATAGAGCAGAAGGAACGTGTCCAGGTTTTCATTGTGAGAAGGAAATCCGTCAGGAAAGCTATACACGTAAGGATGAGAAGCACTTTAGCATGAAACGGTGAAGGCATCTTGAAAGGGCCCTGTGACGGTGCTGGAGAAAACTCTTCGGAAGTAGGCTTCCCTCAGCTGTCCTATGGTCTCAGTGAGATGAAAGTGATTTCCGTAGTGGCTGTGAAGGCGTAAGGGACATGGCCTAGACTTAACTCTCCGTGTCGAATGTGCCTACAGTCGTGACATGAAGAACGATGTATGGAAATGGAGGATGTGAGCAAGCCTAAGGAAGATGGCATATGTTTGTTTAACTGTAAGAACAAATCTATGGGGTTGCCGTCCTTCGACTACCATCTCTTTTCGTAAGGTTGGAATCAGCTTGTTAAACGTTGTGTGCAAGGAAAGAGATGGAACGCGCGATCCTGTACAGCGAGGAACACGTTGTGCGGAGGGTTTCTCTCTTTTAAGTCCGGTGCCCTGCAGGTGGATGGGTCTTCAAATGGACGTGGGCTCCCCTCAGGCCTAGTAGCCTTACACTGAACTCTGAGAAACAAGGCCACGTCAAACAGGCTTTCGTGCGAACATCTTGGTTCTTGAAGATAAAGGCCCTTGGAGATATATGTGTTGTTCTCCAAGGGAATGTTCTTATACTCCCCTCTCAAGAAACAAAGCTGCAGGGAAATAGTCTTTCCACTACCACCTATAGGGACGAAGGCGGAAGCCATTTCCAACGTTCGCAGTGAAGGCACAAATACTGTGTCATATACCACTGCTTGAGAAAAAGTTGTGTCGAAAGTTTCTCCCTACTCAGATCTTGTTTCAGGAAGATAAAAGCGTTTTCAGTTCTTTGCCTGAAAGCGTAAGGAAAATGCAATAGGCTGAATTGTGAAGAAAAAAGTGGGTCGAATGTGACCACCACGTCACAAGTTGTCCCCTGCAGAGGTGTGTGTCTGGAAATCGGAGGAAGCGTAAGGAACGTGCTATACACTTAGTTCCAGAAAACAACGCTGTGGAGGGGCGGTCCTTCGACTGCCATCTCCTCTGCTAAGAAACGAACGGATTGAGGCAAAGTGTGAAAGAAAGCAGAGGGGAAGCGTGATCTACCTTACCCGCGGAACAACTTCTTATGGAGGGTTTTCTCAACGAGCACCATTCATGGGTCACGAAGAGAGAAGCCTCTTCCAAAGTATGCGAGTTATGCAGAAGAAAGGCATACACGAATCTGTGCGAAACAAGTCTATCTCAAACGCGACTTTGAGCTCCCATCTGGGTTGGCGAAGAATTCATAGTCACAAAATATATGTGTTGAATCCTAAAGAAAGGGAGTACTATTCATTCTGAGGAAACACCACTACAGAGAAACCGTGTTTCTCCTAACATCTTCCCTGAACATGGTAGACTTTACCAACGTAAGTGTGAAATCGCAAGGAATGAGCCCCGTGCCTATCCCACAGACATACTTAGTGTAGAATGTCTGTCCCCATTCGAATCTTGTTCTGGGAGAAGTGTTTTCAGGAGTAGGAGAGAGAGCAGATGGAACGTATGAAGGTTTTCATTGTGAGAAGGAAATCCATCAGGAAAGCCATACACGTAAGGATGAGAAGCACTTTAGCATGAAAGGGTGAAGGCATCTTGAAAGGGCCCTGTGACGGTGCTGGAGAAACCTCTTCTGAAGTAGGCTTCCCTCAGCTGTCCAATGGCTTCAGTGAGATGAAAGTGCTTTCTCTAGTCGGTGTGAAGGCGTAAGGGACATGGCCTAGACTTAACTCTCTGTGTCGAATGTGCCTACAGTCGTGACATGAAGAACGATGTATGGAAATGGAGGATGTGAGCAAGCCTAAGGAAGATGGCATACGTGTGTTTAACTCTAAGAACAAATCTATAGTGTTGCCGTCCTTCGACTACCATCTCTTTCGTAAGGTTGGAAGCAGCTTGTTAAGCGTTCTGTGCAAGGAAAGAGATGGAACGCGCGATCCTGTACAGCGAGGAACACGTTGTGCGGAGGGTTTCTCCCTTTTAAGTCCGGTGCCCTGCAGGTGGATGGGTCTTCAAATGGACGTGGGCTCCCCTCAGGCCTAGTAGCCTTACACTGAACTCTGAGAAACAAGGCCACGTCAAACAGGCTTTCGTGCGAACATCTTGGTTCTTGAAGATAAAGGCCCTTGGAGATATATGTGTTGTTCTCCAAGGGAATGTTCTTATACTCCCCTCTCAAGAAACAAAGCTGCAGGGAAATAGTCTTTCCACTGCCACCTATAGGGACGAAGGCGGAAGCCATTTCCAACGTTCGCAGTGAAGGCACAAATACTGTGTCATGTACCACTGCTTGAGAAAAAGTTGTGTCGAAAGTTTCTCCCTACTCAGATCTTGTTTCAGGAAGATAAATGCGTTTTCAGTTCTTTGCCTGAAAGCGTAAGGAAAATGCAATAGGCTGAATTGTGAAGAAAAAAGTAGGTCGAATGTGACCACCACGTCACAAGTTGTCCCCTACAGAGGTGTGTGTCTGGAAATCGGAGGAAGCGTAAGGAACGTGCTATACACTTAGTTCCACAAAACAACGCTGTGGAGGGGCGGTCCTTCAACTGCCATCTCCTCTGCTAAGAAACGAACGGATTGAGGCAAAGTGTGAAAGAAAGCAGAGGGGAAGCGTGATCTACCTTACCCGCGGAACAACTTCTTACGGAGGGTTTTCTCAACGAGCACCATTCATGGGTCACGAAGATAGAAGTGTCTTCCAAAGTATGCGAGTTTTTCAGAAGAAACGCATACACGAATCTGTGCGAAACAAGTCTATATCAAACGCGACTTCGAGCTCCCATCTGGGTTGGCGAAGAATTCATAGTCACAAAATATATGTGTTGAATCCTAAAGAAAGGGAGTACTATTCATTCTGGGGAAACACCACTACAGAGAAACCGTGTTTCTCCTAACATCTTCCCTGAACATGGTAGACTTTACCAGCGTAAGTGTGAAATCGCGAGGAATGTGCCCCGTGCCTGTCCCACAGACATCCTTAGTGTAGAATACCTGTCCCCATTCGAATCTTGTTCTGTGAGAAGTGTTTGCAAGAGTAGGAGATAGAGCAGAAGGAACGTGTCCAGGTTTTCATTGTGAGAAGGAAATCCATCAGGAAAGCCATACACGTAAGGATGAGAAGCACTTTAGCATGAAACGGTGAAGGCATCTTGAAAGGGCCCGGTGACGGTGCTGGAGAAAACTCTTCGGAAGTAGGCTTCCCTCAGCTGTCCTATGGTCTCAGTGAGATGAAAGTGTTTTCCGTAGTGGCTGTGAAGGCGTAAGGGACATGGCCTAGACTTAACTCTCCGTGTCGAATGTGCCTACAGTCGTGACATGAAGAACGATGTATGGAAATGGAGGATGTGAGCAAGCCTAAGGAAGATGGCATATGTTTGTTTAACTGTAAGAACAAATCTATGGGGTTGCCGTCCTTCGACTACCATCTCTTTTCGTAAGGTTGGAATCAGCTTGTTAAACGTTGTGTGCAAGGAAAGAGATGGAACGCGCGATCCTGTACAGCGAGGAACACGTTGTGCGGAGGGTTTCTCTCTTTTAAGTCCGGTGCCCTGCAGGTGGATGGGTCTTCAAATGGACGTGGGCTCCCCTCAGGCCTAGTAGCCTTACACTGAACTCTGAGAAACAAGGCCACGTCAAACAGGCTTTCGTGCGAACATCTTGGTTCTTGAAGATAAAGGCCCTTGGAGATATATGTGTTGTTCTCCAAGGGAATGTTCTTATACTCCCCTCTCAAGAAACAAAGCTGCAGGGAAATAGTCTTTCCACTACCACCTATAGGGACGAAGGCGGAAGCCATTTCCAACGTTCGCAGTGAAGGCACAAATACTGTGTCATGTACCACTGCTTGAGAAAAAGTTGTGTCGAAAGTTTCTCCCTACTCAGATCTTGTTTCAGGAAGATAAAAGCGTTTTCAGTTCTTTGCCTGAAAGCGTAAGGAAAATGCAATAGGCTGAATTGTGAAGAAAAAAGTGGGTCGAATGTGACCACCACGTCACAAGTTGTCCCCTACAGAGGTGTGTGTCTGGAAATCGGAGGAAGCGTAAGGAACGTGCTATACACTTAGTTCCACAAAACAACGCTGTGGAGGGGCGGTCCTTCAACTGCCATCTCCTCTGCTAAGAAACGAACGGATTGAGGCAAAGTGTCAAAGAAAGCAGAGGGGAAGCGTGATCTACCTTACCCGCGGAACAACTTCTTACGGAGGGTTTTCTCAACGAGCACCATTCATGGGTCACGAAGATAGAAGTGTCTTCCAAAGTATGCGAGTTTTTCAGAAGAAACGCATACACGAATCTGTGCGAAACAAGTCTATATCAAACGCGACTTCGAGCTCCCATCTGGGTTGGCGAAGAATTCATAGTCACAAAATATATGTGTTGAATCCTAAACAAAGGGAGTACTATTCATTCTGAGGAAACACCACTACAGAGAAACCGTGTTTCTCCTAACATCTTCCCTGAACATGGTAGACTTTACCAGCGTAAGTGTGAAATCGCGAGGAATGTGCCCCGTGCCTGTCCCACAGACATCCTTAGTGTAGAATACCTGTCCCCATTCGAATCTTGTTCTGTGAGAAGTGTTTGCAAGAGTAGTAGATAGAGCAGAAGGAAAGTGTCAAGGTTTTCATTGTGAGAAGGAAATCCATCAGGAAAGCCATACAGTAAGGATGAGAAGCACTTTAGCATGAAACGGTGAAGGCATCTTGAAAGGGCCTTGTGACGGTGCTGGAGAAAACTCTTCGGAAGTAGGCTTCCCTCAGCTGCCCTATGGTTTCAGTGAGATGAAAGTGTTTTCCGTAGTGGCTGTGAAGGCGTAAGGGACATGGCCTAGACTTAACTCTCCGTGTCGAATGTGCCTACAGTCGTGACATGAAGAACGATGTATGGAAATGGAGGATGTGAGCAAGCCTAAGGAAGATGGCATATGTTTGTTTAACTGTAAGAACAAATCTATGGTGTTGCCGTCCTTCGACTACCATCTCTTTTCGTAAGGTTGGAATCAGCTTGTTAAACGTTGTGTGCAAGGAAAGAGATGGAACGCGCGATCCTGTACAGCGAGGAACACGTTGTGCGGAGGGTTTCTCTCTTTTAAGTCCTGTGCCCTGCAGGTGGATGGGTCTTCAAATGGACGTGGGCTCGCCTCAGGCCTAGTAGCCTTACACTGAACTCTGAGAAACAAGGCCACGTCAAACAGGCTTTCGTGCGAACATCTTGGTTCTTGAAGATAAAGGCCCTTGGAGATATATGTGTTGTTCTCCAAGGGAATGTTCTTATACTCCCCTCTCAAGAAACAAAGCTGCAGGGAAATAGTCTTTCCACTACCACCTATAGGGACGAAGGCGGAAGCCATTTCCAACGTTCGCCGTGAAGGCACAAATACTGTGTCATGTACCACTGCTTGAGAAAAGGTTGTGTCGAAAGTTTCTCCCTACTCAGATCTTGTTTCAGGAAGATAAAAGCGTTTTCAGTTCTTTGCCTGAAAGCGTAAGGAAAATGGAATAGGCTGAATTGTGAAGAAAAAAGTGGGTCGAATATGTCCACCAAGTCACAAGTTGTCCCCTACAGAGGTGTGTGTCTGGAAATCGGAGGAAGCGTAAGGAACGTGCTATACACTTAGTTCCACAAAACAACGCTGTGAAGGTGCGGTCCTTCGAGTGCCATCTCCTCTGCTAAGAAACGAACGGATTGAGGCAAAGTGTGAAAGAAAGCAGAGGGGAAGCGTGATCTACCTTACCCGCGGAACAACTTCTTACGGAGGGTTTTCTCAACGAGCACCATTCATGGGTCACGAAGATAGAAGCGTCTTCCAAAGTAGGCGAGTTATGCAGAAGAAAGGCATACACGAATCTGTGCGAAACAAGTCTATCTCAAACGCGACTTCGAGCTCCCATCTGGGTTGGCGAAGAATTCATAGTCACAAAATATATGTGTTGAATCCTAAAGAAAGGGAGTACTATTCATTCTGAGGAAACACCACTACAGAGAAACCGTGTTTCTCCTAACATCTTCCCTGAACTTGGTAGACTTTACCAGCGTAAGTGTGAAATCGCGAGGAATGTGCCCCGTGCCTGTCCCACAGACATACTTAGTGTAGAATACCTGTCCCCATTCGAATCTTGTTCTGTGAGAAGTGTTTGAAAGAGTAGGAGATAGAGCAGAAGGAACGTGTCAAGGTTTTCATTGTGAGAAGGAAATCCATCAGGAAAGCCATACACGTAAGGATGAGAAGCACTTTAGCATGAAACGGTGAAGGCATCTTGAAAGGGCCCTTGTGACTGTGCTGGAGAAAACTCTTCGGAAGTAGGCTTCCCTCAGCTGTCCTATGGTTTCAGTGAGATGAAAGTGTTTTCCGTAGTGGCTGTGAAGGCGAAAGGGACATGGCCTAGACTTAACTCTCCGTGTCGAATGTGCCTACAGTCGTGACATGAAGAACGATGTATGGAAATGGAGGATGTGAGCAAGCCTAAGGAAGATGGCATATGTTTGTTTAACTGTAAGAACAAATCTATGGGGTTGCCGTCCTTCGACTACCATCTCTTTTCGTAAGGTTGGAATCAGCTTGTTAAACGTTGTGTGCAAGGAAAGAGATGGAACGCGCGATCCTGTACAGCGAGGAACACGTTGTGCGGAGGGTTTCTCTCTTTTAAGTCCGGTGCCCTGCAGGTGGATGGGTCTTCAAATGGACGTGGGCTCCCCTCAGGCCTAGTAGCCTTACACTGAACTCTGAGAAACAAGGCCACGTCAAACAGGCTTTCGTGCGAACATCTTGGTTCTTGAAGATAAAGGCCCTTGGAGATATATGTGTTGTTCTCCAAGGGAATGTTCTTATACTCCCCTCTCAAGAAACAAAGCTGCAGGGAAATAGTCTTTCCACTACCACCTATAGGGACGAAGGCGGAAGCCATTTCCAACGTTCGCAGTGAAGGCACAAATACTGTGTCATGTACCACTGCTTGAGAAAAAGTTGTGTCGAAAGTTTCTCCCTACTCAGATCTTGTTTCAGGAAGATAAAAGCGTTTTCAGTTCTTTGCCTGAAAGCGTAAGGAAAATGCAATAGGCTGAATTGTGAAGAAAAAAGTGGGTCGAATGTGACCACCACGTCACAAGTTGTCCCCTACAGAGGTGTGTGTCTGGAAATCGGAGGAAGCGTAAGGAACGTGCTATACACTTAGTTCCACAAAACAACGCTGTGGAGGGGCGGTCCTTCAACTGCCATCTCCTCTGCTAAGAAACGAACGGATTGAGGCAAAGTGTGAAAGAAAGCAGAGGGGAAGCGTGATCTACCTTACCCGCGGAACAACTTCTTACGGAGGGTTTTCTCAACGAGCACCATTCATGGGTCACGAAGATAGAAGTGTCTTCCAAAGTATGCGAGTTTTTCAGAAGAAACGCATACACGAATCTGTGCGAAACAAGTCTATATCAAACGCGACTTCGAGCTCCCATCTGGGTTGGCGAAGAATTCATAGTCACAAAATATATGTGTTGAATCCTAAACAAAGGGAGTACTATTCATTCTGAGGAAACACCACTACAGAGAAACCGTGTTTCTCCTAACATCTTCCCTGAACATGGTAGACTTTACCAGCGTAAGTGTGAAATCGCGAGGAATGTGCCCCGTGCCTGTCCCACAGACATGCTTAGTGTAGAATACCTGTCCCCATTCGAATCTTGTTCTGTGAGAAGTGTTTGCAAGAGTAGTAGATAGAGCAGAAGGAAAGTGTCAAGGTTTTCATTGTGAGAAGGAAATCCATCAGGAAACCATACACGTAAGGATGAGAAGCACTTTAGCATGAAACGGTGAAGGCATCTTGAAAGGGCCCTGTGACGGTGCTGGAGAAAACTCTTCGGAAGTAGGCTTCCCTCAGCTGCCCTATGGTTTCAGTGAGATGAAAGTGTTTTCCGTAGTGGCTGTGAAGGCGTAAGGGACATGGCCTAGACTTAACTCTCCGTGTCGAATGTGCCTACAGTCGTGACATGAAGAACGATGTATGAAAATGGAGGATGTGAGCAAGCCTAAGGAAGATGGCATATGTTTGTTTAACTGTAAGAACAAATCTATGGAGTTGCCGTCCTTCGACTACCATCTCTTTTCGTAAGGTTGGAATCAGCTTGTTAAACGTTGTGTGCAAGGAAAGAGATGGAACGCGCGATCCTGTACAGCGAGGAACACGTTGTGCGGAGGGTTTCTCTCTTTTAAGTCCTGTGCCCTGCAGGTGGATGGGTCTTCAAATGGACGTGGGCTCGCCTCAGGCCTAGTAGCCTTACACTGAACTCTGAGAAACAAGGGCACGTCAAACAGGCTTTCGTGCGAACATCTTGGTTCTTGAAGATAAAGGCCCTTGGAGATATATGTGTTGTTCTCCAAGGGAAAGTTCTTATACTCCCCTCTCAAGAAACAAAGCTGCAGGGAAATAGTCTTTCCACTACCACCTATAGGGACGAAGGCGGAAGCCATTTCCAACGTTCGCCGTGAAGGCACAAATACTGTGTCATGTACCACTGCTTGAGAAAAGGTTGTGTCGAAAGTTTCTCCCTACTCAGATCTTGTTTCAGGAAGATAAAAGCGTTTTCAATTCTTTGCCTGAAAGCGTAAGGAAAATGGAATAGGCTGAATTGTGAAGAAAAAAGTGGGTCGAATATGTCCACCAAGTCACAAGTTGTCCCCTACAGAGGTGTGTGTCTGGAAATCGGAGGAAGCGTAAGGAACGTGCTATACACTTAGTTCCACAAAACAACGCTGTGGAGGTGCGGTCCTTCGAGTGCCATCTCCTCTGCTAAGAAACGAACGGATTTAGGCAAAGTGTGAAAGAAAGCAGAGGGGAAGCGTGATCTACCTTACCCGCGGAACAACTTCTTACGGAGGGTTTTCTCAACGAGCACCATTCATGGTTCACGAAGATAGAAGCCTCTTCCAAAGTATGCGAGTTATGCAGAAGAAAGGCATACACGAATGTGTGCGAACCAAGTCTATCTCAAACGCGACTTCGAGCTCCCTTCTGGGTTCGTGAGGAATTCATAGTCACAAAACGTATGTGTTGAATCCTAAACAAAGGGAATACTATTCAGTCTGAAGAAACACCACTGCAGAGAAACCGTGTTTCTACTAACATCATCCCTGAACATGGTAGACTTTTCCAACGTAAGTGTGAAATCGCAAGGAATGAGCCCCGTGCCTATCCCACAGACATACTTAGTGTAGAATGTCTGTCCCCATTCGAATCTTGTTCTGGGAGAAGTGATTTCAGGAGTAGGAGAGAGAGCAGATGGAACGTATGAAGGTTCACATTGTGAGAAGGAAATCCATCAGGAAAGCCATACACGTAAGGATGAGAAACACTTTAGCATGAAAGGGTGAAGGCATCTTGAAAGGGCCCTGTGACGGTGCTGGAGAAACCTCTTCTGAAGTAGGCTTCCCTCAGCTGTCCAATGGCTTCAGTGAGATGAAAGTGCTTTCTGTAGTCGGTGTGAAGGCGTAAGGGACATGGCCTAGACTTAACTCTCTGTGTCGAATGTGCCTACAGTCGTGACATGAAGAACGATGTATGGAAATGGAGGATGTGAGCAAGCCTAAGGAAGATGGCATACGTGTGTTTAACTCTAAGAACAAATCTATAGTGTTGCCGTCCTTCGACTACCATCTCTTTTGTAAGGTTGGAAGCAGCTTGTTAAACGTTGTGTGCAAGGAAAGAGATGGAACGCGCGATCCTGTACAGCGAGGAACACGTTGTGCGGAGGGTTTCTCCCTTTTAAGTCCGGTGCCCTGCAGGTGGATGGGTCTTCAAATGGACGTGGGCTCCCCTCAGGCCTAGTAGCCTTACACTGAACTCTGAGAAACAAGGCCACGTCAAACAGGCTTTCGTGCGAACATCTTGGTTCTTGAAGATAAAGGCCCTTGGAGATATATGTGTTGTTCTCCAAGGGAATGTTCTTATACTCCCCTCTCAAGAAACAAAGCTGCAGGGAAATAGTCTTTCCACTACCACCTATAGGGACGAAGGCGGAAGCCATTTCCAACGTTCGCAGTGAAGGCACAAATACTGTGTCATGTACCACTGCTTGAGAAAAAGTTGTGTCGAAAGTTTCTCCCTACTCAGATCTTGTTTCAGGAAGATAAAAGCGTTTTCAGTTCTTTGCCTGAAAGCGTAAGGAAAATGCAATAGGCTGAATTGTGAAGAAAAAAGTGGGTCGAATATGACCACCACGTCACAAGTTGTCCCCTACAGAGGTGTGTGTCTGGAAATCGGAGGAAGCGTAAGGAACGTGCTATACACTTAGTTCCACAAAACAACGCTGTGGAGGGGCGGTCCTTCAACTGCCATCTCCTCTGCTAAGAAACGAACGGATTGAGGCAAAGTGTGAAAGAAAGCAGAGGGGAAGCGTGATCTACCTTACCCGCGGAACAACTTCTTACGGAGGGTTTTCTCAACGAGCACCATTCATGGGTCACGAAGATAGAAGTGTCTTCCAAAGTATGCGAGTTTTTCAGAAAAAACGCATACACGAATCTGTGCGAAACAAGTCTATATCAAACGCGACTTCGAGCTCCCATCTGGGTTGGCGAAGAATTCATAGTCACAAAATATATGTGTTGAATCCTAAACAAAGGGAGTACTATTCATTCTGAGGAAACACCACTACAGAGAAACCGTGTTTCTCCTAACATCTTCCCTGAACATGGTAGACTTTACCAGCGTAAGTGTGAAATCGCGAGGAATGTGCCCCGTGCCTGTCCCACAGACATCCTTAGTGTAGAATACCTGTCCCCATTCGAATCTTGTTCTGTGAGAAGTGTTTGCAAGAGTAGTAGATAGAGCAGAAGGAAAGTGTCAAGGTTTTCATTGTGAGAAGGAAATCCATCAGGAAAGCCATACAGTAAGGATGAGAAGCACTTTAGCATGAAACGGTGAAGGCATCTTGAAAGGGCCCTGTGACGGTGCTGGAGAAAACTCTTCGGAAGTAGGCTTCCCTCAGCTGCCCTATGGTTTCAGTGAGATGAAAGTGTTTTCCGTAGTGGCTGTGAAGGCGTAAGGGACATGGCCTAGACTTAACTCTCCGTGTCGAATGTGCCTACAGTCGTGACATGAAGAACGATGTATGGAAATGGAGGATGTGAGCAAGCCTAAGGAAGATGGCATATGTTTGTTTAACTGTAAGAACAAATCTATGGTGTTGCCGTCCTTCGACTACCATCTCTTTTCGTAAGGTTGGAATCAGCTTGTTAAACGTTGTGTGCAAGGAAAGAGATGGAACGCGCGATCCTGTACAGCGAGGAACACGTTGTGCGGAGGGTTTCTCTCTTTTAAGTCCTGTGCCCTGCAGGTGGATGGGTCTTCAAATGGACGTGGGCTCGCGTCAGGCCTAGTAGCCTTACACTGAACTCTGAGAAACAAGGGCACGTCAAACAGGCTTTCGTGCGAACATCTTGGTTCTTGAAGATAAAGGCCCTTGGAGATATATGTGTTGTTCTCCAAGGGAATGTTCTTATACTCCCCTCTCAAGAAACAAAGCTGCAGGGAAATAGTCTTTCCACTACCACCTATAGTGACGAAGGCGGAAGCCATTTCCAACGTTCGCCGTGAAGGCACAAATACTGTGTCATGTACCACTGCTTGAGAAAAGGTTGTGTCGAAAGTTTCTCCCTACTCAGATCTTGTTTCAGGAAGATAAAAGCGTTTTCAGTTCTTTGCCTGAAAGCGTAAGGAAAATGGAATAGGCTGAATTGTGAAGAAAAAAGTGGGTCGAATAAGTCCACCAAGTCACAAGTTGTCTCCTACAGAGGTGTGTGTCTGGAAATCGGAGGAAGCGTAAGGAACGTGCTATACACTTAGTTCCACAAAACAACGCTGTGGAGGGGCGGTCCTTCAACTGCCATCTCCTCTGCTAAGAAACGAACGGATTGAGGCAAAGTGTGAAAGAAAGCAGAGGGGAAGCGTGATCTACCTTACCCGCGGAACAACTTCTTACGGAGGGTTTTCTCAACGAGCACCATTCATGGTTCACGAAGATAGAAGCCTCTTCCAAAGTATGCGAGTTATGCAGAAGAAAGGCATACACGAATGTGTGCGAACCAAGTCTATCTCAAACGCGACTTCGAGCTCCCTTCTGGGTTCGTGAGGAATTCATAGTCAAAAAACGTATGTGTTGAATCCTAAACAAAGGGAATACTATTCAGTCTGAAGAAACACCACTGCAGAGAAACCGTGTTTCTACTAACATCATCCCTGAACATGGTAGACTTTTCCAACGTAAGTGTGAAATCGCAAGGAATGAGCCCCGTGCCTATCCCACAGACATACTTAGTGTAGAATGTCTGTCCCCATTCGAATCTTGTTCTGGGAGAAGTGATTTCAGGAGTAGGAGAGAGAGCAGATGGAACGTATGAAGGTTTACATTGTGAGAAGGAAATCCATCAGGAAAGCCATACACGTAAGGATGAGAAACACTTTAGCATGAAAGGGTGAAGGCATCTTGAAAGGGCCCTGTGACGGTGCTGGAGAAACCTCTTCTGAAGTAGGCTTCCCTCAGCTGTCCAATGGCTTCAGTGAGATGAAAGTGCTTTCTGTAGTCGGTGTGAAGGCGTAAGGGACATGGCCTAGACTTAACTCTCTGTGTCGAATGTGCCTACAGTCGTGACATGAAGAACGATGTATGGAAATGGAGGATGTGAGCAAGCCTAAGGAAGATGGCATACGTGTGTTTAACTCTAAGAACAAATCTATAGTGTTGCCGTCCTTCGACTACCATCTCTTTCGTAAGGTTGGAAGCAGCTTGTTAAGCGTTCTGTGCAAGGAAAGAGATGGAACGCGCGATCCTGTACAGCGAGGAACACGTTGTGCGGAGGGTTTCTCTCCTTTAAGTCCTGTGTCATGCAGGTGGACGGGTCTTCAAATGGACGTGGGCTCGCCTCAGGCCTAGTAGCCTTACACTGAACTCTGAGAAACAAGGCCACGTCAAACAGGCTTTCATGCGAACATCTTGGTTCTTGAAGATAAAGGCCCTTGGAGATATATGTGTTGTTCTCTAAGAGAAGGTTCTTATACTCACCTCTCAAGAAGCAAAACTGCAGGGAAATAGTCTTTCCACTACCACCTATAGGGACGAAGACGGAATCCATTTCCAACGTTCGCAGTGAAGGCACAAATACTGTGTCATGTACCACTGCTTGAGAAAGAAGTTATGTCGAATGTTTCTCCTACTCAGATCTTGTTTCAGGAAGCTAGAAACGTTTTCGGTTCTTTGCCTGAAAGCGTAAGGGAAATGCCATAGGCTGAATTGTGAAGAAAAATGTGGGTCGAATGTGACCACCAAGTAACAAGTTGTCCCCTATAGAGGTGTGTGTCTGGAAATCGGAGGAAGCGTAAGGAACGTGCTATACACTTAGTTCCACAAAACAACGCTGTGGAGGTGCGGTCCTTCGAGTGCCATCTCCTCTGCTAAGAAACGAACGGATTGAGGCAAAGTGTGAAAGAAAGCAGAGGGGAAGCGTGATCTCCCTTACCCGCGGAACAACTTCTTACGGAGGGTTTTCTCAACGAGCACCATTCATGGGTCACGAAGATAGAAGCGTCTTCCAAAGTATGCGAGTTATGCAGAAGAAAGGCATACACGAATCTGTGCGAAACAAGTCTATCTCAAACGCGACTTCGAGCTCCCATCTGGGTTGGCGAAGAATTCATAGTCACAAAATATATGTGTGGAATCCTAAAGAAAGGGAGTACTATTCATTCTGAGGAAACATCACTACAGAGAAACCGTGTTTCTCCTAACATCTTCCCTGAACATGGTAGAATTTACCAGCGTAAGTGTGAAATCGCGAGGAATGTGCCCCGTGCCTGTCCCACAGACATACTTAGTGTAGAATACCTGTCCCCATTCGAATCTTGTTCTGTGAGAAGTGTTTGCAAGAGTAGTAGATAGAGCAGAAGGAAAGTGTCAAGGTTTTCATTGTGAGAAGGAAATCCATCAGGAAAGCCATACACGTAAGGATGAGAAGCACTTTAGCATGAAACGGTGAAGGCATCTTGAAAGGGCCCTGTGACGGTGCTGGAGAAAACTCTTCGGAAGTAGGCTTCCCTCAGCTGCCCTATGGTTTCAGTGAGATGAAAGTGTTTTCCGTAGTGGCTGTGAAGGCGTAAGGGACATGGCCTAGACTTAACTCTCCGTGTCGAATGTGCCTACAGTCGTGACATGAAGAACGATGTATGGAAATGGAGGATGTGAGCAAGCCTAAGGAAGATGGCATACGTGTGTTTAACATAAGAACAAATCTATGGTGTTGCCATCCTTCGACTACCATCTCTTTTCGTAAGGTTGGAATCAGCTTGTTAAACGTTGTGTGCAAGGAAAGAGATGGAACGCGCGATCCTGTACAGCGAGGAACACGTTGTGCGGAGGGTTTCTCTCTTTTAAGTCCTGTGCCCTGCAGGTGGATGGGTCTTCAAATGGACGTGGGCTCGCCTCAGGCCTAGTAGCCTTACACTGAACTCTGAGAAACAAGGGCACGTCAACCAGGCTTTCGTGCGAACATCTTGGTTCTTGAAGATAAAGGCCCTTGGAGATATATGTGTTGTTCTCCAAGGGAATGTTCTTATACTCCCCTCTCAAGAAACAAAGCTGCAGGGAAATAGTCTTTCCACTACCACCTATAGGGATGAAGGCGGAAGCCATTTCCAACGTTCGCAGTGAAGGCACAAATACTGTGTCATGTACCACTGCTTGAGAAAAAGTTGTGTCGAAAGTTTCTCCCTACTCAGATCTTGTTTCAGGAAGATAAAAGCGTTTTCAGTTCTTTGCCTGAAAGCGTAAGGAAAATGCAATAGGCTGAATTGTGAAGAAAGAAGTGGGTCGAATGTGACCACCACGTCACAAGTTGTCCCCTACAGAGGTGTGTGTCTGGAAATCGGAGGAAGCGTAAGGAACGTGCTATACACTTAGTTCCACAAAACAACGCTGTGGAGGGGCGGTCCTTCGACTGCCATCTCTTCTGCTAAGAAACGAACGGATTGAGGCAAAGTGTGAAAGAAAGCAGAGGGGAAGCGTGATCTAACTTACCGGCGGAACAACTTCTTACGGAGGGTTTTCTCAACGAGCACCATTCATGGGTCACGAAGAGAGAAGCCTCTTCCAAAGTATGCGAGTTATGCAGAAGAAAGGCATACACGAATCTGTGCGAAACAAGTCTATCTCAAACGCGACTTCGAGCTCCCATCTGGGTTGGCGAAGAATTCATAGTCACAAAATATATGTGTTGAATCCTAAAGAAAGGGAGTACTATTCATTCTGAGGAAACACCACTACAGAGAAACCGTGTTTCTCCTAACATCTTCCCTGAACATGGTAGACTTTACCAGCGTAAGTGTGAAATCGCGAGGAATGTGCCCCGTGCCTGTCCCACAGACATACTTAGTGTAGAATACCTGTCCCCATTCGAATCTTGTTCTGTGAGAAGTGTTTGCAAGAGTAGGAGATAGAGCAGAAGGAACGTGTCCAGGTTTTCATTGTGAGAAGGAAATCCGTCAGGAAAGCCATACACGTAAGGATGAGAAGCACTTTAGCATGAAACGGTGAAGGCAACTTGAAAGGGCCCTGTGACGGTGCTGGAGAAAACTCTTCGGAAGTAGGCTTCCCTCAGCTGTCCTATGGTCTCAGTGAGATGAAAGTGATTTCCGTCGTGGCTGTGAAGGCGTAAGGGACATGGCCTAGACTTAACTCTCCGTGTCGAATGTGCCTACAGTCGTGACATGAAGAACGATGTATGGAAATGGAGGATGTGAGCAAGCCTAAGGAAGATGGCATATGTTTGTTTAACTGTAAGAACAAATCTATGGGGTTGCCGTCCTTCGACTACCATCTCTTTTCGTAAGGTTGGAATCAGCTTGTTAAACGTTGTGTGCAAGGAAAGAGATGGAACGCGCGATCCTGTACAGCGAGGAACACGTTGTGCGGAGGGTTTCTCTCTTTTAAGTCCGGTGCCCTGCAGGTGGATGGGTCTTCAAATGGACGTGGGCTCCCCTCAGGCCTAGTAGCCTTACACTGAACTCTGAGAAACAAGGCCACGTCAAACAGGCTTTCGTGCGAACATCTTGGTTCTTGAAGATAAAGGCCCTTGGAGATATATGTGTTGTTCTCCAAGGGAATGTTCTTATACTCCCCTCTCAAGAAACAAAGCTGCAGGGAAATAGTCTTTCCACTACCACCTATAGGGACGAAGGCGGAAGCCATTTCCAACGTTCGCAGTGAAGGCACAAATACTGTGTCATATACCACTGCTTGAGAAAAAGTTGTGTCGAAAGTTTCTCCCTACTCAGATCTTGTTTCAGGAAGATAAAAGCGTTTTCAGTTCTTTGCCTGAAAGCGTAAGGAAAATGCAATAGGCTGAATTGTGAAGAAAAAAGTGGGTCGAATGTGACCACCACGTCACAAGTTGTCCCCTGCAGAGGTGTGTGTCTGGAAATCGGAGGAAGCGTAAGGAACGTGCTATACACTTAGTTCCACAAAACAACGCTGTGGAGGGGCGGTCCTTCGACTGCCATCTCCTCTGCTAAGAAACGAACGGATTGAGGCAAAGTGTGAAAGAAAGCAGAGGGGAAGCGTGATCTACCTTACCCGCGGAACAACTTCTTATGGAGGGTTTTCTCAACGAGCACCATTCATGGGTCACGAAGAGAGAAGCCTCTTCCAAAGTATGCGAGTTATGCAGAAGAAAGGCATACACGAATCTGTGCGAAACAAGTCTATCTCAAACGCGACTTTGAGCTCCCATCTGGGTTGGCGAAGAATTCATAGTCACAAAATATATGTGTTGAATCCTAAAGAAAGGGAGTACTATTCATTCTGAGGAAACACCACTACAGAGAAACCGTGTTTCTCCTAACATCTTCCCTGAACATGGTAGACTTTACCAACGTAAGTGTGAAATCGCAAGGAATGAGCCCCGTGCCTATCCCACAGACATACTTAGTGTAGAATGTCTGTCCCCATTCGAATCTTGTTCTGGGAGAAGTGTTTTCAGGAGTAGGAGAGAGAGCAGATGGAACGTATGAAGGTTTTCATTGTGAGAAGGAAATCCATCAGGAAAGCCATACACGTAAGGATGAGAAGCACTTTAGCATGAAAGGGTGAAGGCATCTTGAAAGGGTCCTGTGACGGTGCTGGAGAAACCTCTTCGGAAGTAGGCTTCCCTCAGCTGTCCTATGGTTTCAGTGAGATGAAAGTGCTTTCCGTAGTGGGTGTGAAGGCGTAAGGGACATGGCCTACACTTAACTTTCCGTGTCGAATGTGCCTACAGTCGTGACATGAAGAACGATGTATGGAAATGGAGGATGTGAGCAAGCCTAAGGAAGATGGCATACGTGTGTTTAACTGTAAGAACAAATCTATAGTGTTGCCGTCCTCCGACTACCATCTCTTTCGTAAGGTTGGAAGCAGCTTGTTAAGCGTTGTGTGCAAGGAAAGAGATGGAACGCGTGACCCTGTACAGGGAGGAAAACGTTGTGCGGAGGGTTTCTCTCCTTTAAGTCCTGTGTCATGCAGGTGGATGGGTCTTCAAATGGACGTGGGCTCGCCTCAGGCCTAGTAGCCTTACACTGAACTCTGAGAAACAAGGCCACGTCAAACAAGCTTTCGTGCGAACATCTTGGTTCTTGAAGATAAAGGCCCTTGGAGATATATGTGTTGTTCTCTAAGGGAAGGTTCTTATACTCCCCTCTCAAGAAACAAGGCTGCAGGGAAATAGTCTTTCCACTACCACCTATAGGGACGAAGACGGAAGCCATTTCCAACGTTCGCAGTGAAGGCACAAATACTGTGTCATGTACCACTGCTTGAGAAAAAGTTGTGTCGAAAGTTTCTCCCTACTCAGATCTTGTTTCAGGAAGATAAAAGCGTTTTCAGTTCTTTGCCTGAAAGCGTAAGGAAAATGCAATAGCCTGAATTGTGAAGAAAGAAGTGGGTCGAATGTGACCACCACGTCACAAGTTGTCCCCTACAGAGGTGTGTGTCTGGAAATCGGAGGAAGCGTAAGGAACGTGCTATACACTTAGTTCCACAAAACAACACTGTGGAGGGGCGGTCCTTCGACTGCCATCTCTTCTGCTAAGAAACGAACGGATTGAGGCAAAGTGTGAAAGAAAGCAGAGGGGAAGCGTGATCTAACTTACCGGCGGAACAACTTCTTACGGAGGGTTTTCTCAACGAGCACCATTCATGGGTCACGAAGAGAGAAGCCTCTTCCAAAGTATGCGAGTTATGCAGAAGAAAGGCATACACGAATCTGTGCGAAACAAGTCTATCTCAAACGCGACTTCGAGCTCCCATCTGGGTTGGCGAAGAATTCATAGTCACAAAATATATGTGTTGAATCCTAAAGAAAGGGAGTACTATTCATTCTGAGGAAACACCACTACAGAGAAACCGTGTTTCTCCTAACATCTTCCCTGAACATGGTAGACTTTACCAGCGTAAGTGTGAAATCGCGAGGAATGTGCCCCGTGCCTGTCCCACAGACATACTTAGTGTAGAATACCTGTCCCCATTCGAATCTTGTTCTGTGAGAAGTGTTTGCAAGAGTAGGAGATAGAGCAGAAGGAACGTGTCCAGGTTTTCATTGTGAGAAGGAAATCCGTCAGGAAAGCCATACACGTAAGGATGAGAAGCACTTTAGCATGAAACGGTGAAGGCATCTTGAAAGGGCCCTGTGACGGTGCTGGAGAAAACTCTTCGGAAGTAGGCTTCCCTCAGCTGTCCTATGGTCTCAGTGAGATGAAAGTGATTTCCGTAGTGGCTGTGAAGGCGTAAGGGACATGGCCTAGACTTAACTCTCCGTGTCGAATGTGCCTACAGTCGTGACATGAAGAACGATGTATGGAAATAGAGGATGTGAGCAAGCCTAAGGAAGATGGCATATGTTTGTTTAACTGTAAGAACAAATCTATGGAGTTGCCGTCCTTCGACTACCATCTCTTTTCGTAAGGTTGGAATCAGCTTGTTAAACGTTGTGTGCAAGGAAAGAGATGGAACGCGCGATCCTGTACAGCGAGGAACACGTTGTGCGGAGGGTTTCTCTCTTTTAAGTCCTGTGCCCTGCAGGTGGATGGGTCTTCAAATGGACGTGGGCTCGCCTCAGGCCTAGTAGCCTTACACTGAACTCTGAGAAACAAGGGCACGTCAAACAGGCTTTCGTGCGAACATCTTGGTTCTTGAAGATAAAGGCCCTTGGAGATATATGTGTTGTTCTCCAAGGGAAAGTTCTTATACTCCCCTCTCAAGAAACAAAGCTGCAGGGAAATAGTCTTTCCACTACCACCTATAGGGACGAAGGCGGAAGCCATTTCCAACGTTCGCCGTGAAGGCACAAATACTGTGTCATGTACCACTGCTTGAGAAAAGGTTGTGTCGAAAGTTTCTCCCTACTCAGATCTTGTTTCAGGAAGATAAAAGCGTTTTCAGTTCTTTGCCTGAAAGCGTAAGGAAAATGGAATAGGCTGAATTGTGAAGAAAAAAGTGGGTCGAATATGTCCACCAAGTCACAAGTTGTCCCCTACAGAGGTGTGTGTCTGGAAATCGGAGGAAGCGTAAGGAACGTGCTATACACTTAGTTCCACAAAACAACGCTGTGGAGGGGCGGTCCTTCAACTGCCATCTCCTCTGCTAAGAAACGAACGGATTGAGGCAAAGTGTGAAAGAAAGCAGAGGGGAAGCGTGATCTACCTTACCCGCGGAACAACTTCTTACGGAGGGTTTTCTCAACGAGCACCATTCATGGGTCACGAAGATAGAAGCCTCTTCCAAAGTATGCGAGTTATGCAGAAGAAAGGCATACACGAATGTGTGCGAACCAAGTCTATCTCAAACGCGACTTCGAGCTCCCTTCTGGGTTCGTGAGGAATTCATAGTCACAAAACGTATGTGTTGAATCCTAAACAAAGGGAATAGTATTCAGTCTGAAGAAACACCACTGCAGAGAAACCGTGTTTCTACTAACATCATCCCTGAACATGGTAGACTTTTCCAACGTAAGTGTGAAATCGCAAGGAATGAGCCCCGTGCCTATCCCACAGACATACTTAGTGTAGAATGTCTGTCCCCATTCGAATCTTGTTCTGGGAGAAGTGATTTCAGGAGTAGGAGAGAGAGCAGATGGAACGTATGGAGGTTCACATTGTGAGAAGGAAATCCATCAGGAAAGCCATACACGTAAGGATGAGAAACACTTTAGCATGAAAGGGTGAAGGCATCTTGAAAGGGCCCTGTGACGGTGCTGGAGAAACCTCTTCTGAAGTAGGCTTCCCTCAGCTGTCCAATGGCTTCAGTGAGATGAAAGTGCTTTCTCTAGTCGGTGTGAAGGCGTAAGGGACATGGCCTAGACTTAACTCTCTGTGTCGAATGTGCCTACAGTCGTGACATGAAGAACGATGTATGGAAATGGAGGATGTGAGCAAGCCTAAGGAAGATGGCATACGTGTGTTTAACTCTAAGAACAAATCTATAGTGTTGCCGTCCTTCGACTACCATCTCTTTCGTAAGGTTGGAAGCAGCTTCTTAAGCGTTCTGTGCAAGGAAAGAGATGGAACGCGCGATCCTGTACAGCGAGGAACACGTTGTGCGGAGGGTTTCTCCCTTTTAAGTCCGGTGCCCTGCAGGTGGATGGGTCTTCAAATGGACGTGGGCTCCCCTCAGGCCTAGTAGCCTTACACTGAACTCTGAGAAACAAGGCCACGTCAAACAGGCTTTCGTGCGAACATCTTGGTTCTTGAAGATAAAGGCCCTTGGAGATATATGTGTTGTTCTCCAAGGGAATGTTCTTATACTCCCCTCTCAAGAAACAAAGCTGCAGGGAAATAGTCTTTCCACTGCCACCTATAGGGACGAAGGCGGAAGCCATTTCCAACGTTCGCAGTGAAGGCACAAATACTGTGTCATGTACCACTGCTTGAGAAAAAGTTGTGTCGAAAGTTTCTCCCTACTCAGATCTTGTTTCAGGAAGATAAAAGCGTTTTCAGTTCTTTGCCTGAAAGCGTAAGGAAAATGCAATAGGCTGAATTGTGAAGAAAAAAGTAGGTCGAATGTGACCACCACGTCACAAGTTGTCCCCTACAGAGGTGTGTGTCTGGAAATCGGAGGAAGCGTAAGGAACGTGCTATACACTTAGTTCCACAAAACAACGCTGTGGAGGGGCGGTCCTTCAACTGCCATCTCCTCTGCTAAGAAACGAACGGATTGAGGCAAAGTGTGAAAGAAAGCAGAGGGGAAGCGTGATCTACCTTACCCGCGGAACAACTTCTTACGGAGGGTTTTCTCAACGAGCACCATTCATGGGTCACGAAGATAGAAGTGTCTTCCAAAGTATGCGAGTTTTTCAGAAGAAACGCATACACGAATCTGTGCGAAACAAGTCTATATCAAACGCGACTTCGAGCTCCCATCTGGGTTGGCGAAGAATTCATAGTCACAAAATATATGTGTTGAATCCTAAAGAAAGGGAGTACTATTCATTCTGGGGAAACACCACTACAGAGAAACCGTGTTTCTCCTAACATCTTCCCTGAACATGGTAGACTTTACCAGCGTAAGTGTGAAATCGCGAGGAATGTGCCCCGTGCCTGTCCCACAGACATCCTTAGTGTAGAATACCTGTCCCCATTCGAATCTTGTTCTGTGAGAAGTGTTTGCAAGAGTAGGAGATAGAGCAGAAGGAACGTGTCCTGGTTTTCATTGTGAGAAGGAAATCCATCAGGAAAGCCATACACGTAAGGATGAGAAGCACTTTAGCATGAAACGGTGAAGGCATCTTGAAAGGGCCCGGTGACGGTGCTGGAGAAAACTCTTCGGAAGTAGGCTTCCCTCAGCTGTCCTATGGTCTCAGTGAGATGAAAGTGTTTTCCGTAGTGGCTGTGAAGGCGTAAGGGACATGGCCTAGACTTAACTCTCCGTGTCGAATGTGCCTACAGTCGTGACATGAAGAACGATGTATGGAAATGGAGGATGTGAGCAAGCCTAAGGAAGATGGCATATGTTTGTTTAACTGTAAGAACAAATCTATGGGGTTGCCGTCCTTCGACTACCATCTCTTTTCGTAAGGTTGGAATCAGCTTGTTAAACGTTGTGTGCAAGGAAAGAGATGGAACGCGCGATCCTGTACAGCGAGGAACACGTTGTGCGGAGGGTTTCTCTCTTTTAAGTCCGGTGCCCTGCAGGTGGATGGGTCTTCAAATGGACGTGGGCTCCCCTCAGGCCTAGTAGCCTTACACTGAACTCTGAGAAACAAGGCCACGTCAAACAGGCTTTCGTGCGAACATCTTGGTTCTTGAAGATAAAGGCCCTTGGAGATATATGTGTTGTTCTCCAAGGGAATGTTCTTATACTCCCCTCTCAAGAAACAAAGCTGCAGGGAAATAGTCTTTCCACTACCACCTATAGGGACGAAGGCGGAAGCCATTTCCAACGTTCGCAGTGAAGGCACAAATACTGTGTCATGTACCACTGCTTGAGAAAAAGTTGTGTCGAAAGTTTCTCCCTACTCAGATCTTGTTTCAGGAAGATAAAAGCGTTTTCAGTTCTTTGCCTGAAAGCGTAAGGAAAATGCAATGGGCTGAATTGTGAAGAAAAAAGTGGGTCGAATGTGACCACCACGTCACAAGTTGTCCCCTACAGAGGTGTGTGTCTGGAAATCGGAGGAAGCGTAAGGAACGTGCTATACACTTAGTTCCACAAAACAACGCTGTGGAGGGGCGGTCCTTCAACTGCCATCTCCTCTGCTAAGAAACGAACGGATTGAGGCAAAGTGTCAAAGAAAGCAGAGGGGAAGCGTGATCTACCTTACCCGCGGAACAACTTCTTACGGAGGGTTTTCTCAACGAGCACCATTCATGGGTCACGAAGATAGAAGTGTCTTCCAAAGTATGCGAGTTTTTCAGAAGAAACGCATACACGAATCTGTGCGAAACAAGTCTATATCAAACGCGACTTCGAGCTCCCATCTGGGTTGGCGAAGAATTCATAGTCACAAAATATATGTGTTGAATCCTAAACAAAGGGAGTACTATTCATTCTGAGGAAACACCACTACAGAGAAACCGTGTTTCTCCTAACATCTTCCCTGAACATGGTAGACTTTACCAGCGTAAGTGTGAAATCGCGAGGAATGTGCCCCGTGCCTGTCCCACAGACATCCTTAGTGTAGAATACCTGTCCCCATTCGAATCTTGTTCTGTGAGAAGTGTTTGCAAGAGTAGTAGATAGAGCAGAAGGAAAGTGTCAAGGTTTTCATTGTGAGAAGGAAATCCATCAGGAAAGCCATACAGTAAGGATGAGAAGCACTTTAGCATGAAACGGTGAAGGCATCTTGAAAGGGCCTTGTGACGGTGCTGGAGAAAACTCTTCGGAAGTAGGCTTCCCTCAGCTGCCCTATGGTTTCAGTGAGATGAAAGTGTTTTCCGTAGTGGCTGTGAAGGCGTAAGGGACATGGCCTAGACTTAACTCTCCGTGTCGAATGTGCCTACAGTCGTGACATGAAGAACGATGTATGGAAATGGAGGATGTGAGCAAGCCTAAGGAAGATGGCATATGTTTGTTTAACTGTAAGAACAAATCTATGGTGTTGCCGTCCTTCGACTACCATCTCTTTTCGTAAGGTTGGAATCAGCTTGTTAAACGTTGTGTGCAAGGAAAGAGATGGAACGCGCGATCCTGTACAGCGAGGAACACGTTGTGCGGAGGGTTTCTCTCTTTTAAGTCCTGTGCCCTGCAGGTGGATGGGTCTTCAAATGGACGTGGGCTCGCCTCAGGCCTAGTAGCCTTACACTGAACTCTGAGAAACAAGGCCACGTCAAACAGGCTTTCGTGCGAACATCTTGGTTCTTGAAGATAAAGGCCCTTGGAGATATATGTGTTGTTCTCCAAGGGAATGTTCTTATACTCCCCTCTCAAGAAACAAAGCTGCAGGGAAATAGTCTTTCCACTACCACCTATAGGGACGAAGGCGGAAGCCATTTCCAACGTTCGCCGTGAAGGCACAAATACTGTGTCATGTACCACTGCTTGAGAAAAGGTTGTGTCGAAAGTTTCTCCCTACTCAGATCTTGTTTCAGGAAGATAAAAGCGTTTTCAGTTCTTTGCCTGAAAGCGTAAGGAAAATGGAATAGGCTGAATTGTGAAGAAAAAAGTGGGTCGAATATGTCCACCAAGTCACAAGTTGTCCCCTACAGAGGTGTGTGTCTGGAAATCGGAGGAAGCGTAAGGAACGTGCTATACACTTAGTTCCACAAAACAACGCTGTGAAGGTGCGGTCCTTCGAGTGCCATCTCCTCTGCTAAGAAACGAACGGATTGAGGCAAAGTGTGAAAGAAAGCAGAGGGGAAGCGTGATCTACCTTACCCGCGGAACAACTTCTTACGGAGGGTTTTCTCAACGAGCACCATTCATGGGTCACGAAGATAGAAGCGTCTTCCAAAGTAGGCGAGTTATGCAGAAGAAAGGCATACACGAATCTGTGCGAAACAAGTCTATCTCAAACGCGACTTCGAGCTCCCATCTGGGTTGGCGAAGAATTCATAGTCACAAAATATATGTGTTGAATCCTAAAGAAAGGGAGTACTATTCATTCTGAGGAAACACCACTACAGAGAAACCGTGTTTCTCCTAACATCTTCCCTGAACTTGGTAGACTTTACCAGCGTAAGTGTGAAATCGCGAGGAATGTGCCCCGTGCCTGTCCCACAGACATACTTAGTGTAGAATACCTGTCCCCATTCGAATCTTGTTCTGTGAGAAGTGTTTGAAAGAGTAGGAGATAGAGCAGAAGGAACGTGTCAAGGTTTTCATTGTGAGAAGGAAATCCATCAGGAAAGCCATACACGTAAGGATGAGAAGCACTTTAGCATGAAACGGTGAAGGCATCTTGAAAGGGCCCTTGTGACGGTGCTGGAGAAAACTCTTCGGAAGTAGGCTTCCCTCAGCTGTCCTATGGTTTCAGTGAGATGAAAGTGTTTTCCGTAGTGGCTGTGAAGGCGAAAGGGACATGGCCTAGACTTAACTCTCCGTGTCGAATGTGCCTACAGTCGTGACATGAAGAACGATGTATGGAAATGGAGGATGTGAGCAAGCCTAAGGAAGATGGCATATGTTTGTTTAACTGTAAGAACAAATCTATGGGGTTGCCGTCCTTCGACTACCATCTCTTTTCGTAAGGTTGGAATCAGCTTGTTAAACGTTGTGTGCAAGGAAAGAGATGGAACGCGCGATCCTGTACAGCGAGGAACACGTTGTGCGGAGGGTTTCTCTCTTTTAAGTCCGGTGCCCTGCAGGTGGATGGGTCTTCAAATGGACGTGGGCTCCCCTCAGGCCTAGTAGCCTTACACTGAACTCTGAGAAACAAGGCCACGTCAAACAGGCTTTCGTGCGAACATCTTGGTTCTTGAAGATAAAGGCCCTTGGAGATATATGTGTTGTTCTCCAAGGGAATGTTCTTATACTCCCCTCTCAAGAAACAAAGCTGCAGGGAAATAGTCTTTCCACTACCACCTATAGGGACGAAGGCGGAAGCCATTTCCAACGTTCGCAGTGAAGGCACAAATACTGTGTCATGTACCACTGCTTGAGAAAAAGTTGTGTCGAAAGTTTCTCCCTACTCAGATCTTGTTTCAGGAAGATAAAAGCGTTTTCAGTTCTTTGCCTGAAAGCGTAAGGAAAATGCAATAGGCTGAATTGTGAAGAAAAAAGTGGGTCGAATGTGACCACCACGTCACAAGTTGTCCCCTACAGAGGTGTGTGTCTGGAAATCGGAGGAAGCGTAAGGAACGTGCTATACACTTAGTTCCACAAAACAACGCTGTGGAGGGGCGGTCCTTCAACTGCCATCTCCTCTGCTAAGAAACGAACGGATTGAGGCAAAGTGTGAAAGAAAGCAGAGGGGAAGCGTGATCTACCTTACCCGCGGAACAACTTCTTACGGAGGGTTTTCTCAACGAGCACCATTCATGGGTCACGAAGATAGAAGTGTCTTCCAAAGTATGCGAGTTTTTCAGAAGAAACGCATACACGAATCTGTGCGAAACAAGTCTATATCAAACGCGACTTCGAGCTCCCATCTGGGTTGGCGAAGAATTCATAGTCACAAAATATATGTGTTGAATCCTAAACAAAGGGAGTACTATTCATTCTGAGGAAACACCACTACAGAGAAACCGTGTTTCTCCTAACATCTTCCCTGAACATGGTAGACTTTACCAGCGTAAGTGTGAAATCGCGAGGAATGTGCCCCGTGCCTGTCCCACAGACATGCTTAGTGTAGAATACCTGTCCCCATTCGAATCTTGTTCTGTGAGAAGTGTTTGCAAGAGTAGTAGATAGAGCAGAAGGAAAGTGTCAAGGTTTTCATTGTGAGAAGGAAATCCATCAGGAAACCATACACGTAAGGATGAGAAGCACTTTAGCATGAAACGGTGAAGGCATCTTGAAAGGGCCCTGTGACGGTGCTGGAGAAAACTCTTCGGAAGTAGGCTTCCCTCAGCTGCCCTATGGTTTCAGTGAGATGAAAGTGTTTTCCGTAGTGGCTGTGAAGGCGTAAGGGACATGGCCTAGACTTAACTCTCCGTGTCGAATGTGCCTACAGTCGTGACATGAAGAACGATGTATGAAAATGGAGGATGTGAGCAAGCCTAAGGAAGATGGCATATGTTTGTTTAACTGTAAGAACAAATCTATGGAGTTGCCGTCCTTCGACTACCATCTCTTTTCGTAAGGTTGGAATCAGCTTGTTAAACGTTGTGTGCAAGGAAAGAGATGGAACGCGCGATCCTGTACAGCGAGGAACACGTTGTGCGGAGGGTTTCTCTCTTTTAAGTCCTGTGCCCTGCAGGTGGATGGGTCTTCAAATGGACGTGGGCTCGCCTCAGGCCTAGTAGCCTTACACTGAACTCTGAGAAACAAGGGCACGTCAAACAGGCTTTCGTGCGAACATCTTGGTTCTTG
Organism: Eumetopias jubatus; assembly: GCF_037043125.1. Taxonomy (NCBI): domain Eukaryota; kingdom Metazoa; phylum Chordata; class Mammalia; order Carnivora; family Otariidae; genus Eumetopias; species Eumetopias jubatus. Next base: position 1,414,181 of record NW_028274854.1, read on the forward strand.
AAGATAAAGGCCCTTGGAGATATATGTGTTGTTCTCCAAGGGAAAGTTCTTATACTCCCCTCTCAAGAAACAAAGCTGCAGGGAAATAGTCTTTCCACTACCACCTATAGGGACGAAGGCGGAAGCCATTTCCAACGTTCGCCGTGAAGGCACAAATACTGTGTCATGTACCACTGCTTGAGAAAAGGTTGTGTCGAAAGTTTCTCCCTACTCAGATCTTGTTTCAGGAAGATAAAAGCGTTTTCAGTTCTTTGCCTGAAAGCGTAAGGAAAATGGAATAGGCTGAATTGTGAAGAAAAAAGTGGGTCGAATATGTCCACCAAGTCACAAGTTGTCCCCTACAGAGGTGTGTGTCTGGAAATCGGAGGAAGCGTAAGGAACGTGCTATACACTTAGTTCCACAAAACAACGCTGTGGAGGTGCGGTCCTTCGAGTGCCATCTCCTCTGCTAAGAAACGAACGGATTTAGGCAAAGTGTGAAAGAAAGCAGAGGGGAAGCGTGATCTACCTTACCCGCGGAACAACTTCTTACGGAGGGTTTTCTCAACGAGCACCATTCATGGTTCACGAAGATAGAAGCCTCTTCCAAAGTATGCGAGTTATGCAGAAGAAAGGCATACACGAATGTGTGCGAACCAAGTCTATCTGAAACGCGACTTCGAGCTCCCTTCTGGGTTCGTGAGGAATTCATAGTCACAAAACGTATGTGTTGAATCCTAAACAAAGGGAATACTATTCAGTCTGAAGAAACACCACTGCAGAGAAACCGTGTTTCTACTAACATCATCCCTGAACATGGTAGACTTTTCCAACGTAAGTGTGAAATCGCAAGGAATGAGCCCCGTGCCTATCCCACAGACATACTTAGTGTAGAATGTCTGTCCCCATTCGAATCTTGTTCTGGGAGAAGTGATTTCAGGAGTAGGAGAGAGAGCAGATGGAACGTATGAAGGTTCACATTGTGAGAAGGAAATCCATCAGGAAAGCCATACACGTAAGGATGAGAAACACTTTAGCATGAAAGGGTGAAGGCATCTTGAAAGGGCCCTGTGACGGTGCTGGAGAAACCTCTTCTGAAGTAGGCTTCCCTCAGCTGTCCAATGGCTTCAGTGAGATGAAAGTGCTTTCTGTAGTCGGTGTGAAGGCGTAAGGGACATGGCCTAGACTTAACTCTCTGTGTCGAATGTGCCTACAGTCGTGACATGAAGAACGATGTATGGAAATGGAGGATGTGAGCAAGCCTAAGGAAGATGGCATACGTGTGTTTAACTCTAAGAACAAATCTATAGTGTTGCCGTCCTTCGACTACCATCTCTTTCGTAAGGTTGGAAGCAGCTTGTTAAACGTTGTGTGCAAGGAAAGAGATGGAACGCGCGATCCTGTACAGCGAGGAACACGTTGTGCGGAGGGTTTCTCCCTTTTAAGTCCGGTGCCCTGCAGGTGGATGGGTCTTCAAATGGACGTGGGCTCCCCTCAGGCCTAGTAGCCTTACACTGAACTCTGAGAAACAAGGCCACGTCAAACAGGCTTTCGTGCGAACATCTTGGTTCTTGAAGATAAAGGCCCTTGGAGATATATGTGTTGTTCTCCAAGGGAATGTTCTTATACTCCCCTCTCAAGAAACAAAGCTGCAGGGAAATAGTCTTTCCACTACCACCTATAGGGACGAAGGCGGAAGCCATTTCCAACGTTCGCAGTGAAGGCACAAATACTGTGTCATGTACCACTGCTTGAGAAAAAGTTGTGTCGAAAGTTTCTCCCTACTCAGATCTTGTTTCAGGAAGATAAAAGCGTTTTCAGTTCTTTGCCTGAAAGCGTAAGGAAAATGCAATAGGCTGAATTGTGAAGAAAAAAGTGGGTCGAATGTGACCACCACGTCACAAGTTGTCCCCTACAGAGGTGTGTGTCTGGAAATCGGAGGAAGCGTAAGGAACGTGCTATACACTTAGTTCCACAAAACAACGCTGTGGAGGGGCGGTCCTTCAACTGCCATCTCCTCTGCTAAGAAACGAACGGATTGAGGCAAAGTGTCAAAGAAAGCAGAGGGGAAGCGTGATCTACCTTACCCGCGGAACAACTTCTTACGGAGGGTTTTCTCAACGAGCACCATTCATGGGTCACGAAGATAGAAGTGTCTTCCAAAGTATGCGAGTTTTTCAGAAGAAACGCATACACGAATCTGTGCGAAACAAGTCTATATCAAACGCGACTTCGAGCTCCCATCTGGGTTGGCGAAGAATTCATAGTCACAAAATATATGTGTTGAATCCTAAACAAAGGGAGTACTATTCATTCTGAGGAAACACCACTACAGAGAAACCGTGTTTCTCCTAACATCTTCCCTGAACATGGTAGACTTTACCAGCGTAAGTGTGAAATCGCGAGGAATGTGCCCCGTGCCTGTCCCACAGACATCCTTAGTGTAGAATACCTGTCCCCATTCGAATCTTGTTCTGTGAGAAGTGTTTGCAAGAGTAGTAGATAGAGCAGAAGGAAAGTGTCAAGGTTTTCATTGTGAGAAGGAAATCCATCAGGAAAGCCATACAGTAAGGATGAGAAGCACTTTAGCATGAAACGGTGAAGGCATCTTGAAAGGGCCTTGTGACGGTGCTGGAGAAAACTCTTCGGAAGTAGGCTTCCCTCAGCTGCCCTATGGTTTCAGTGAGATGAAAGTGTTTTCCGTAGTGGCTGTGAAGGCGTAAGGGACATGGCCTAGACTTAACTCTCCGTGTCGAATGTGCCTACAGTCGTGACATGAAGAACGATGTATGGAAATGGAGGATGTGAGCAAGCCTAAGGAAGATGGCATATGTTTGTTTAACTGTAAGAACAAATCTATGGTGTTGCCGTCCTTCGACTACCATCTCTTTTCGTAAGGTTGGAATCAGCTTGTTAAACGTTGTGTGCAAGGAAAGAGATGGAACGCGCGATCCTGTACAGCGAGGAACACGTTGTGCGGAGGGTTTCTCTCTTTTAAGTCCTGTGCCCTGCAGGTGGATGGGTCTTCAAATGGACGTGGGCTCGCCTCAGGCCTAGTAGCCTTACACTGAACTCTGAGAAACAAGGCCACGTCAAACAGGCTTTCGTGCGAACATCTTGGTTCTTGAAGATAAAGGCCCTTGGAGATATATGTGTTGTTCTCCAAGGGAATGTTCTTATACTCCCCTCTCAAGAAACAAAGCTGCAGGGAAATAGTCTTTCCACTACCACCTATAGGGACGAAGGCGGAAGCCATTTCCAACGTTCGCCGTGAAGGCACAAATACTGTGTCATGTACCACTGCTTGAGAAAAGGTTGTGTCGAAAGTTTCTCCCTACTCAGATCTTGTTTCAGGAAGATAAAAGCGTTTTCAGTTCTTTGCCTGAAAGCGTAAGGAAAATGGAATAGGCTGAATTGTGAAGAAAAAAGTGGGTCGAATATGTCCACCAAGTCACAAGTTGTCCCCTACAGAGGTGTGTGTCTGGAAATCGGAGGAAGCGTAAGGAACGTGCTATACACTTAGTTCCACAAAACAACGCTGTGAAGGTGCGGTCCTTCGAGTGCCATCTCCTCTGCTAAGAAACGAACGGATTGAGGCAAAGTGTGAAAGAAAGCAGAGGGGAAGCGTGATCTACCTTACCCGCGGAACAACTTCTTACGGAGGGTTTTCTCAACGAGCACCATTCATGGGTCACGAAGATAGAAGCGTCTTCCAAAGTAGGCGAGTTATGCAGAAGAAAGGCATACACGAATCTGTGCGAAACAAGTCTATCTCAAACGCGACTTCGAGCTCCCATCTGGGTTGGCGAAGAATTCATAGTCACAAAATATATGTGTTGAATCCTAAAGAAAGGGAGTACTATTCATTCTGAGGAAACACCACTACAGAGAAACCGTGTTTCTCCTAACATCTTCCCTGAACTTGGTAGACTTTACCAGCGTAAGTGTGAAATCGCGAGGAATGTGCCCCGTGCCTGTCCCACAGACATACTTAGTGTAGAATACCTGTCCCCATTCGAATCTTGTTCTGTGAGAAGTGTTTGAAAGAGTAGGAGATAGAGCAGAAGGAACGTGTCAAGGTTTTCATTGTGAGAAGGAAATCCATCAGGAAAGCCATACACGTAAGGATGAGAAGCACTTTAGCATGAAACGGTGAAGGCATCTTGAAAGGGCCCTTGTGACGGTGCTGGAGAAAACTCTTCGGAAGTAGGCTTCCCTCAGCTGTCCTATGGTTTCAGTGAGATGAAAGTGTTTTCCGTAGTGGCTGTGAAGGCGAAAGGGACATGGCCTAGACTTAACTCTCCGTGTCGAATGTGCCTACAGTCGTGACATGAAGAACGATGTATGGAAATGGAGGATGTGAGCAAGCCTAAGGAAGATGGCATATGTTTGTTTAACTGTAAGAACAAATCTATGGGGTTGCCGTCCTTCGACTACCATCTCTTTTCGTAAGGTTGGAATCAGCTTGTTAAACGTTGTGTGCAAGGAAAGAGATGGAACGCGCGATCCTGTACAGCGAGGAACACGTTGTGCGGAGGGTTTCTCTCTTTTAAGTCCGGTGCCCTGCAGGTGGATGGGTCTTCAAATGGACGTGGGCTCCCCTCAGGCCTAGTAGCCTTACACTGAACTCTGAGAAACAAGGCCACGTCAAACAGGCTTTCGTGCGAACATCTTGGTTCTTGAAGATAAAGGCCCTTGGAGATATATGTGTTGTTCTCCAAGGGAATGTTCTTATACTCCCCTCTCAAGAAACAAAGCTGCAGGGAAATAGTCTTTCCACTACCACCTATAGGGACGAAGGCGGAAGCCATTTCCAACGTTCGCAGTGAAGGCACAAATACTGTGTCATGTACCACTGCTTGAGAAAAAGTTGTGTCGAAAGTTTCTCCCTACTCAGATCTTGTTTCAGGAAGATAAAAGCGTTTTCAGTTCTTTGCCTGAAAGCGTAAGGAAAATGCAATAGGCTGAATTGTGAAGAAAAAAGTGGGTCGAATGTGACCACCACGTCACAAGTTGTCCCCTACAGAGGTGTGTGTCTGGAAATCGGAGGAAGCGTAAGGAACGTGCTATACACTTAGTTCCACAAAACAACGCTGTGGAGGGGCGGTCCTTCAACTGCCATCTCCTCTGCTAAGAAACGAACGGATTGAGGCAAAGTGTGAAAGAAAGCAGAGGGGAAGCGTGATCTACCTTACCCGCGGAACAACTTCTTACGGAGGGTTTTCTCAACGAGCACCATTCATGGGTCACGAAGATAGAAGTGTCTTCCAAAGTATGCGAGTTTTTCAGAAGAAACGCATACACGAATCTGTGCGAAACAAGTCTATATCAAACGCGACTTCGAGCTCCCATCTGGGTTGGCGAAGAATTCATAGTCACAAAATATATGTGTTGAATCCTAAACAAAGGGAGTACTATTCATTCTGAGGAAACACCACTACAGAGAAACCGTGTTTCTCCTAACATCTTCCCTGAACATGGTAGACTTTACCAGCGTAAGTGTGAAATCGCGAGGAATGTGCCCCGTGCCTGTCCCACAGACATGCTTAGTGTAGAATACCTGTCCCCATTCGAATCTTGTTCTGTGAGAAGTGTTTGCAAGAGTAGTAGATAGAGCAGAAGGAAAGTGTCAAGGTTTTCATTGTGAGAAGGAAATCCATCAGGAAACCATACACGTAAGGATGAGAAGCACTTTAGCATGAAACGGTGAAGGCATCTTGAAAGGGCCCTGTGACGGTGCTGGAGAAAACTCTTCGGAAGTAGGCTTCCCTCAGCTGCCCTATGGTTTCAGTGAGATGAAAGTGTTTTCCGTAGTGGCTGTGAAGGCGTAAGGGACATGGCCTAGACTTAACTCTCCGTGTCGAATGTGCCTACAGTCGTGACATGAAGAACGATGTATGAAAATGGAGGATGTGAGCAAGCCTAAGGAAGATGGCATATGTTTGTTTAACTGTAAGAACAAATCTATGGAGTTGCCGTCCTTCGACTACCATCTCTTTTCGTAAGGTTGGAATCAGCTTGTTAAACGTTGTGTGCAAGGAAAGAGATGGAACGCGCGATCCTGTACAGCGAGGAACACGTTGTGCGGAGGGTTTCTCTCTTTTAAGTCCTGTGCCCTGCAGGTGGATGGGTCTTCAAATGGACGTGGGCTCGCCTCAGGCCTAGTAGCCTTACACTGAACTCTGAGAAACAAGGGCACGTCAAACAGGCTTTCGTGCGAACATCTTGGTTCTTGAAGATAAAGGCCCTTGGAGATATATGTGTTGTTCTCCAAGGGAAAGTTCTTATACTCCCCTCTCAAGAAACAAAGCTGCAGGGAAATAGTCTTTCCACTACCACCTATAGGGACGAAGGCGGAAGCCATTTCCAACGTTCGCCGTGAAGGCACAAATACTGTGTCATGTACCACTGCTTGAGAAAAGGTTGTGTCGAAAGTTTCTCCCTACTCAGATCTTGTTTCAGGAAGATAAAAGCGTTTTCAGTTCTTTGCCTGAAAGCGTAAGGAAAATGGAATAGGCTGAATTGTGAAGAAAAAAGTGGGTCGAATATGTCCACCAAGTCACAAGTTGTCCCCTACAGAGGTGTGTGTCTGGAAATCGGAGGAAGCGTAAGGAACGTGCTATACACTTAGTTCCACAAAACAACGCTGTGGAGGTGCGGTCCTTCGAGTGCCATCTCCTCTGCTAAGAAACGAACGGATTTAGGCAAAGTGTGAAAGAAAGCAGAGGGGAAGCGTGATCTACCTTACCCGCGGAACAACTTCTTACGGAGGGTTTTCTCAACGAGCACCATTCATGGTTCACGAAGATAGAAGCCTCTTCCAAAGTATGCGAGTTATGCAGAAGAAAGGCATACACGAATGTGTGCGAACCAAGTCTATCTGAAACGCGACTTCGAGCTCCCTTCTGGGTTCGTGAGGAATTCATAGTCACAAAACGTATGTGTTGAATCCTAAACAAAGGGAATACTATTCAGTCTGAAGAAACACCACTGCAGAGAAACCGTGTTTCTACTAACATCATCCCTGAACATGGTAGACTTTTCCAACGTAAGTGTGAAATCGCAAGGAATGAGCCCCGTGCCTATCCCACAGACATACTTAGTGTAGAATGTCTGTCCCCATTCGAATCTTGTTCTGGGAGAAGTGATTTCAGGAGTAGGAGAGAGAGCAGATGGAACGTATGAAGGTTCACATTGTGAGAAGGAAATCCATCAGGAAAGCCATACACGTAAGGATGAGAAACACTTTAGCATGAAAGGGTGAAGGCATCTTGAAAGGGCCCTGTGACGGTGCTGGAGAAACCTCTTCTGAAGTAGGCTTCCCTCAGCTGTCCAATGGCTTCAGTGAGATGAAAGTGCTTTCTGTAGTCGGTGTGAAGGCGTAAGGGACATGGCCTAGACTTAACTCTCTGTGTCGAATGTGCCTACAGTCGTGACATGAAGAACGATGTATGGAAATGGAGGATGTGAGCAAGCCTAAGGAAGATGGCATACGTGTGTTTAACTCTAAGAACAAATCTATAGTGTTGCCGTCCTTCGACTACCATCTCTTTCGTAAGGTTGGAAGCAGCTTGTTAAACGTTGTGTGCAAGGAAAGAGATGGAACGCGCGATCCTGTACAGCGAGGAACACGTTGTGCGGAGGGTTTCTCCCTTTTAAGTCCGGTGCCCTGCAGGTGGATGGGTCTTCAAATGGACGTGGGCTCCCCTCAGGCCTAGTAGCCTTACACTGAACTCTGAGAAACAAGGCCACGTCAAACAGGCTTTCGTGCGAACATCTTGGTTCTTGAAGATAAAGGCCCTTGGAGATATATGTGTTGTTCTCCAAGGGAATGTTCTTATACTCCCCTCTCAAGAAACAAAGCTGCAGGGAAATAGTCTTTCCACTACCACCTATAGGGACGAAGGCGGAAGCCATTTCCAACGTTCGCAGTGAAGGCACAAATACTGTGTCATGTACCACTGCTTGAGAAAAAGTTGTGTCGAAAGTTTCTCCCTACTCAGATCTTGTTTCAGGAAGATAAAAGCGTTTTCAGTTCTTTGCCTGAAAGCGTAAGGAAAATGCAATAGGCTGAATTGTGAAGAAAAAAGTGGGTCGAATATGACCACCACGTCACAAGTTGTCCCCTACAGAGGTGTGTGTCTGGAAATCGGAGGAAGCGTAAGGAACGTGCTATACACTTAGTTCCACAAAACAACGCTGTGGAGGGGCGGTCCTTCAACTGCCATCTCCTCTGCTAAGAAACGAACGGATTGAGGCAAAGTGTGAAAGAAAGCAGAGGGGAAGCGTGATCTACCTTACCCGCGGAACAACTTCTTACGGAGGGTTTTCTCAACGAGCACCATTCATGGGTCACGAAGATAGAAGTGTCTTCCAAAGTATGCGAGTTTTTCAGAAAAAACGCATACACGAATCTGTGCGAAACAAGTCTATATCAAACGCGACTTCGACCTCCCATCTGGGTTGGCGAAGAATTCATAGTCACAAAATATATGTGTTGAATCCTAAACAAAGGGAGTACTATTCATTCTGAGGAAACACCACTACAGAGAAACCGTGTTTCTCCTAACATCTTCCCTGAACATGGTAGACTTTACCAGCGTAAGTGTGAAATCGCGAGGAATGTGCCCCGTGCCTGTCCCACAGACATCCTTAGTGTAGAATACCTGTCCCCATTCGAATCTTGTTCTGTGAGAAGTGTTTGCAAGAGTAGTAGATAGAGCAGAAGGAAAGTGTCAAGGTTTTCATTGTGAGAAGGAAATCCATCAGGAAAGCCATACAGTAAGGATGAGAAGCACTTTAGCATGAAACGGTGAAGGCATCTTGAAAGGGCCCTGTGACGGTGCTGGAGAAAACTCTTCGGAAGTAGGCTTCCCTCAGCTGCCCTATGGTTTCAGTGAGATGAAAGTGTTTTCCGTAGTGGCTGTGAAGGCGTAAGGGACATGGCCTAGACTTAACTCTCCGTGTCGAATGTGCCTACAGTCGTGACATGAAGAACGATGTATGGAAATGGAGGATGTGAGCAAGCCTAAGGAAGATGGCATATGTTTGTTTAACTGTAAGAACAAATCTATGGTGTTGCCGTCCTTCGACTACCATCTCTTTTCGTAAGGTTGGAATCAGCTTGTTAAACGTTGTGTGCAAGGAAAGAGATGGAACGCGCGATCCTGTACAGCGAGGAACACGTTGTGCGGAGGGTTTCTCTCTTTTAAGTCCTGTGCCCTGCAGGTGGATGGGTCTTCAAATGGACGTGGGCTCGCGTCAGGCCTAGTAGCCTTACACTGAACTCTGAGAAACAAGGGCACGTCAAACAGGCTTTCGTGCGAACATCTTGGTTCTTGAAGATAAAGGCCCTTGGAGATATATGTGTTGTTCTCCAAGGGAATGTTCTTATACTCCCCTCTCAAGAAACAAAGCTGCAGGGAAATAGTCTTTCCACTACCACCTATAGTGACGAAGGCGGAAGCCATTTCCAACGTTCGCCGTGAAGGCACAAATACTGTGTCATGTACCACTGCTTGAGAAAAGGTTGTGTCGAAAGTTTCTCCCTACTCAGATCTTGTTTCAGGAAGATAAAAGCGTTTTCAGTTCTTTGCCTGAAAGCGTAAGGAAAATGGAATAGGCTGAATTGTGAAGAAAAAAGTGGGTCGAATAAGTCCACCAAGTCACAAGTTGTCTCCTACAGAGGTGTGTGTCTGGAAATCGGAGGAAGCGTAAGGAACGTGCTATACACTTAGTTCCACAAAACAACGCTGTGGAGGGGCGGTCCTTCAACTGCCATCTCCTCTGCTAAGAAACGAACGGATTGAGGCAAAGTGTGAAAGAAAGCAGAGGGGAAGCGTGATCTACCTTACCCGCGGAACAACTTCTTACGGAGGGTTTTCTCAACGAGCACCATTCATGGTTCACGAAGATAGAAGCCTCTTCCAAAGTATGCGAGTTATGCAGAAGAAAGGCATACACGAATGTGTGCGAACCAAGTCTATCTCAAACGCGACTTCGAGCTCCCTTCTGGGTTCGTGAGGAATTCATAGTCAAAAAACGTATGTGTTGAATCCTAAACAAAGGGAATACTATTCAGTCTGAAGAAACACCACTGCAGAGAAACCGTGTTTCTACTAACATCATCCCTGAACATGGTAGACTTTTCCAACGTAAGTGTGAAATCGCAAGGAATGAGCCCCGTGCCTATCCCACAGACATACTTAGTGTAGAATGTCTGTCCCCATTCGAATCTTGTTCTGGGAGAAGTGATTTCAGGAGTAGGAGAGAGAGCAGATGGAACGTATGAAGGTTTACATTGTGAGAAGGAAATCCATCAGGAAAGCCATACACGTAAGGATGAGAAACACTTTAGCATGAAAGGGTGAAGGCATCTTGAAAGGGCCCTGTGACGGTGCTGGAGAAACCTCTTCTGAAGTAGGCTTCCCTCAGCTGTCCAATGGCTTCAGTGAGATGAAAGTGCTTTCTGTAGTCGGTGTGAAGGCGTAAGGGACATGGCCTAGACTTAACTCTCTGTGTCGAATGTGCCTACAGTCGTGACATGAAGAACGATGTATGGAAATGGAGGATGTGAGCAAGCCTAAGGAAGATGGCATACGTGTGTTTAACTCTAAGAACAAATCTATAGTGTTGCCGTCCTTCGACTACCATCTCTTTCGTAAGGTTGGAAGCAGCTTGTTAAGCGTTCTGTGCAAGGAAAGAGATGGAACGCGCGATCCTGTACAGCGAGGAACACGTTGTGCGGAGGGTTTCTCTCCTTTAAGTCCTGTGTCATGCAGGTGGACGGGTCTTCAAATGGACGTGGGCTCGCCTCAGGCCTAGTAGCCTTACACTGAACTCTGAGAAACAAGGCCACGTCAAACAGGCTTTCATGCGAACATCTTGGTTCTTGAAGATAAAGGCCCTTGGAGATATATGTGTTGTTCTCTAAGAGAAGGTTCTTATACTCACCTCTCAAGAAGCAAAACTGCAGGGAAATAGTCTTTCCACTACCACCTATAGGGACGAAGACGGAATCCATTTCCAACGTTCGCAGTGAAGGCACAAATACTGTGTCATGTACCACTGCTTGAGAAAGAAGTTATGTCGAATGTTTCTCCTACTCAGATCTTGTTTCAGGAAGCTAGAAACGTTTTCGGTTCTTTGCCTGAAAGCGTAAGGGAAATGCCATAGGCTGAATTGTGAAGAAAAATGTGGGTCGAATGTGACCACCAAGTAACAAGTTGTCCCCTATAGAGGTGTGTGTCTGGAAATCGGAGGAAGCGTAAGGAACGTGCTATACACTTAGTTCCACAAAACAACGCTGTGGAGGTGCGGTCCTTCGAGTGCCATCTCCTCTGCTAAGAAACGAACGGATTGAGGCAAAGTGTGAAAGAAAGCAGAGGGGAAGCGTGATCTCCCTTACCCGCGGAACAACTTCTTACGGAGGGTTTTCTCAACGAGCACCATTCATGGGTCACGAAGATAGAAGCGTCTTCCAAAGTATGCGAGTTATGCAGAAGAAAGGCATACACGAATCTGTGCGAAACAAGTCTATCTCAAACGCGACTTCGAGCTCCCATCTGGGTTGGCGAAGAATTCATAGTCACAAAATATATGTGTGGAATCCTAAAGAAAGGGAGTACTATTCATTCTGAGGAAACATCACTACAGAGAAACCGTGTTTCTCCTAACATCTTCCCTGAACATGGTAGAATTTACCAGCGTAAGTGTGAAATCGCGAGGAATGTGCCCCGTGCCTGTCCCACAGACATACTTAGTGTAGAATACCTGTCCCCATTCGAATCTTGTTCTGTGAGAAGTGTTTGCAAGAGTAGTAGATAGAGCAGAAGGAAAGTGTCAAGGTTTTCATTGTGAGAAGGAAATCCATCAGGAAAGCCATACACGTAAGGATGAGAAGCACTTTAGCATGAAACGGTGAAGGCATCTTGAAAGGGCCCTGTGACGGTGCTGGAGAAAACTCTTCGGAAGTAGGCTTCCCTCAGCTGCCCTATGGTTTCAGTGAGATGAAAGTGTTTTCCGTAGTGGCTGTGAAGGCGTAAGGGACATGGCCTAGACTTAACTCTCCGTGTCGAATGTGCCTACAGTCGTGACATGAAGAACGATGTATGGAAATGGAGGATGTGAGCAAGCCTAAGGAAGATGGCATACGTGTGTTTAACATAAGAACAAATCTATGGTGTTGCCATCCTTCGACTACCATCTCTTTTCGTAAGGTTGGAATCAGCTTGTTAAACGTTGTGTGCAAGGAAAGAGATGGAACGCGCGATCCTGTACAGCGAGGAACACGTTGTGCGGAGGGTTTCTCTCTTTTAAGTCCTGTGCCCTGCAGGTGGATGGGTCTTCAAATGGACGTGGGCTCGCCTCAGGCCTAGTAGCCTTACACTGAACTCTGAGAAACAAGGGCACGTCAACCAGGCTTTCGTGCGAACATCTTGGTTCTTGAAGATAAAGGCCCTTGGAGATATATGTGTTGTTCTCCAAGGGAATGTTCTTATACTCCCCTCTCAAGAAACAAAGCTGCAGGGAAATAGTCTTTCCACTACCACCTATAGGGATGAAGGCGGAAGCCATTTCCAACGTTCGCAGTGAAGGCACAAATACTGTGTCATGTACCACTGCTTGAGAAAAAGTTGTGTCGAAAGTTTCTCCCTACTCAGATCTTGTTTCAGGAAGATAAAAGCGTTTTCAGTTCTTTGCCTGAAAGCGTAAGGAAAATGCAATAGGCTGAATTGTGAAGAAAGAAGTGGGTCGAATGTGACCACCACGTCACAAGTTGTCCCCTACAGAGGTGTGTGTCTGGAAATCGGAGGAAGCGTAAGGAACGTGCTATACACTTAGTTCCACAAAACAACGCTGTGGAGGGGCGGTCCTTCGACTGCCATCTCTTCTGCTAAGAAACGAACGGATTGAGGCAAAGTGTGAAAGAAAGCAGAGGGGAAGCGTGATCTAACTTACCGGCGGAACAACTTCTTACGGAGGGTTTTCTCAACGAGCACCATTCATGGGTCACGAAGAGAGAAGCCTCTTCCAAAGTATACGAGTTATGCAGAAGAAAGGCATACACGAATCTGTGCGAAACAAGTCTATCTCAAACGCGACTTCGAGCTCCCATCTGGGTTGGCGAAGAATTCATAGTCACAAAATATATGTGTTGAATCCTAAAGAAAGGGAGTACTATTCATTCTGAGGAAACACCACTACAGAGAAACCGTGTTTCTCCTAACATCTTCCCTGAACATGGTAGACTTTACCAGCGTAAGTGTGAAATCGCGAGGAATGTGCCCCGTGCCTGTCCCACAGACATACTTAGTGTAGAATACCTGTCCCCATTCGAATCTTGTTCTGTGAGAAGTGTTTGCAAGAGTAGGAGATAGAGCAGAAGGAACGTGTCCAGGTTTTCATTGTGAGAAGGAAATCCATCAGGAAAGCCATACACGTAAGGATGAGAAGCACTTTAGCATGAAACGGTGAAGGCATCTTGAAAGGGTCCTGTGACGGTGCTGGAGAAACCTCTTCGGAAGTAGGCTTCCCTCAGCTGTCCTATGGTTTCAGTGAGATGAAAGTGCTTTCCGTAGTGGGTGTGAAGGCGTAAGGGACATGGCCTACACTTAACTTTCCGTGTCGAATGTGCCTACAGTCGTGACATGAAGAACGATGTATGGAAATGGAGGATGTGAGCAAGCCTAAGGAAGATGGCATACGTGTGTTTAACTGTAAGAACAAATCTATAGTGTTGCCGTCCTTCGACTACCATCTCTTTCGTAAGGTTGGAAGCAGCTTGTTAAACGTTGTGTGCAAGGAAAGAGATGGAACGCGCGATCCTGTACAGCGAGGAACACGTTGTGCGGAGGGTTTCTCTCTTTTAAGTCCGGTGCCCTGCAGGTGGATGGGTCTTCAAATGGACGTGGGCTCCCCTCAGGCCTAGTAGCCTTACACTGAACTCTGAGAAACAAGGCCACGTCAAACAGGCTTTCGTGCGAACATCTTGGTTCTTGAAGATAAAGGCCCTTGGAGATATATGTGTTGTTCTCCAAGGGAATGTTCTTATACTCCCCTCTCAAGAAACAAAGCTGCAGGGAAATAGTCTTTCCACTACCACCTATAGGGACGAAGGCGGAAGCCATTTCCAACGTTCGCAGTGAAGGCACAAATACTGTGTCATGTACCACTGCTTGAGAAAAAGTTGTGTCGAAAGTTTCTCCCTACTCAGATCTTGTTTCAGGAAGATAAAAGCGTTTTCAGTTCTTTGCCTGAAAGCGTAAGGAAAATGCAATAGGCTGAATTGTGAAGAAAAAAGTGGGTCGAATGTGACCACCACGTCACAAGTTGTCCCCTGCAGAGGTGTGTGTCTGGAAATCGGAGGAAGCGTAAGGAACGTGCTATACTCTTAGTTCCACAAAACAACGCTGTGGAGGGGCGGTCCTTCAACTGCCATCTCCTCTGCTAAGAAACGAACGGATCGAGGCAAAGTGTGAAAGAAAGCAGAGGGGAAGCGTGATCTACCTTACCCGCGGAACAACTTCTTACGGAGGGTTTTCTCAACGAGCACCATTCATGGGTCACGAAGAGAGAAGTGTCTTCCAAAGTATGCGAGTTTTTCAGAAGAAACGCATACACGAATCTGTGCGAAACAAGTCTATATCAAACGCGACTTCCAGCTCCCATCTGGGTTGGCGAAGAATTCATAGTCACAAAATATATGTGTTGAATCCTAAACAAAGGGAGTACTATTCATTCTGAGGAAACACCACTACAGAGAAACCGTGTTTCTCCTAACATCTTCCCTGAACATGGTAGACTTTACCAGCGTAAGTGTGAAATCGCGAGGAATGTGCCCCGTGCCTGTCCCACAGACATACTTAGTGTAGAATACCTGTCCCCATTCGAATCTTGTTCTGTGAGAAGTGTTTGCAAGAGTAGTAGATAGAGCAGAAGGAAAGTGTCAAGGTTTTCATTGTGAGAAGGAAATCCATCAGGAAAGCCATACACGTAAGGATGAGAAGCACTTTAGCATGAAACGGTGAAGGCATCTTGAAAGGGCCCTGTGACGGTGCTGGAGAAAACTCTTCGGAAGTAGGCTTCCCTCAGCTGCCCTATGGTTTCAGTGAGATGAAAGTGTTTTCCGTAGTGGCTGTGAAGGCGTAAGGGACATGGCCTAGACTTAACTCTCCGTGTCGAATGTGCCTACAGTCGTGACATGAAGAACGATGTATGGAAATGGAGGATGTGAGCAAGCCTAAGGAAGATGGCATACGTGTGTTTAACATAAGAACAAATCTATGGTGTTGCCATCCTTCGACTACCATCTCTTTTCGTAAGGTTGGAATCAGCTTGTTAAACGTTGTGTGCAAGGAAAGAGATGGAACGCGCGATCCTGTACAGCGAGGAACACGTTGTGCGGAGGGTTTCTCTCTTTTAAGTCCTGTGCCCTGCAGGTGGATGGGTCTTCAAATGGACGTGGGCTCGCCTCAGGCCTAGTAGCCTTACACTGAACTCTGAGAAACAAGGGCACGTCAACCAGGCTTTCGTGCGAACATCTTGGTTCTTGAAGATAAAGGCCCTTGGAGATATATGTGTTGTTCTCCAAGGGAATGTTCTTATACTCCCCTCTCAAGAAACAAAGCTGCAGGGAAATAGTCTTTCCACTACCACCTATAGGGATGAAGGCGGAAGCCATTTCCAACGTTCGCAGTGAAGGCACAAATACTGTGTCATGTACCACTGCTTGAGAAAAAGTTGTGTCGAAAGTTTCTCCCTACTCAGATCTTGTTTCAGGAAGATAAAAGCGTTTTCAGTTCTTTGCCTGAAAGCGTAAGGAAAATGCAATAGGCTGAATTGTGAAGAAAGAAGTGGGTCGAATGTGACCACCACGTCACAAGTTGTCCCCTACAGAGGTGTGTGTCTGGAAATCGGAGGAAGCGTAAGGAACGTGCTATACACTTAGTTCCACAAAACAACGCTGTGGAGGGGCGGTCCTTCGACTGCCATCTCTTCTGCTAAGAAACGAACGGATTGAGGCAAAGTGTGAAAGAAAGCAGAGGGGAAGCGTGATCTAACTTACCGGCGGAACAACTTCTTACGGAGGGTTTTCTCAACGAGCACCATTCATGGGTCACGAAGAGAGAAGCCTCTTCCAAAGTATACGAGTTATGCAGAAGAAAGGCATACACGAATCTGTGCGAAACAAGTCTATCTCAAACGCGACTTCGAGCTCCCATCTGGGTTGGCGAAGAATTCATAGTCACAAAATATATGTGTTGAATCCTAAAGAAAGGGAGTACTATTCATTCTGAGGAAACACCACTACAGAGAAACCGTGTTTCTCCTAACATCTTCCCTGAACATGGTAGACTTTACCAGCGTAAGTGTGAAATCGCGAGGAATGTGCCCCGTGCCTGTCCCACAGACATACTTAGTGTAGAATACCTGTCCCCATTCGAATCTTGTTCTGTGAGAAGTGTTTGCAAGAGTAGGAGATAGAGCAGAAGGAACGTGTCCAGGTTTTCATTGTGAGAAGGAAATCCATCAGGAAAGCCATACACGTAAGGATGAGAAGCACTTTAGCATGAAACGGTGAAGGCATCTTGAAAGGGACCTGTGACGGTGCTGGAGAAACCTCTTCGGAAGTAGGCTTCCCTCAGCTGTCCTATGGTTTCAGTGAGATGAAAGTGCTTTCCGTAGTGGGTGTGAAGGCGTAAGGGACATGGCCTACACTTAACTTTCCGTGTCGAATGTGCCTACAGTCGTGACATGAAGAACGATGTATGGAAATGGAGGATGTGAGCAAGCCTAAGGAAGATGGCATACGTGTGTTTAACTGTAAGAACAAATCTATAGTGTTGCCGTCCTTCGACTACCATCTCTTTCGTAAGGTTGGAAGCAGCTTGTTAAACGTTGTGTGCAAGGAAAGAGATGGAACGCGCGATCCTGTACAGCGAGGAACACGTTGTGCGGAGGGTTTCTCTCTTTTAAGTCCGGTGCCCTGCAGGTGGATGGGTCTTCAAATGGACGTGGGCTCCCCTCAGGCCTAGTAGCCTTACACTGAACTCTGAGAAACAAGGCCACGTCAAACAGGCTTTCGTGCGAACATCTTGGTTCTTGAAGATAAAGGCCCTTGGAGATATATGTGTTGTTCTCCAAGGGAATGTTCTTATACTCCCCTCTCAAGAAACAAAGCTGCAGGGAAATAGTCTTTCCACTACCACCTATAGGGACGAAGGCGGAAGCCATTTCCAACGTTCGCAGTGAAGGCACAAATACTGTGTCATGTACCACTGCTTGAGAAAAAATTGTGTCGAAAGTTTCTCCCTACTCAGATCTTGTTTCAGGAAGATAAAAGCGTTTTCAGTTCTTTGCCTGAAAGCGTAAGGAAAATGCAATAGGCTGAATTGTGAAGAAAAAAGTGGGTCGAATGTGACCACCACGTCACAAGTTGTCCCCTGCAGAGGTGTGTGTCTGGAAATCGGAGGAAGCGTAAGGAACGTGCTATACTCTTAGTTCCACAAAACAACGCTGTGGAGGGGCGGTCCTTCAACTGCCATCTCCTCTGCTAAGAAACGAACGGATCGAGGCAAAGTGTGAAAGAAAGCAGAGGGGAAGCGTGATCTACCTTACCCGCGGAACAACTTCTTACGGAGGGTTTTCTCAACGAGCACCATTCATGGGTCACGAAGAGAGAAGTGTCTTCCAAAGTATGCGAGTTTTTCAGAAGAAACGCATACACGAATCTGTGCGAAACAAGTCTATATCAAACGCGACTTCCAGCTCCCATCTGGGTTGGCGAAGAATTCATAGTCACAAAATATATGTGTTGAATCCTAAACAAAGGGAGTACTATTCATTCTGAGGAAACACCACTACAGAGAAACCGTGTTTCTCCTAACATCTTCCCTGAACATGGTAGACTTTACCAGCGTAAGTGTGAAATCGCGAGGAATGTGCCCCGTGCCTGTCCCACAGACATACTTAGTGTAGAATACCTGTCCCCATTCGAATCTTGTTCTGTGAGAAGTGTTTGCAAGAGTAGTAGAGAGAGCAGAAGGAAAGTGTCAAGGTTTTCATTGTGAGAAGGAAATCCATCAGGAAAGCCATACACGTAAGGATGAGAAGCACTTTAGCATGAAACGGTGAAGGCATCTTGAAAGGGCCCTGTGACGGTGCTGGAGAAAACTCTTCGGAAGTAGGCTTCCCTCAGCTGCCCTATGGTTTCAGTGAGATGAAAGTGTTTTCCGTAGTGGCTGTGAAGGCGTAAGGGACATGGCCTAGACTTAACTCTCCGTGTCGAATGTGCCTACAGTCGTGACATGAAGAACGATGTATGGAAATGGAGGATGTGAGCAAGCCTAAGGAAGATGGCATATGTTTGTTTAACTGTAAGAACAAATCTATGGTGTTGCCGTCCTTCGACTACCATCTCTTTTCGTAAGGTTGGAATCAGCTTGTTAAACGTTGTGTGCAAGGAAAGAGATGGAACGCGCGATCCTGTACAGCGAGGAACACGTTGTGCGGAGGGTTTCTCTCTTTTAAGTCCTGTGCCCTGCAGGTGGATGGGTCTTCAAATGGACGTGGGCTCCCCTCAGGCCTAGTAGCCTAACACTGAACTCTGAGAAACAAGGCCACGTCAAACAGGCTTTCGTGCGAACATCTTGGTTCTTGAAGATAAAGGCCCTTGGAGATATATGTGTTGTTCCCCAAGGGAATGTTCTTATACTCCCCTCTCAAGAAACAAAGCTGCAGGGAAATAGTCTTTCCACTACCACCTATAGGGACGAAGGCGGAAGCCATTTCCAACGTTCGCAGTGAAGGCACAAATACTGTGTCATGTACCACTGCTTGAGAAAAAGTTGTGTCGAAAGTTTCTCCCTACTCAGATCTTGTTTCAGGAAGATAAAAGCGTTTTCAGTTCTTTGCTGAAAGCGTAAGGTAAATGCAATAGGCTGAATTGTGAAGAAAAAAGTGGGTCGAATGTGACCACCACGTCACATGTTGTCCCCTACAGAGGTGTGTGTCTGGAAATCGGAGGAAGCGTAAGGAACGTGCTATACACTTAGTTCCACAAAACAACGCTGTGGAGGGGCGGTCCTTCGACTGCCATCTCCTCTGCTAAGAAACGAACGGATTGAGGCAAAGTGTGAAAGAAACCAGAGGGGAAGCGTGATCTACCTTACCCGCGGAACAACTTCTTACGGAGGGTTTTCTCAACGAGCACCATTCATGGGTCACGAAGAGAGAAGCCTCTTCCAAAGTATGCGAGTTATGCAGAAGAAAGGCATACACGAATCTGTGCGAAACAAGTCTATCTCAAACGCGACTTTGAGCTCCCATCTGGGTTGGCGAAGAATTCATAGTCACAAAATATATGTGTTGAATCCTAAAGAAAGGGAGTACTATTCATTCTGAGGAAACACCACTACAGAGAAACCGTGTTTCTCCTAACATCTTCCCTGAACATGGTAGACTTTACCAACGTAAGTGTGAAATCGCAAGGAATGAGCCCCGTGCCTATCCCACAGACATACTTAGTGTAGAATGTCTGTCCCCATTCGAATCTTGTTCTGGGAGAAGTGTTTTCAGGAGTAGGAGAGAGAGCAGATGGAACGTATGAAGGTTTTCATTGTGAGAAGGAAATCCATCAGGAAAGCCATACACGTAAGGATGAGAAGCACTTTAGCATGAAAGGGTGAAGGCATCTTGAAAGGGTCCTGTGACGGTGCTGGAGAAACCTCTTCGGAAGTAGGCTTCCCTCAGCTGTCCTATGGTTTCAGTGAGATGAAAGTGCTTTCCGTAGTGGGTGTGAAGGCGTAAGGGACATGGCCTACACTTAACTTTCCGTGTCGAATGTGCCTACAGTCGTGACATGAAGAACGATGTATAGAAATGGAGGATGTGAGCAAGCCTAAGGAAGATGGCATACGTGTGTTTAACTGTAAGAACAAATCTATAGTGTTGCCGTCCTTCGACTACCATCTCTTTCGTAAGGTTGGAAGCAGCTTGTTAAGCGCTGTGTGCAAGGAAAGAGATGGAACGCGTGACCCTGTACAGGGAGGAAAACGTTGTGCGGAGGGTTTCTCTCCTTTAAGTCCTGTGTCATGCAGGTGGATGGGTCTTCAAATGGACGTGGGCTCGCCTCAGGCCTAGTAGCCTTACACTGAACTCTGAGAAACAAGGCCACGTCAAACAAGCTTTCGTGCGAACATCTTGGTTCTTGAAGATAAAGGCCCTTGGAGATATATGTGTTGTTCTCTAAGGGAAGGTTCTTATACTCCCCTCTCAAGAAACAAGGCTGCAGGGAAATAGTCTTTCCACTACCACCTATAGGGACGAAGGCGGAAGCCATTTCCAACGTTCGCAGTGAAGGCACAAATACTGTGTCATGTACCACTGCTTGAGAAAAAGTTGTGTCGAAAGTTTCTCCCTACTCAGGTCTTGTTTCAGGAAGATAAAAGCGTTTTCAGTTCTTTGCCTGAAAGCGTAAGGAAAATGCAATAGCCTGAATTGTGAAGAAAGAAGTGGGTCGAATGTGACCACCACGTCACAAGTTGTCCCCTACAGAGGTGTGTGTCTGGAAATCGGAGGAAGCGTAAGGAACGTGCTATACACTTAGTTCCACAAAACAACACTGTGGAGGGGCGGTCCTTCGACTGCCATCTCTTCTGCTAAGAAACGAACGGATTGAGGCAAAGTGTGAAAGAAAGCAGAGGGGAAGCGTGATCTAACTTACCGGCGGAACAACTTCTTACGGAGGGTTTTCTCAACGAGCACCATTCATGGGTCACGAAGAGAGAAGCCTCTTCCAAAGTATGCGAGTTATGCAGAAGAAAGGCATACACGAATCTGTGCGAAACAAGTCTATCTCAAACGCGACTTCGAGCTCCCATCTGGGTTGGCGAAGAATTCATAGTCACAAAATATATGTGTTGAATCCTAAAGAAAGGGAGTACTATTCATTCTGAGGAAACACCACTACAGAGAAACCGTGTTTCTCCTAACATCTTCCCTGAACATGGTAGACTTTACCAGCGTAAGTGTGAAATCGCGAGGAATGTGCCCCGTGCCTGTCCCACAGACATACTTAGTGTAGAATACCTGTCCCCATTCGAATCTTGTTCTGTGAGAAGTGTTTGCAAGAGTAGGAGATAGAGCAGAAGGAACGTGTCCAGGTTTTCATTGTGAGAAGGAAATCCGTCAGGAAAGCCATACACGTAAGGATGAGAAGCACTTTAGCATGAAACGGTGAAGGCATCTTGAAAGGGCCCTGTGACGGTGCTGGAGAAAACTCTTCGGAAGTAGGCTTCCCTCAGCTGTCCTATGGTCTCAGTGAGATGAAAGTGATTTCCGTAGTGGCTGTGAAGGCGTAAGGGACATGGCCTAGACTTAACTCTCCGTGTCGAATGTGCCTACAGTCGTGACATGAAGAACGATGTATGGAAATGGAGGATGTGAGCAAGCCTAAGGAAGATGGCATATGTTTGTTTAACTGTAAGAACAAATCTATGGGGTTGCCGTCCTTCGACTACCATCTCTTTTCGTAAGGTTGGAATCAGCTTGTTAAACGTTGTGTGCAAGGAAAGAGATGGAACGCGCGATCCTGTACAGCGAGGAACACGTTGTGCGGAGGGTTTCTCTCTTTTAAGTCCGGTGCCCTGCAGGTGGATGGGTCTTCAAATGGACGTGGGCTCGCCTCAGGCCTAGTAGCCTTACACTGAACTCTGAGAAACAAGGCCACGTCAAACAGGCTTTCGTGCGAACATCTTGGTTCTTGAAGATAAAGGCCCTTGGAGATATATGTGTTGTTCTCCAAGGGAATGTTCTTATACTCCCCTCTCAAGAAACAAAGCTGCAGGGAAATAGTCTTTCCACTACCACCTATAGGGACGAAGGCGGAAGCCATTTCCAACGTTCGCAGTGAAGGCACAAATACTGTGTCATATACCACTGCTTGAGAAAAAGTTGTGTCGAAAGTTTCTCCCTACTCAGATCTTGTTTCAGGAAGATAAAAGCGTTTTCAGTTCTTTGCCTGAAAGCGTAAGGAAAATGCAATAGGCTGAATTGTGAAGAAAAAAGTGGGTCGAATGTGACCACCACGTCACAAGTTGTCCCCTGCAGAGGTGTGTGTCTGGAAATCGGAGGAAGCGTAAGGAACGTGCTATACACTTAGTTCCACTAAACAACGCTGTGGAGGGGCGGTCCTTCGACTGCCATCTCCTCTGCTAAGAAACGAACGGATTGAGGCAAAGTGTGAAAGAAAGCAGAGGGGAAGCGTGATCTACCTTACCCGCGGAACAACTTCTTATGGAGGGTTTTCTCAACGAGCACCATTCATGGGTCACGAAGAGAGAAGCCTCTTCCAAAGTATGCGAGTTATGCAGAAGAAAGGCATACACGAATCTGTGCGAAACAAGTCTATCTCAAACGCGACTTTGAGCTCCCATCTGGGTTGGCGAAGAATTCACAGTCACAAAATATATGTGTTGAATCCTAAAGAAAGGGAGTACTATTCATTCTGAGGAAACACCACTACAGAGAAACCGTGTTTCTCCTAACATCTTCCCTGAACATGGTAGACTTTACCAACGTAAGTGTGAAATCGCAAGGAATGAGCCCCGTGCCTATCCCACAGACATACTTAGTGTAGAATGTCTGTCCCCATTCGAATCTTGTTCTGGGAGAAGTGTTTTCAGGAGTAGGAGAGAGAGCAGATGGAACGTATGAAGGTTTTCATTGTGAGAAGGAAATCCATCAGGAAAGCCATACACGTAAGGATGAGAAGCACTTTAGCATGAAAGGGTGAAGGCATCTTGAAAGGGTCCTGTGACGGTGCTGGAGAAACCTCTTCGGAAGTAGGCTTCCCTCAGCTGTCCTATGGTTTCAGTGAGATGAAAGTGCTTTCCGTAGTGGGTGTGAAGGCGTAAGGGACATGGCCTACACTTAACTTTCCGTGTCGAATGTGCCTACAGTCGTGACATGAAGAACGAGGTATGGAAATGGAGGATGTGAGCAAGCCTAAGGAAGATGGCATACGTGTGTTTAACTGTAAGAACAAATCTATAGTGTTGCCGTCCTTCGACTACCATCTCTTTCGTAAGGTTGGAAGCAGCTTGTTAAACGTTGTGTGCAAGGAAAGAGATGGAACGCGCGATCCTGTACAGCGAGGAACACGTTGTGCGGAGGGTTTCTCTCTTTTAAGTCCGGTGCCCTGCAGGTGGATGGGTCTTCAAATGGACGTGGGCTCCCCTCAGGCCTACTAGCCTTACACTGAACTCTGAGAAACAAGGCCACGTCAAACAGGCTTTCGTGCGAACATCTTGGTTCTTGAAGATAAAGGCCCTTGGAGATATATGTGTTGTTCTCCAAGGGAATGTTCTTATACTCCCCTCTCAAGAAACAAAGCTGCAGGGAAATAGTCTTTCCACTACCACCTATAGGGACGAAGGCGGAAGCCATTTCCAACGTTCGCAGTGAAGGCACAAATACTGTGTCATGTACCACTGCTTGAGAAAAAGTTGTGTCGAAAGTTTCTCCCTACTCAGATCTTGTTTCAGGAAGATAAAAGCGTTTTCAGTTCTTTGCCTGAAAGCGTAAGGAAAATGCAATAGGCTGAATTGTGAAGAAAAAAGTGGGTCGAATGTGACCACCACGTCACAAGTTGTCCCCTGCAGAGGTGTGTGTCTGGAAATCGGAGGAAGCGTAAGGAACGTGCTATACACTTAGTTCCACAAAACAACGCTGTGGAGGGGCGGTCCTTCAACTGCCATCTCCTCTGCTAAGAAACGAACGGATCGAGGCAAAGTGTGAAAGAAAGCAGAGGGGAAGCGTGATCTACCTTACCCGCGGAACAACTTCTTACGGAGGGTTTTCTCAACGAGCACCATTCATGGGTCACGAAGATAGAAGTGTCTTCCAAAGTATGCGAGTTTTTCAGAAGAAACGCATACACGAATCTGTGCGAAACAAGTCTATATCAAACGCGACTTCGAGCTCCCATCTGGGTTGGCGAAGAATTCATAGTCACAAAATATATGTGTTGAATCCTAAACAAAGGGAGTACTATTCATTCTGAGGAAACACCACTACAGAGAAACCGTGTTTCTCCTAAAATCTTCCCTGAACATGGTAGACTTTACCAGCGTAAGTGTGAAATCGCGAGGAATGTGCCCCGTGCCTGTCCCACAGACATACTTAGTGTAGAATACCTGTCCCCATTCGCATCTTGTTCTGTGAGAAGTGTTTGCAAGAGTAGTAGATAGAGCAGAAGGAAAGTGTCAAGGTTTTCATTGTGAGAAGGAAATCCATCAGGAAAGCCATACACGTAAGGATGAGAAGCACTTTAGCGTGAAACGGTGAAGGCATCTTGAAAGGGCCCTGTGACGGTGCTGGAGAAAACTCTTCGGAAGTAGGCTTCCCTCAGCTGCCCTATGGTTTCAGTGAGATGAAAGTGTTTTCCGTAGTGGCTGTGAAGGCGTAAGGGACATGGCCTAGACTTAACTCTCCGTGTCGAATGTGCCTACAGTCGTGACATGAAGAACGATGTATGGAAATGGAGGATGTGAGCAAGCCTAAGGAAGATGGCATATGTTTGTTTAACTGTAAGAACAAATCTATGGTGTTGCCGTCCTTCGACTACCATCTCTTTTCGTAAGGTTGGAATCAGCTTGTTAAACGTTGTGTGCAAGGAAAGAGATGGAACGCGCGATCCTGTACAGCGAGGAACACGTTGTGCGGAGGGTTTCTCTCTTTTAAGTCCTGTGCCCTGCAGGTGGATGGGTCTTCAAATGGACGTGGGCTCGCCTCAGGCCTAGTAGCCTTACACTGAACTCTGAGAAACAAGGGCACGTCAAACAGGCTTTCGTGCGAACATCTTGGTTCTTGAAGATAAAGGCCCTTGGAGATATATGTGTTGTTCTCCAAGGGAATGTTCTTATACTCCCCTCTCAAGAAACAAAGCTGCAGGGAAATAGTCTTTCCACTACCACCTATAGGGACGAAGGCGGAAGCCATTTCCAACGTTCGCAGTGAAGGCACAAATACTGTGTCATGTACCACTGCTTGAGAAAAAGTTGTGTCGAAAGTTTCTCCCTACTCAGATCTTGTTTCAGGAAGATAAAAGCGTTTTCAGTTCTTTGCTGAAAGCGTAAGGTAAATGCAATAGGCTGAATTGTGAAGAAAAAAGTGGGTCGAATGTGACCACCACGTCACAAGTTGTCCCCTACAGAGGTGTGTGTCTGGAAATCGGAGGAAGCGTAAGGAACGTGCTATACACTTAGTTCCACAAAACAACGCTGTGGAGGGGCGGTCCTTCGACTGCCATCTCCTCTGCTAAGAAACGAACGGATTGAGGCAAAGTGTGAAAGAAACCAGAGGGGAAGCGTGATCTACCTTACCCGCGGAACAACTTCTTACGGAGGTTTTTCTCAACGAGCACCATTCATGGGTCACGAAGAGAGAAGCCTCTTCCAAAGTATGCGAGTTATGCAGAAGAAAGGCATACACGAATCTGTGCGAAACAAGTCTATCTCAAACGCGACTTTGAGCTCCCATCTGGGTTGGCGAAGAATCCATAGTCACAAAATATATGTGTTGAATCCTAAAGAAAGGGAGTACTATTCATTCTGAGGAAACACCACTACAGAGAAACCGTGTTTCTCCTAACATCTTCCCTGAACATGGTAGACTTTACCAACGTAAGTGTGAAATCGCAAGGAATGAGCCCCGTGCCTATCCCACAGACATACTTAGTGTAGAATGTCTGTCCCCATTCGAATCTTGTTCTGGGAGAAGTGTTTTCAGGAGTAGGAGAGAGAGCAGATGGAACGTATGAAGGTTTTCATTGTGAGAAGGAAATCCATCAGGAAAGCCATACACGTAAGGATGAGAAGCACTTTAGCATGAAAGGGTGAAGGCATCTTGAAAGGGTCCTGTGACGGTGCTGGAGAAACCTCTTCGGAAGTAGGCTTCCCTCAGCTGTCCTATGGTTTCAGTGAGATGAAAGTGCTTTCCGTAGTGGGTGTGAAGGCGTAAGGGACATGGCCTACACTTAACTTTCCGTGTCGAATGTGCCTACAGTCGTGACATGAAGAACGATGTATGGAAATGGAGGATGTGAGCAAGCCTAAGGAAGATGGCATACGTGTGTTTAACTGTAAGAACAAATCTATAGTGTTGCCGTCCTTCGACTACCATCTCTTTCGTAAGGTTGGAAGCAGCTTGTTAAACGTTGTGTGCAAGGAAAGAGATGGAACGCGCGATCCTGTACAGCGAGGAACACGTTGTGCGGAGGGTTTCTCTCTTTTAAGTCCGGTGCCCTGCAGGTGGATGGGTCTTCAAATGGACGTGGGCTCCCCTCAGGCCTAGTAGCCTTACACTGAACTCTGAGAAACAAGGCCACGTCAAACAGGCTTTCGTGCGAACATCTTGGTTCTTGAAGATAAAGGCCCTTGGAGATATATGTGTTGTTCTCCAAGGGAATGTTCTTATACTCCCCTCTCAAGAAACAAAGCTGCAGGGAAATAGTCTTTCCACTACCACCTATAGGGACGAAGGCGGAAGCCATTTCCAACGTTCGCAGTGAAGGCACAAATACTGTGTCATGTACCACTGCTTGAGAAAAAGTTGTGTCGAAAGTTTCTCCCTACTCAGATCTTGTTTCAGGAAGATAAAAGCGTTTTCAGTTCTTTGCCTGAAAGCGTAAGGAAAATGCAATAGGCTGAATTGTGAAGAAAAAAGTGGGTCGAATGTGACCACCACGTCACAAGTTGTCCCCTGCAGAGGTGTGTGTCTGGAAATCGGAGGAAGCGTAAGGAACGTGCTATACTCTTAGTTCCACAAAACAACGCTGTGGAGGGGCGGTCCTTCAACTGCCATCTCCTCTGCTAAGAAACGAACGGATCGAGGCAAAGTGTGAAAGAAAGCAGAGGGGAAGCGTGATCTACCTTTCCCGCGGAACAACTTCTTACGGAGGGTTTTCTCAACGAGCACCATTCATGGGTCACGAAGATAGAAGTGTCTTCCAAAGTATGCGAGTTTTTCAGAAGAAACGCATACACGAATCTGTGCGAAACAAGTCTATATCAAACGCGACTTCGAGCTCCCATCTGGGTTGGCGAAGAATTCATAGTCACAAAATATATGTGTTGAATCCTAAACAAAGGGAGTACTATTCATTCTGAGGAAACACCACTACAGAGAAACCGTGTTTCTCCTAACATCTTCCCTGAACATGGTAGACTTTACCAGCGTAAGTGTGAAATCGCGAGGAATGTGCCCCGTGCCTGTCCCACAGACATCCTTAGTGTAGAATACCTGTCCCCATTCGAATCTTGTTCTGTGAGAAGTCTTTGCAAGAGTAGTAGATAGAGCAGAAGGAAAGTGTCAAGGTTTTCATTGTGAGAAGGAAATCCATCAGGAAAGCCATACACGTAAGGATGAGAAGCACTTTAGCGTGAAACGGTGAAGGCATCTTGAAAGGGCCCTGTGACGGTGCTGGAGAAAACTCTTCGGAAGTAGGCTTCCCTCAGCTGCCCTATGGTTTCAGTGAGATGAAAGTGTTTTCCGTAGTGGCTGTGAAGGCGTAAGGGACATGGCCTAGACTTAACTCTCCGTGTCGAATGTGCCTACAGTCGTGACATGAAGAACGATGTATGGAAATGGAGGATGTGAGCAAGCCTAAGGAAGATGGCATATGTTTGTTTAACTGTAAGAACAAATCTATGGTGTTGCCGTCCTTCGACTACCATCTCTTTTCGTAAGGTTGGAATCAGCTTGTTAAACGTTGTGTGCAAGGAAAGAGATGGAACGCGCGATCCTGTACAGCGAGGAACACGTTGTGCGGAGGGTTTCTCTCTTTTAAGTCCTGTGCCCTGCAGGTGGATGGGTCTTCAAATGGACGTGGGCTCCCCTCAGGCCTAGTAGCCTAACACTGAACTCTGAGAAACAAGGCCACGTCAAACAGGCTTTCGTGCGAACATCTTGGTTCTTGAAGATAAAGGCCCTTGGAGATATATGTGTTGTTCTCCAAGGGAATGTTCTTATACTCCCCTCTCAAGAAACAAAGCTGCAGGGAAATAGTCTTTCCACTACCACCTATAGGGACGAAGGCGGAAGCCATTTCCAACGTTCGCAGTGAAGGCACAAATACTGTGTCATGTACCACTGCTTGAGAAAAAGTTGTGTCGAAAGTTTCTCCCTACTCAGATCTTGTTTCAGGAAGATAAAAGCGTTTTCAGTTCTTTGCTGAAAGCGTAAGGTAAATGCAATAGGCTGAATTGTGAAGAAAAAAGTGGGTCGAATGTGACCACCACGTCACATGTTGTCCCCTGCAGAGGTGTGTGTCTGGAAATCGGAGGAAGCGTAAGGAACGTGCTATACACTTAGTTCCACAAAACAACGCTGTGGAGGGGCGGTCCTTCGACTGCCATCTCCTCTGCTAAGAAACGAACGGATTGAGGCAAAGTGTGAAAGAAACCAGAGGGGAAGCGTGATCTACCTTACCCGCGGAACAACTTCTTACGGAGGGTTTTCTCAACGAGCACCATTCATGGGTCACGAAGAGAGAAGCCTCTTCCAAAGTATGCGAGTTATGCAGAAGAAAGGCATACACGAATCTGTGCGAAACAAGTCTATCTCAAACGCGACTTTGAGCTCCCATCTGGGTTGGCGAAGAATTCATAGTCACAAAATATATGTGTTGAATCCTAAAGAAAGGGAGTACTATTCATTCTGAGGAAACACCACTACAGAGAAACCGTGTTTCTCCTAACATCTTCCCTGAACATGGTAGACTTTACCAACGTAAGTGTGAAATCGCAAGGAATGAGCCCCGTGCCTATCCCACAGACATACTTAGTGTAGAATGTCTGTCCCCATTCGAATCTTGTTCTGGGAGAAGTGTTTTCAGGAGTAGGAGAGAGAGCAGATGGAACGTATGAAGGTTTTCATTGTGAGAAGGAAATCCATCAGGAAAGCCATACACGTAAGGATGAGAAGCACTTTAGCATGAAAGGGTGAAGGCATCTTGAAAGGGTCCTGTGACGGTGCTGGAGAAACCTCTTCGGAAGTAGGCTTCCCTCAGCTGTCCTATGGTTTCAGTGAGATGAAAGTGCTTTCCGTAGTGGGTGTGAAGGCGTAAGGGACATGGCCTACACTTAACTTTCCGTGTCGAATGTGCCTACAGTCGTGACATGAAGAACGATGTATGGAAATGGAGGATGTGAGCAAGCCTAAGGAAGATGGCATACGTGTGTTTAACTGTAAGAACAAATCTATAGTGTTGCCGTCCTTCGACTACCATCTCTTTTCGTAAGGTTGGAAGCAGCTTGTTAAGCGTTGTGTGCAAGGAAAGAGATGGAACGCGTGACCCTGTACAGGGAGGAAAACGTTGTGCGGAGGGTTTCTCTCCTTTAAGTCCTGTGTCATGCAGGTGGATGGGTCTTCAAATGGACGTGGGCTCGCCTCAGGCCTAGTAGCCTTACACTGAACTCTGAGAAACAAGGCCACGTCAAACAAGCTTTCGTGCGAACATCTTGGTTCTTGAAGATAAAGGCCCTTGGAGATATATGTGTTGTTCTCTAAGGGAAGGTTCTTATACTCCCCTCTCAAGAAACAAGGCTGCAGGGAAATAGTCTTTCCACTACCACCTATAGGGACGAAGACGGAAGCCATTTCCAACGTTCGCAGTGAAGGCACAAATACTGTGTCATGTACCACTGCTTGAGAAAAAGTTGTGTCGAAAGTTTCTCCCTACTCAGATCTTGTTTCAGGAAGATAAAAGCGTTTTCAGTTCTTTGCCTGAAAGCGTAAGGAAAATGCAATAGCCTGAATTGTGAAGAAAGAAGTGGGTCGAATGTGACCACCACGTCACAAGTTGTCCCCTACAAAGGTGTGTGTCTGGAAATCGGAGGAAGCGTAAGGAACGTGCTATACACTTAGTTCCACAAAACAACACTGTGGAGGGGCCGTCCTTCGACTGCCATCTCTTCTGCTAAGAAACGAACGGATTGAGGCAAAGTGTGAAAGAAAGCAGAGGGGAAGCGTGATCTACCTTACCCGCGGAACAACTTCTTACGGAGGGTTTTCTCAACGAGCACCATTCATGGGTCACGAAGAGAGAAGCCTCTTCCAAAGTATGCGAGTTATGCAGAAGAAAGGCATACACGAATCTGTGCGAAACAAGTCTATCTCAAACGCGACTTCGAGCTCCCATCTGGGTTGGCGAAGAATTCATAGTCACAAAATATATGTGTTGAATCCTAAAGAAAGGGAGTACTATTCATTCTGAGGAAACACCACTACAGAGAAACCGTGTTTCTCCTAACATCTTCCCTGAACATGGTAGACTTTACCAGCGTAAGTGTGAAATCGCGAGGAATGTGCCCCGTGCCTGTCCCACAGACATACTTAGTGTAGAATACCTGTCCCCATTCGAATATTGTTCTGTGAGAAGTGTTTGCAAGAGTAGGAGATAGAGCAGAAGGAACGTGTCCAGGTTTTCATTGTGAGAAGGAAATCCGTCAGGAAAGCCATACACGTAAGGATGAGAAGCACTTTAGCATGAAACGGTGAAGGCATCTTGAAAGGGCCCTGTGACGGTGCTGGAGAAAACTCTTCGGAAGTAGGCTTCCCTCAGCTGTCCTATGGTCTCAGTGAGATGAAAGTGATTTCCGTAGTGGCTGTGAAGGCGTAAGGGACATGGCCTAGACTTAACTCTCCGTGTCGAATGTGCCTACAGTCGTGACATGAAGAACGATGTATGGAAATGGAGGATGTGAGCAAGCCTAAGGAAGATGGCATATGTTTGTTTAACTGTAAGAACAAATCTATGGGGTTGCCGTCCTTCGACTACCATCTCTTTTCGTAAGGTTGGAATCAGCTTGTTAAACGTTGTGTGCAAGGAAAGAGATGGAACGCGCGATCCTGTACAGCGAGGAACACGTTGTGCGGAGGGTTTCTCTCTTTTAAGTCCGGTGCCCTGCAGGTGGATGGGTCTTCAAATGGACGTGGGCTCGCCTCAGACCTAGTAGCCTTACACTGAACTCTGAGAAACAAGGCCACGTCAAACAGGCTTTCGTGCGAACATCTTGGTTCTTGAAGATAAAGGCCCTTGGAGATATATGTGTTGTTCTCCAAGGGAATGTTCTTATACTCCCCTCTCAAGAAACAAAGCTGCAGGGAAATAGTCTTTCCACTACCACCTATAGGGACGAAGGCGGAAGCCATTTCCAACGTTCGCAGTGAAGGCACAAATACTGTGTCATATACCACTGCTTGAGAAAAAGTTGTGTCGAAAGTTTCTCCCTACTCAGATCTTGTTTCAGGAAGATAAAAGCGTTTTCAGTTCTTTGCCTGAAAGCGTAAGGAAAATGCAATAGGCTGAATTGTGAAGAAAAAAGTGGGTCGAATGTGACCACCACGTCACAAGTTGTCCCCTGCAGAGGTGTGTGTCTGGAAATCGGAGGAAGCGTAAGGAACGTGCTATACACTTAGTTGCACAAAACAACGCTGTGGAGGGGCGGTCCTTCAACTGCCATCTCCTCTGCTAAGAAACGAACGGATTGAGGCAAAGTGTGAAAGAAAGCAGAGGGGAAGCGTGATCTACCTTACCCGCGGAACAACTTCTTATGGAGGGTTTTCTCAACGAGCACCATTCATGGGTCACGAAGAGAGAAGCCTCTTCCAAAGTATGCGAGTTATGCAGAAGAAAGGCATACACGAATCTGTGCGAAACAAGTCTATCTCAAACGCGACTTTGAGCTCCCATCTGGGTTGGCGAAGAATTCACAGTCACAAAATATATGTGTTGAATCCTAAAGAAAGGGAGTACTATTCATTCTGAGGAAACACCACTACAGAGAAACCGTGTTTCTCCTAACATCTTCCCTGAACATGGTAGACTTTACCAACGTAAGTGTGAAATCGCAAGGAATGAGCCCCGTGCCTATCCCACAGACATACTTAGTGTAGAATGTCTGTCCCCATTCGAATCTTGTTCTGGGAGAAGTGTTTTCAGGAGTAGGAGAGAGAGCAGATGGAACGTATGAAGGTTTTCATTGTGAGAAGGAAATCCATCAGGAAAGCCATACACGTAAGGATGAGAAGCACTTTAGCATGAAAGGGTGAAGGCATCTTGAAAGGGTCCTGTGACGGTGCTGGAGAAACCTCTTCGGAAGTAGGCTTCCCTCAGCTGCCCTATGGTTTCAGTGAGATGAAAGTGTTTTCCGTAGTGGCTGTGAAGGCGTAAGGGACATGGCCTAGACTTAACTCTCCGTGTCGAATGTGCCTACAGTCGTGACATGAAGAACGATGTATGGAAATGGAGGATGTGAGCAAGCCTAAGGAAGATGGCATATGTTTGTTTAACTGTAAGAACAAATCTATGGTGTTGCCGTCCTTCGACTACCATCTCTTTTCGTAAGGTTGGAAGCAGCTTGTTAAACGTTGTGTGCAAGGAAAGAGATGGAACGCGCGATCCTGTACAGCGAGGAACACGTTGTGCGGAGGGTTTCTCTCTTTTAAGTCCTGTGCCCTGCAGGTGGATGGGTCTTCAAATGGACGTGGGCTCGCCTCAGGCCTAGTAGCCTTACACTGAACTCTGAGAAACAAGGGCACGTCAAACAGGCTTTCGTGCGAACATCTTGGTTCTTGAAGATAAAGGCCCTTGGAGATATATGTGTTGTTCTCCAAGGGAATGTTCTTATACTCCCCTCTCAAGAAACAAAGCTGCAGGGAAATAGTCTTTCCACTGCCACCTATAGGGACGAAGGCGGAAGCCATTTCCAACGTTCGCAGTGAAGGCACAAATACTGTGTCATGTACCACTGCTTGAGAAAAAGTTGTGTCGAAAGTTTCTCCCTACTCAGATCTTGTTTCAGGAAGATAAAAGCGTTTTCAGTTCTTTGCTGAAAGCGTAAGGTAAATGCAATAGGCTGAATTGTGAAGAAAAAAGTGGGTCGAATGTGACCACCACGTCACAAGTTGTCCCCTACAGAGGTGTGTGTCTGGAAATCGGAGGAAGCGTAAGGAACGTGCTATACACTTAGTTCCACAAAACAACGCTGTGGAGGGGCGGTCCTTCGACTGCCATCTCCTCTGCTAAGAAACGAACGGATTGAGGCAAAGTGTGAAAGAAACCAGAGGGGAAGCGTGATCTACCTTACCCGCGGAACAACTTCTTACGGAGGTTTTTCTCAACGAGCACCATTCATGGGTCACGAAGAGAGAAGCCTCTTCCAAAGTATGCGAGTTATGCAGAAGAAAGGCATACACGAATCTGTGCGAAACAAGTCTATCTCAAACGCGACTTTGAGCTCCCATCTGGGTTGGCGAAGAATTCATAGTCACAAAATATATGTGTTGAATCCTAAAGAAAGGGAGTACTATTCATTCTGAGGAAACACCACTACAGAGAAACCGTGTTTCTCCTAACATCTTCCCTGAACATGGTAGACTTTACCAACGTAAGTGTGAAATCGCAAGGAATGAGCCCCGTGCCTATCCCACAGACATACTTAGTGTAGAATGTCTGTCCCCATTCGAATCTTGTTCTGGGAGAAGTGTTTTCAGGAGTAGGAGAGAGAGCAGATGGAACGTATGAAGGTTTTCATTGTGAGAAGGAAATCCATCAGGAAAGCCATACACGTAAGGATGAGAAGCACTTTAGCATGAAAGGGTGAAGGCATCTTGAAAGGGTCCTGTGACGGTGCTGGAGAAACCTCTTCGGAAGTAGGCTTCCCTCAGCTGTCCTATGGTTTCAGTGAGATGAAAGTGCTTTCCGTAGTGGGTGTGAAGGCGTAAGGGACATGGCCTAGACTTAACTCTCCGTGTCGAATGTGCCTACAGTCGTGACATGAAGAACGATGTATGGAAATGGAGGATGTGAGCAAGCCTAAGGAAGATGGCATACGTGTGTTTAACTGTAAGAACAAATCTATAGTGTTGCCGTCCTTCGACTACCATCTCTTTCGTAAGGTTGGAAGCAGCTTGTTAAGCGTTGTGTGCAAGGAAAGAGATGGAACGCGTGACCCTGTACAGGGAGGAAAACGTTGTGCGGAGGGTTTCTCTCCTTTAAGTCCTGTGTCATGCAGGTGGATGGGTCTTCAAATGGACGTGGGCTCGCCTCAGGCCTAGTAGCCTTACACTGAACTCTGAGAAACAAGGCCACGTCAAACAAGCTTTCGTGCGAACATCTTGGTTCTTGAAGATAAAGGCCCTTGGAGATATATGTGTTGTTCTCTAAGGGAAGGTTCTTATACTCCCCTCTCAAGAAACAAAGCTGCAGGGAAATAGTCTTTCCACTACCACCTATAGGGACGAAGACGGAAGCCATTTCCAACGTTCGCAGTGAAGGCACAAATACTGTGTCATGTACCACTGCTTGAGAAAAAGTTGTGTCGAAAGTTTCTCCCTACTCAGATCTTGTTTCAGGAAGATAAAAGCGTTTTCAGTTCTTTGCCTGAAAGCGTAAGGAAAATGCAATAGCCTGAATTGTGAAGAAAGAAGTGGGTCGAATGTGACCACCACGTCACAAGTTGTCCCCTACAGAGGTGTGTGTCTGGAAATCGGAGGAAGCGTAAGGAACGTGCTATACACTTAGTTCCACAAAACAACACTGTGGAGGGGCGGTCCTTCGACTGCCATCTCTTCTGCTAAGAAACGAACGGATTGAGGCAAAGTGTGAAAGAAAGCAGAGGGGAAGCGTGATCTAACTTACCCGCGGAACAACTTCTTACGGAGGGTTTTCTCAACGAGCACCATTCATGGGTCACGAAGAGAGAAGCCTCTTCCAAAGTATGCGAGTTATGCAGAAGAAAGGCATACACGAATCTGTGCGAAACAAGCCTATCTCAAACGCGACTTCGAGCTCCCATCTGGGTTGGCGAAGAATTCATAGTCACCAAATATATGTGTTGAATCCTAAAGAAAGGGAGTACTATTCATTCTGAGGAAACACCACTACAGAGAAACCGTGTTTCTCCTAACATCTTCCCTGAACATGGTAGACTTTACCAGCGTAAGTGTGAAATCGCGAGGAATGTGCCCCGTGCCTGTCCCACAGACATACTTAGTGTAGAATACCTGTCCCCATTCGAATCTTGTTCTGTGAGAAGTGTTTGCAAGAGTAGGAGATAGAGCAGAAGGAACGTGTCCAGGTTTTCATTGTGAGAAGGAAATCCGTCAGGAAAGCCATACACGTAAGGATGAGAAGCACTTTAGCATGAAACGGTGAAGGCATCTTGAAAGGGCCCTGTGACGGTGCTGGAGAAAACTCTTCGGAAGTAGGCTTCCCTCAGCTGTCCTATGGTCTCAGTGAGATGAAAGTGATTTCCGTAGTGGCTGTGAAGGCGTAAGGGACATGGCCTAGACTTAACTCTCCGTGTCGAATGTGCCTACAGTCGTGACATGAAAAACGATGTATGGAAATGGAGGATGTGAGCAAGCCTAAGGAAGATGGCATATGTTTGTTTAACTGTAAGAACAAATCTATGGGGTTGCCGTCCTTCGACTACCATCTCTTTTCGTAAGGTTGGAATCAGCTTGTTAAACGTTGTGTGCAAGGAAAGAGATGGAACGCGCGATCCTGTACAGCGAGGAACACGTTGTGCGGAGGGTTTCTCTCTTTTAAGTCCGGTGCCCTGCAGGTGGATGGGTCTTCAAATGGACGTGGGCTCGCCTCAGGCCTAGTAGCCTTACACTGAACTCTGAGAAACAAGGCCACGTCAAACAGGCTTTCGTGCGAACATCTTGGTTCTTGAAGATAAAGGCCCTTGGAGATATATGTGTTGTTCTCCAAGGGAATGTTCTTATACTCCCCTCTCAAGAAACAAAGCTGCAGGGAAATAGTCTTTCCACTACCACCTATAGGGACGAAGGCGGAAGCCATTTCCAACGTTCGCAGTGAAGGCACAAATACTGTGTCATATACCACTGCTTGAGAAAAAGTTGTGTCGAAAGTTTCTCCCTACTCAGATCTTGTTTCAGGAAGATAAAAGCGTTTTCAGTTCTTTGCCTGAAAGCGTAAGGAAAATGCAATAGGCTGAATTGTGAAGAAAAAAGTGGGTCGAATGTGACCACCACGTCACAAGTTGTCCCCTGCAGAGGTGTGTGTCTGGAAATCGGAGGAAGCGTAAGGAACGTGCTATACACTTAGTTGCACAAAACAACGCTGTGGAGGGGCGGTCCTTCAACTGCCATCTCCTCTGCTAAGAAACGAACGGATTGAGGCAAAGTGTGAAAGAAAGCAGAGGGGAAGCGTGATCTACCTTACCCGCGGAACAACTTCTTATGGAGGGTTTTCTCAACGAGCACCATTCATGGGTCACGAAGAGAGAAGCCTCTTCCAAAGTATGCGAGTTATGCAGAAGAAAGGCATACACGAATCTGTGCGAAACAAGTCTATCTCAAACGCGACTTTGAGCTCCCATCTGGGTTGGCGAAGAATTCACAGTCACAAAATATATGTGTTGAATCCTAAAGAAAGGGAGTACTATTCATTCTGAGGAAACACCACTACAGAGAAACCGTGTTTCTCCTAACATCTTCCCTGAACATGGTAGACTTTACCAACGTAAGTGTGAAATCGCAAGGAATGAGCCCCGTGCCTATCCCACAGACATACTTAGTGTAGAATGTCTGTCCCCATTCGAATCTTGTTCTGGGAGAAGTGTTTTCAGGAGTAGGAGAGAGAGCAGATGGAACGTATGAAGGTTTTCATTGTGAGAAGGAAATCCATCAGGAAAGCCATACACGTAAGGATGAGAAGCACTTTAGCATGAAAGGGTGAAGGCATCTTGAAAGGGTCCTGTGACGGTGCTGGAGAAACCTCTTCGGAAGTAGGCTTCCCTCAGCTGCCCTATGGTTTCAGTGAGATGAAAGTGTTTTCCGTAGTGGCTGTGAAGGCGTAAGGGACATGGCCTAGACTTAACTCTCCGTGTCGAATGTGCCTACAGTCGTGACATGAAGAACGATGTATGGAAATGGAGGATGTGAGCAAGCCTAAGGAAGATGGCATATGTTTGTTTAACTGTAAGAACAAATCTATGGTGTTGCCGTCCTTCGACTACCATCTCTTTTCGTAAGGTTGGAAGCAGCTTGTTAAACGTTGTGTGCAAGGAAAGAGATGGAACGCGCGATCCTGTACAGCGAGGAACACGTTGTGCGGAGGGTTTCTCTCTTTTAAGTCCTGTGCCCTGCAGGTGGATGGGTCTTCAAATGGACGTGGGCTCGCCTCAGGCCTAGTAGCCTTACACTGAACTCTGAGAAACAAGGGCACGTCAAACAGGCTTTCGTGCGAACATCTTGGTTCTTGAAGATAAAGGCCCTTGGAGATATATGTGTTGTTCTCCAAGGGAATGTTCTTATACTCCCCTCTCAAGAAACAAAGCTGCAGGGAAATAGTCTTTCCACTGCCACCTATAGGGACGAAGGCGGAAGCCATTTCCAACGTTCGCAGTGAAGGCACAAATACTGTGTCATGTACCACTGCTTGAGAAAAAGTTGTGTCGAAAGTTTCTCCCTACTCAGATCTTGTTTCAGGAAGATAAAAGCGTTTTCAGTTCTTTGCTGAAAGCGTAAGGTAAATGCAATAGGCTGAATTGTGAAGAAAAAAGTGGGTCGAATGTGACCACCACGTCACAAGTTGTCCCCTACAGAGGTGTGTGTCTGGAAATCGGAGGAAGCGTAAGGAACGTGCTATACACTTAGTTCCACAAAACAACGCTGTGGAGGGGCGGTCCTTCGACTGCCATCTCCTCTGCTAAGAAACGAACGGATTGAGGCAAAGTGTGAAAGAAACCAGAGGGGAAGCGTGATCTACCTTACCCGCGGAACAACTTCTTACGGAGGTTATTCTCAACGAGCACCATTCATGGGTCACGAAGAGAGAAGCCTCTTCCAAAGTATGCGAGTTATGCAGAAGAAAGGCATACACGAATCTGTGCGAAACAAGTCTATCTCAAACGCGACTTTGAGCTCCCATCTGGGTTGGCGAAGAATTCATAGTCACAAAATATATGTGTTGAATCCTAAAGAAAGGGAGTACTATTCATTCTGAGGAAACACCACTACAGAGAAACCGTGTTTCTCCTAACATCTTCCCTGAACATGGTAGACTTTACCAACGTAAGTGTGAAATCGCAAGGAATGAGCCCCGTGCCTATCCCACAGACATACTTAGTGTAGAATGTCTGTCCCCATTCGAATCTTGTTCTGGGAGAAGTGTTTTCAGGAGTAGGAGAGAGAGCAGATGGAACGTATGAAGGTTTTCATTGTGAGAAGGAAATCCATCAGGAAAGCCATACACGTAAGGATGAGAAGCACTTTAGCATGAAAGGGTGAAGGCATCTTGAAAGGGTCCTGTGACGGTGCTGGAGAAACCTCTTCGGAAGTAGGCTTCCCTCAGCTGTCCTATGGTTTCAGTGAGATGAAAGTGCTTTCCGTAGTGGGTGTGAAGGCGTAAGGGACATGGCCTAGACTTAACTCTCCGTGTCGAATGTGCCTACAGTCGTGACATGAAGAACGATGTATGGAAATGGAGGATGTGAGCAAGCCTAAGGAAGATGGCATACGTGTGTTTAACTGTAAGAACAAATCTATAGTGTTGCCGTCCTTCGACTACCATCTCTTTCGTAAGGTTGGAAGCAGCTTGTTAAGCGTTGTGTGCAAGGAAAGAGATGGAACGCGTGACCCTGTACAGGGAGGAAAACGTTGTGCGGAGGGTTTCTCTCCTTTAAGTCCTGTGTCATGCAGGTGGATGGGTCTTCAAATGGACGTGGGCTCGCCTCAGGCCTAGTAGCCTTACACTGAACTCTGAGAAACAAGGCCACGTCAAACAAGCTTTCGTGCGAACATCTTGGTTCTTGAAGATAAAGGCCCTTGGAGATATATGTGTTGTTCTCTAAGGGAAGGTTCTTATACTCCCCTCTCAAGAAACAAAGCTGCAGGGAAATAGTCTTTCCACTACCACCTATAGGGACGAAGGCGGAAGCCATTTCCAACGTTCGCAGTGAAGGCACAAATACTGTGTCATGTACCACTGCTTGAGAAAAAGTTGTGTCGAAAGTTTCTCCCTACTCAGATCTTGTTTCAGGAAGATAAAAGCGTTTTCAGTTCTTTGCCTGAAAGCGTAAGGAAAATGCAATAGCCTGAATTGTGAAGAAAGAAGTGGGTCGAATGTGACCACCACGTCACAAGTTGTCCCCTACAGAGGTGTGTGTCTGGAAATCGGAGGAAGCGTAAGGAACGTGCTATACACTTAGTTCCACAAAACAACACTGTGGAGGGGCGGTCCTTCGACTGCCATCTCTTCTGCTAAGAAACGAACGGATTGAGGCAAAGTGTGAAAGAAAGCAGAGGGGAAGCGTGATCTAACTTACCCGCGGAACAACTTCTTACGGAGGGTTTTCTCAACGAGCACCATTCATGGGTCACGAAGAGAGAAGCCTCTTCCAAAGTATGCGAGTTTTTCAGAAGAAACGCATACACGAATCTGTGCGAAACAAGTCTATATCAAACGCGACTTCGAGCTCCCATCTGGGTTGGCGAAGAATTCATAGTCACAAAATATATGTGTTGAATCCTAAACAAAGGGAGTACTATTCATTCTGAGGAAACACCACTACAGAGAAACCGTGTTTCTCCTAACATCTTCCCTGAACATGGTAGACTTTACCAGCGTAAGTGTGAAATCGCGAGGAATGTGCCCCGTGCCTGTCCCACAGACATACTTAGTGTAGAATACCTGTCCCCATTCGCATCTTGTTCTGTGAGAAGTGTTTGCAAGAGTAGTAGATAGAGCAGAAGGAAAGTGTCAAGGTTTTCATTGTGAGAAGGAAATCCATCAGGAAAGCCATACACGTAAGGATGAGAAGCACTTTAGCGTGAAACGGTGAAGGCATCTTGAAAGGGCCCTGTGACGGTGCTGGAGAAAACTCTTCGGAAGTAGGCTTCCCTCAGCTGCCCTATGGTTTCAGTGAGATGAAAGTGTTTTCCGTAGTGGCTGTGAAGGCGTAAGGGACATGGCCTAGACTTAACTCTCCGTGTCGAATGTGCCTACAGTCGTGACATGAAGAACGATGTATGGAAATGGAGGATGTGAGCAAGCCTAAGGAAGATGGCATATGTTTGTTTAACTGTAAGAACAAATCTATGGTGTTGCCGTCCTTCGACTACCATCTCTTTTCGTAAGGTTGGAATCAGCTTGTTAAACGTTGTGTGCAAGGAAAGAGATGGAACGCGCGATTCTGTACAGCGAGGAACACGTTGTGCGGAGGGTTTCTCTCTTTTAAGTCCTGTGCCCTGCAGGTGGATGGGTTTTCAAATGGACGTGGGCTCGCCTCAGGCCTAGTAGCCTTACACTGAACTCTGAGAAACAAGGGCACGTCAAACAGGCTTTCGTGCGAACATCTTGGTTCTTGAAGATAAAGGCCCTTGGAGATATATGTGTTGTTCTCCAAGGGAATGTTCTTATACTCCCCTCTCAAGAAACAAAGCTGCAGGGAAATAGTCTTTCCACTACCACCTATAGGGACGAAGGCGGAAGCCATTTCCAACGTTCGCAGTGAAGGCACAAATACTGTGTCATGTACCACTGCTTGAGAAAAAGTTGTGTCGAAAGTTTCTCCCTACTCAGATCTTGTTTCAGGAAGATAAAAGCGTTTTCAGTTCTTTGCTGAAAGCGTAAGGTAAATGCAATAGGCTGAATTGTGAAGAAAAAAGTGGGTCGAATGTGACCACCACGTCACATGTTGTCCCCTGCAGAGGTGTGTGTCTGGAAATCGGAGGACGCGTAAGGAACGTGCTATACACTTAGTTCCCCATACAATGCTGTGGAGGGGCGGTCCTTCGACTGCCATCTCCTCTGCTAAGAAACGAACGGATTGAGGCAAAGTGTGAAAGAAACCAGAGGGGAAGCGTGATCTACCTTACCCGCGGAACAACTTCTTACGGAGGGTTTTCTCAACGAGCACCATTCATGGGTCACGAAGAGAGAAGCCTCTTCCAAAGTATGCGAGTTATGCAGAAGAAAGGCATACACGAATCTGTGCGAAACAAGTCTATCTCAAACGCGACTTTGAGCTCCCATCTGGGTTGGCGAAGAATTCATAGTCACAAAATATATGTGTTGAATCCTAAAGAAAGGGAGTACTATTCATTCTGAGGAAACACCACTACAGAGAAACCGTGTTTCTCCTAACATCTTCCCTGAACATGGTAGACTTTACCAACGTAAGTGTGAAATCGCAAGGAATGAGCCCCGTGCCTATCCCACAGACATACTTAGTGTAGAATGTCTGTCCCCATTCGAATCTTGTTCTGGGAGAAGTGTTTTCAGGAGTAGGAGAGAGAGCAGATGGAACGTATGAAGGTTTTCATTGTGAGAAGGAAATCCATCAGGAAAGCCATACACGTAAGGATGAGAAGCACTTTAGCATGAAAGGGTGAAGGCATCTTGAAAGGGTCCTGTGACGGTGCTGGAGAAACCTCTTCGGAAGTAGGCTTCCCTCAGCTGTCCTATGGTTTCAGTGAGATGAAAGTGCTTTCCGTAGTGGGTGTGAAGGCGTAAGGGACATGGCCTACACTTAACTTTCCGTGTCGAATGTGCCTACAGTCGTCACATGAAGAACGATGTATGGAAATGGAGGATGTGAGCAAGCCTAAGGAAGATGGCATACGTGTGTTTAACTGTAAGAACAAATCTATAGTGTTGCCGTCCTTCGACTACCATCTCTTTCGTAAGGTTGGAAGCAGCTTGTTAAGCGTTGTGTGCAAGGAAAGAGATGGAACGCGTGACCCTGTACAGGGAGGAAAACGTTGTGCGGAGGGTTTCTCTCCTTTAAGTCCTGTGTCATGCAGGTGGATGGGTCTTCAATGGGCGTGGGCTCGCCTCAGGCCTAGTAGCCTTACACTGAACTCTGAGAAACAAGGCCACGTCAAACAAGCTTTCGTGCGAACATCTTGGTTCTTGAAGATAAAGGCCCTTGGAGATATATGTGTTGTTCTCTAAGGGAAGGTTCTTATACTCCCCTCTCAAGAAACAAGGCTGCAGGGAAATAGTCTTTCCACTACCACCTATAGGGACGAAGGCGGAAGCCATTTCCAACGTTCGCAGTGAAGGCACAAATACTGTGTCATGTACCACTGCTTGAGAAAAAGTTGTGTCGAAAGTTTCTCCCTACTCAGATCTTGTTTCAGGAAGATAAAAGCGTTTTCAGTTCTTTGCCTGAAAGCGTAAGGAAAATGCAATAGCCTGAATTGTGAAGAAAGAAGTGGGTCGAATGTGACCACCACGTCACAAGTTGTCCCCTACAGAGGTGTGTGTCTGGAAATCGGAGGAAGCGTAAGGAACGTGCTATACACTTAGTTCCACAAAACAACACTGTGGAGGGGCGGTCCTTCGACTGCCATCTCTTCTGCTAAGAAACGAACGGATTGAGGCAAAGTGTGAAAGAAAGCAGAGGGGAAGCGTGATCTAACTTACCGGCGGAACAACTTCTTACGGAGGGTTTTCTCAACGAGCACCATTCATGGGTCACGAAGAGAGAAGCCTCTTCCAAAGTATGCGAGTTATGCAGAAGAAAGGCATACACGAATCTGTGCGAAACAAGTCTATCTCAAACGCGACTTCGAGCTCCCATCTGGGTTGGCGAAGAATTCATAGTCACAAAATATATGTGTTGAATCCTAAAGAAAGGGAGTACTATTCATTCTGAGGAAACACCACTACAGAGAAACCGTGTTTCTCCTAACATCTTCCCTGAACATGGTAGACTTTACCAGCGTAAGTGTGAAATCGCGAGGAATGTGCCCCGTGCCTGTCCCACAGACATACTTAGTGTAGAATACCTGTCCCCATTCGAATCTTGTTCTGTGAGAAGTGTTTGCAAGAGTAGGAGATAGAGCAGAAGGAACGTGTCCAGGTTTTCATTGTGAGAAGGAAATCCGTCAGGAAAGCCATACACGTAAGGATGAGAAGCACTTTAGCATGAAACGGTGAACGCAACTTGAAAGGGCCCTGTGACGGTGCTGGAGAAAACTCTTCGGAAGTAGGCTTCCCTCAGCTGTCCTATGGTCTCAGTGAGATGAAAGTGAT
This sequence comes from Eumetopias jubatus, assembly GCF_037043125.1. NCBI lineage: Eukaryota > Metazoa > Chordata > Mammalia > Carnivora > Otariidae > Eumetopias > Eumetopias jubatus. The sequence goes on from NW_028274854.1 coordinate 1,457,241, forward strand.
TTCCGTAGTGGCTGTGAAGGCGTAAGGGACATGGCCTAGACTTAACTCTCCGTGTCGAATGTGCCTACAGTCGTGACATGAAGAACGATGTATGGAAATGGAGGATGTGAGCAAGCCTAAGGAAGATGGCATATGTTTGTTTAACTGTAAGAACAAATCTATGGGGTTGCCGTCCTTCGACTACCATCTCTTTTCGTAAGGTTGGAATCAGCTTGTTAAACGTTGTGTGCAAGGAAAGAGATGGAACGCGCGATCCTGTACAGCGAGGAACACGTTGTGCGGAGGGTTTCTCTCTTTTAAGTCCGGTGCCCTGCAGGTGGATGGGTCTTCAAATGGACGTGGGCTCCCCTCAGGGCTAGTAGCCTTACACTGAACTCTGAGAAACAAGGCCACGTCAAACAGGCTTTCGTGCGAACATCTTGGTTCTTGAAGATAAAGGCCCTTGGAGATATATGTGTTGTTCTCCAAGGGAATGTTCTTATACTCCCCTCTCAAGAAACAAAGCTGCAGGGAAATAGTCTTTCCACTACCACCTATAGGGACGAAGGCGGAAGCCATTTCCAACGTTCGCAGTGAAGGCACAAATACTGTGTCATATACCACTGCTTGAGAAAAAGTTGTGTCGAAAGTTTCTCCCTACTCAGATCTTGTTTCAGGAAGATAAAAGCGTTTTCAGTTCTTTGCCTGAAAGCGTAAGGAAAATGCAATAGGCTGAATTGTGAAGAAAAAAGTGGGTCGAATGTGACCACCACGTCACAAGTTGTCCCCTGCAGAGGTGTGTGTCTGGAAATCGGAGGAAGCGTAAGGAACGTGCTATACACTTAGTTCCACAAAACAACACTGTGGAGGGGCGGTCCTTCGACTGCCATCTCCTCTGCTAAGAAACGAACGGATTGAGGCAAAGTGTGAAAGAAAGCAGAGGGGAAGCGTGATCTACCTTACCCGCGGAACAACTTCTTATGGAGGGTTTTCTCAACGAGCACCATTCATGGGTCACGAAGAGAGAAGCCTCTTCCAAAGTATGCGAGTTATGCAGAAGAAAGGCATACACGAATCTGTGCGAAACAAGTCTATCTCAAACGCGACTTTGAGCTCCCATCTGGGTTGGCGAAGAATTCATAGTCACAAAATATATGTGTTGAATCCTAAAGAAAGGGAGTACTATTCATTCTGAGGAAACACCACTACAGAGAAACCGTGTTTCTCCTAACATCTTCCCTGAACATGGTAGACTTTACCAACGTAAGTGTGAAATCGCAAGGAATGAGCCCCGTGCCTATCCCACAGACATACTTAGTGTAGAATGTCTGTCCCCATTCGAATCTTGTTCTGGGAGAAGTGTTTTCAGGAGTAGGAGAGAGAGCAGATGGAACGTATGAAGGTTTTCATTGTGAGAAGGAAATCCATCAGGAAAGCCATACACGTAAGGATGAGAAGCACTTTAGCATGAAAGGGTGAAGGCATCTTGAAAGGGTCCTGTGACGGTGCTGGAGAAACCTCTTCGGAAGTAGGCTTCCCTCAGCTGTCCTATGGTTTCAGTGAGATGAAAGTGCTTTCCGTAGTGGGTGTGAAGGCGTAAGGGACATGGCCTACACTTAACTTTCCGTGTCGAATGTGCCTACAGTCGTGACATGAAGAACGATGTATGGAAATGGAGGATGTGAGCAAGCCTAAGGAAGATGGCATACGTGTGTTTAACTGTAAGAACAAATCTATAGTGTTGCCGTCCTTCGACTACCATCTCTTTCGTAAGGTTGGAAGCAGCTTGTTAAGCGTTGTGTGCAAGGAAAGAGATGGAACGCGTGACCCTGTACAGGGAGGAAAACGTTGTGCGGAGGGTTTCTCTCCTTTAAGTCCTGTGTCATGCAGGTGGATGGGTCTTCAAATGGACGTGGGCTCGCCTCAGGCCTAGTAGCCTTACACTGAACTCTGAGAAACAAGGCCACGTCAAACAAGCTTTCGTGCGAACATCTTGGTTCTTGAAGATAAAGGCCCTTGGAGATATATGTGTTGTTCTCTAAGGGAAGGTTCTTATACTCCCCTCTCAAGAAACAAGGCTGCAGGGAAATAGTCTTTCCACTACCACCTATAGGGACGAAGACGGAAGCCATTTCCAACGTTCGCAGTGAAGGCACAAATACTGTGTCATGTACCACTGCTTGAGAAAAAGTTGTGTCGAAAGTTTCTCCCTACTCAGATCTTGTTTCAGGAAGATAAAAGCGTTTTCAGTTCTTTGCCTGAAAGCGTAAGGAAAATGCAATAGCCTGAATTGTGAAGAAAGAAGTGGGTCGAATGTGACCACCACGTCACAAGTTGTCCCCTACAGAGGTGTGTGTCTGGAAATCGGAGGAAGCGTAAGGAACGTGCTATACACTTAGTTCCACAAAACAACACTGTGGAGGGGCGGTCCTTCGACTGCCATCTCTTCTGCTAAGAAACGAACGGATTGAGGCAAAGTGTGAAAGAAAGCAGAGGGGAAGCGTGATCTAACTTACCGGCGGAACAACTTCTTACGGAGGGTTTTCTCAACGAGCACCATTCATGGGTCACGAAGAGAGAAGCCTCTTCCAAAGTATGCGAGTTATGCAGAAGAAAGGCATACACGAATCTGTGCGAAACAAGTCTATCTCAAACGCGACTTCGAGCTCCCATCTGGGTTGGCGAAGAATTCATAGTCACCAAATATATGTGTTGAATCCTAAAGAAAGGGAGTACTATTCATTCTGAGGAAACACCACTACAGAGAAACCGTGTTTCTCCTAACATCTTCCCTGAACATGGTAGACTTTACCAGCGTAAGTGTGAAATCGCGAGGAATGTGCCCCGTGCCTGTCCCACAGACATACTTAGTGTAGAATACCTGTCCCCATTCGAATCTTGTTCTGTGAGAAGTGTTTGCAAGAGTAGGAGATAGAGCAGAAGGAACGTGTCCAGGTTTTCATTGTGAGAAGGAAATCCGTCAGGAAAGCCATACACGTAAGGATGAGAAGCACTTTAGCATGAAACGGTGAAGGCATCTTGAAAGGGCCCTGTGACGGTGCTGGAGAAAACTCTTCGGAAGTAGGCTTCCCTCAGCTGTCCTATGGTCTCAGTGAGATGAAAGTGATTTCCGTAGTGGCTGTGAAGGCGTAAGGGACATGGCCTAGACTTAACTCTCCGTGTCGAATGTGCCTACAGTCGTGACATGAAGAACGATGTATGGAAATGGAGGATGTGAGCAAGCCTAAGGAAGATGGCATATGTTTGTTTAACTGTAAGAACAAATCTATGGGGTTGCCGTCCTTCGACTACCATCTCTTTCGTAAGGTTGGAATCAGCTTGTTAAACGTTGTGTGCAAGGAAAGAGATGGAACGCGCGATCCTGTACAGCGAGGAACACGTTGTGCGGAGGGTTTCTCTCTTTTAAGTCCGGTGCCCTGCAGGTGGATGGGTCTTCAAATGGACGTGGGCTCCCCTCAGGCCTAGTAGCCTTACACTGAACTCTGAGAAACAAGGCCACGTCAAACAGGCTTTCGTGCGAACATCTTGGTTCTTGAAGATAAAGGCCCTTGGAGATATATGTGTTGTTCTCCAAGGGAATGTTCTTATACTCCCCTCTCAAGAAACAAAGCTGCAGGGAAATAGTCTTTCCACTACCACCTATAGGGACGAAGGCGGAAGCCATTTCCAACGTTCGCAGTGAAGGCACAAATACTGTGTCATATACCACTGCTTGAGAAAAAGTTGTGTCGAAAGTTTCTCCCTACTCAGATCTTGTTTCAGGAAGATAAAAGCGTTTTCAGTTCTTTGCCTGAAAGCGTAAGGAAAATGCAATAGGCTGAATTGTGAAGAAAAAAGTGGGTCGAATGTGACCACCACGTCACAAGTTGTCCCCTGCAGAGGTGTGTGTCTGGAAATCGGAGGAAGCGTAAGGAACGTGCTATACACTTAGTTCCACAAAACAACGCTGTGGAGGGGCGGTCCTTCAACTGCCATCTCCTCTGCTAAGAAACGAACGGATTGAGGCAAAGTGTGAAAGAAAGCAGAGGGGAAGCGTGATCTACCTTACCCGCGGAACAACTTCTTACGGAGGGTTTTCTCAACGAGCACCATTCATGGTTCACGAAGATAGAAGCCTCTTCCAAAGTATGCGAGTTATGCAGAAGAAAGGCATACACGAATGTGTGCGAACCAAGTCTATCTCAAACGCGACTTCGAGCTCCCTTCTGGGTTCGTGAGGAATTCATAGTCACAAAACGTATGTGTTGAATCCTAAACAAAGGGAATACTATTCAGTCTGAAGAAACACCACTGCAGAGAAACCGTGTTTCTACTAACATCATCCCTGAACATGGTAGACTTTTCCAACGTAAGTGTGAAATCGCAAGGAATGAGCCCCGTGCCTATCCCACAGACATACTTAGTGTAGAATGTCTGTCCCCATTCGAATCTTGTTCTGGGAGAAGTGATTTCAGGAGTAGGAGAGAGAGCAGATGGAACGTATGAAGGTTCACATTGTGAGAAGGAAATCCATCAGGAAAGCCATACACGTAAGGATGAGAAACACTTTAGCATGAAAGGGTGAAGGCATCTTGAAAGGGCCCTGTGACGGTGCTGGAGAAACCTCTTCTGAAGTAGGCTTCCCTCAGCTGTCCAATGGCTTCAGTGAGATGAAAGTGCTTTCTGTAGTCGGTGTGAAGGCGTAAGGGACATGGCCTAGACTTAACTCTCTGTGTCGAATGTGCCTACAGTCGTGACATGAAGAACGATGTATGGAAATGGACGATGTGAGCAAGCCTAAGGAAGATGGCATACGTGTGTTTAACTCTAAGAACAAATCTATAGTGTTGCCGTCCTTCGACTACCATCTCTTTCGTAAGGTTGGAAGCAGCTTGTTAAGCGTTCTGTGCAAGGAAAGAGATGGAACGCGCGATCCTGTACAGCGAGGAACACGTTGTGCGGAGGGTTTCTCTCCTTTAAGTCCTGTGTCATGAAGGTGGACGGGTCTTCAAATGGACGTGGGCTCGCCTCAGGCCTAGTAGCCTTACACTGAACTCTGAGAAACAAGGCCACGTCAAACAGGCTTTCATGCGAACATCTTGGTTCTTGAAGATAAAGGCCCTTGGAGATATATGTGTTGTTCTCTAAGAGAAGGTTCTTATACTCACCTCTCAAGAAGCAAAACTGCAGGGAAATAGTCTTTCCACTACCACCTATAGGGACGAAGACGGAATCCATTTCCAACGTTCGCAGTGAAGGCACAAATACTGTGTCATGTACCACTGCTTGAGAAAGAAGTTATGTCGAATGTTTCTCCTACTCAGATCTTGTTTCAGGAAGCTAGAAACGTTTTCGGTTCTTTGCCTGAAAGCGTAAGGGAAATGCCATAGGCTGAATTGTGAAGAAAAATGTGGGTCGAATGTGACCACCAAGTCACAAGTTGTCCCCTATAGAGGTGTGTGTCTGGAAATCGGAGGAAGCGTAAGGAACGTGCTATACACTTAGTTCCACAAAACAACGCTGTTGAGGTGCGGTCCTTCGAGTGCCATCTCCTCTGCTAAGAAACGAACGGATTGAGGCAAAGTGTGAAAGAAAGCAGAGGGGAAGCGTGATCTACCTTACCCGCGGAACAACTTCTTACGGAGGGTTTTCTCAACGAGCACCATTCATGGGTCACGAAGATAGAAGTGTCTTCCAAAGTATGCGAGTTTTTCAGAAGAAACGCATACACGAATCTGTGCGAAACAAGTCTATATCAAACGCGACTTCGAGCTCCCATCTGGGTTGGCGAAGAATTCATAGTCACAAAATATATGTGTTGAATCCTAAACAAAGGGAGTACTATTCATTCTGAGGAAACACCACTACAGAGAAACCGTGTTTCTCCTAACATCTTCCCTGAACATGGTAGACTTTACCAGCGTAAGTGTGAAATCGCGAGGAATGTGCCCCGTGCCTGTCCCACAGACATACTTAGTGTAGAATACCTGTCCCCATTCGCATCTTGTTCTGTGAGAAGTGTTTGCAAGAGTAGTAGATAGAGCAGAAGGAAAGTGTCAAGGTTTTCATTGTGAGAAGGAAATCCATCAGGAAAGCCATACACGTAAGGATGAGAAGCACTTTAGCGTGAAACGGTGAAGGCATCTTGAAAGGGCCCTGTGACGGTGCTGGAGAAAACTCTTCGGAAGTAGGCTTCCCTCAGCTGCCCTATGGTTTCAGTGAGATGAAAGTGTTTTCCGTAGTGGCTGTGAAGGCGTAAGGGACATGGCCTAGACTTAACTCTCCGTGTCGAATGTGCCTACAGTCGTGACATGAAGAACGATGTATGGAAATGGAGGATGTGAGCAAGCCTAAGGAAGATGGCATATGTTTGTTTAACTGTAAGAACAAATCTATGGTGTTGCCGTCCTTCGACTACCATCTCTTTTCGTAAGGTTGGAATCAGCTTGTTAAACGTTGTGTGCAAGGAAAGAGATGGAACGCGCGATTCTGTACAGCGAGGAACACGTTGTGCGGAGGGTTTCTCTCTTTTAAGTCCTGTGCCCTGCAGGTGGATGGGTTTTCAAATGGACGTGGGCTCGCCTCAGGCCTAGTAGCCTTACACTGAACTCTGAGAAACAAGGGCACGTCAAACAGGCTTTCGTGCGAACATCTTGGTTCTTGAAGATAAAGGCCCTTGGAGATATATGTGTTGTTCTCCAAGGGAATGTTCTTATACTCCCCTCTCAAGAAACAAAGCTGCAGGGAAATAGTCTTTCCACTACCACCTATAGGGACGAAGGCGGAAGCCATTTCCAACGTTCGCAGTGAAGGCACAAATACTGTGTCATGTACCACTGCTTGAGAAAAAGTTGTGTCGAAAGTTTCTCCCTACTCAGATCTTGTTTCAGGAAGATAAAAGCGTTTTCAGTTCTTTGCTGAAAGCGTAAGGTAAATGCAATAGGCTGAATTGTGAAGAAAAAAGTGGGTCGAATGTGACCACCACGTCACATGTTGTCCCCTGCAGAGGTGTGTGTCTGGAAATCGGAGGACGCGTAAGGAACGTGCTATACACTTAGTTCCCCATACAATGCTGTGGAGGGGCGGTCCTTCGACTGCCATCTCCTCTGCTAAGAAACGAACGGATTGAGGCAAAGTGTGAAAGAAACCAGAGGGGAAGCGTGATCTACCTTACCCGCGGAACAACTTCTTACGGAGGGTTTTCTCAACGAGCACCATTCATGGGTCACGAAGAGAGAAGCCTCTTCCAAAGTATGCGAGTTATGCAGAAGAAAGGCATACACGAATCTGTGCGAAACAAGTCTATCTCAAACGCGACTTTGAGCTCCCATCTGGGTTGGCGAAGAATTCATAGTCACAAAATATATGTGTTGAATCCTAAAGAAAGGGAGTACTATTCATTCTGAGGAAACACCACTACAGAGAAACCGTGTTTCTCCTAACATCTTCCCTGAACATGGTAGACTTTACCAACGTAAGTGTGAAATCGCAAGGAATGAGCCCCGTGCCTATCCCACAGACATACTTAGTGTAGAATGTCTGTCCCCATTCGAATCTTGTTCTGGGAGAAGTGTTTTCAGGAGTAGGAGAGAGAGCAGATGGAACGTATGAAGGTTTTCATTGTGAGAAGGAAATCCATCAGGAAAGCCATACACGTAAGGATGAGAAGCACTTTAGCATGAAAGGGTGAAGGCATCTTGAAAGGGTCCTGTGACGGTGCTGGAGAAACCTCTTCGGAAGTAGGCTTCCCTCAGCTGTCCTATGGTTTCAGTGAGATGAAAGTGCTTTCCGTAGTGGGTGTGAAGGCGTAAGGGACATGGCCTACACTTAACTTTCCGTGTCGAATGTGCCTACAGTCGTGACATGAAGAACGATGTATGGAAATGGAGGATGTGAGCAAGCCTAAGGAAGATGGCATACGTGTGTTTAACTGTAGGAACAAATCTATAGTGTTGCCGTCCTTCGACTACCATCTCTTTCGTAAGGTTGGAAGCAGCTTGTTAAGCGTTGTGTGCAAGGAAAGAGATGGAACGCGTGACCCTGTACAGGGAGGAAAACGTTGTGCGGAGGGTTTCTCTCCTTTAAGTCCTGTGTCATGCAGGTGGATGGGTCTTCAAATGGACGTGGGCTCGCCTCAGGCCTAGTAGCCTTACACTGAACTCTGAGAAACAAGGCCACGTCAAACAAGCTTTCGTGCGAACATCTTGGTTCTTGAAGATAAAGGCCCTTGGAGATATATGTGTTGTTCTCTAAGGGAAGGTTCTTATACTCCCCTCTCAAGAAACAAGGCTGCAGGGAAATAGTCTTTCCACTACCACCTATAGGGACGAAGGCGGAAGCCATTTCCAACGTTCGCAGTGAAGGCACAAATACTGTGTCATGTACCACTGCTTGAGAAAAAGTTGTGTCGAAAGTTTCTCCCTACTCAGATCTTGTTTCAGGAAGATAAAAGCGTTTTCAGTTCTTTGCCTGAAAGCGTAAGGAAAATGCAATAGCCTGAATTGTGAAGAAAGAAGTGGGTCGAATGTGACCACCACGTCACAAGTTGTCCCCTACAGAGGTGTGTGTCTGGAAATCGGAGGAAGCGTAAGGAACGTGCTATACACTTAGTTCCACAAAACAACACTGTGGAGGGGCGGTCCTTCGACTGCCATCTCTTCTGCTAAGAAACGAACGGATTGAGGCAAAGTGTGAAAGAAAGCAGAGGGGAAGCGTGATCTAACTTACCGGCGGAACAACTTCTTACGGAGGGTTTTCTCAACGAGCACCATTCATGGGTCACGAAGAGAGAAGCCTCTTCCAAAGTATGCGAGTTATGCAGAAGAAAGGCATACACGAATCTGTGCGAAACAAGTCTATCTCAAACGCGACTTCGAGCTCCCATCTGGGTTGGCGAAGAATTCATAGTCACAAAATATATGTGTTGAATCCTAAAGAAAGGGAGTACTATTCATTCTGAGGAAACACCACTACAGAGAAACCGTGTTTCTCCTAACATCTTCCCTGAACATGGTAGACTTTACCAGCGTAAGTGTGAAATCGCGAGGAATGTGCCCCGTGCCTGTCCCACAGACATACTTAGTGTAGAATACCTGTCCCCATTCGAATCTTGTTCTGTGAGAAGTGTTTGCAAGAGTAGGAGATAGAGCAGAAGGAACGTGTCCAGGTTTTCATTGTGAGAAGGAAATCCGTCAGGAAAGCCATACACGTAAGGATGAGAAGCACTTTAGCATGAAACGGTGAAGGCAACTTGAAAGGGCCCTGTGACGGTGCTGGAGAAAACTCTTCGGAAGTAGGCTTCCCTCAGCTGTCCTATGGTCTCAGTGAGATGAAAGTGATTTCCGTAGTGGCTGTGAAGGCGTAAGGGACATGGCCTAGACTTAACTCTCCGTGTCGAATGTGCCTACAGTCGTGACATGAAGAACGATGTATGGAAATGGAGGATGTGAGCAAGCCTAAGGAAGATGGCATATGTTTGTTTAACTGTAAGAACAAATCTATGGGGTTGCCGTCCTTCGACTACCATCTCTTTTCGTAAGGTTGGAATCAGCTTGTTAAACGTTGTGTGCAAGGAAAGAGATGGAACGCGCGATCCTGTACAGCGAGGAACACGTTGTGCGGAGGGTTTCTCTCTTTTAAGTCCGGTGCCCTGCAGGTGGATGGGTCTTCAAATGGACGTGGGCTCCCCTCAGGCCTAGTAGCCTTACACTGAACTCTGAGAAACAAGGCCACGTCAAACAGGCTTTCGTGCGAACATCTTGGTTCTTGAAGATAAAGGCCCTTGGAGATATATGTGTTGTTCTCCAAGGGAATGTTCTTATACTCCCCTCTCAAGAAACAAAGCTGCAGGGAAATAGTCTTTCCACTACCACCTATAGGGACGAAGGCGGAAGCCATTTCCAACGTTCGCAGTGAAGGCACAAATACTGTGTCATATACCACTGCTTGAGAAAAAGTTGTGTCGAAAGTTTCTCCCTACTCAGATCTTGTTTCAGGAAGATAAAAGCGTTTTCAGTTCTTTGCCTGAAAGCGTAAGGAAAATGCAATAGGCTGAATTGTGAAGAAAAAAGTGGGTCGAATGTGACCACCACGTCACAAGTTGTCCCCTGCAGAGGTGTGTGTCTGGAAATCGGAGGAAGCGTAAGGAACGTGCTATACACTTAGTTCCACAAAACAACGCTGTGGAGGGGCGGTCCTTCGACTGCCATCTCCTCTGCTAAGAAACGAACGGATTGAGGCAAAGTGTGAAAGAAAGCAGAGGGGAAGCGTGATCTACCTTACCCGCGGAACAACTTCTTATGGAGGGTTTTCTCAACGAGCACCATTCATGGGTCACGAAGAGAGAAGCCTCTTCCAAAGTATGCGAGTTATGCAGAAGAAAGGCATACACGAATCTGTGCGAAACAAGTCTATCTCAAACGCGACTTTGAGCTCCCATCTGGGTTGGCGAAGAATTCATAGTCACAAAATATATGTGTTGAATCCTAAAGAAAGGGAGTACTATTCATTCTGAGGAAACACCACTACAGAGAAACCGTGTTTCTCCTAACATCTTCCCTGAACATGGTAGACTTTACCAACGTAAGTGTGAAATCGCAAGGAATGAGCCCCGTGCCTATCCCACAGACATACTTAGTGTAGAATGTCTGTCCCCATTCGAATCTTGTTCTGGGAGAAGTGTTTTCAGGAGTAGGAGAGAGAGCAGATGGAACGTATGAAGGTTTTCATTGTGAGAAGGAAATCCATCAGGAAAGCCATACACGTAAGGATGAGAAGCACTTTAGCATGAAAGGGTGAAGGCATCTTGAAAGGGTCCTGTGACGGTGCTGGAGAAACCTCTTCGGAAGTAGGCTTCCCTCAGCTGTCCTATGGTTTCAGTGAGATGAAAGTGCTTTCCGTAGTGGGTGTGAAGGCGTAAGGGACATGGCCTACACTTAACTTTCCGTGTCGAATGTGCCTACAGTCGTGACATGAAGAACGATGTATGGAAATGGAGGATGTGAGCAAGCCTAAGGAAGATGGCATACGTGTGTTTAACTGTAAGAACAAATCTATAGTGTTGCCGTCCTTCGACTACCATCTCTTTCGTAAGGTTGGAAGCAGCTTGTTAAGCGTTGTGTGCAAGGAAAGAGATGGAACGCGTGACCCTGTACAGGGAGGAAAACGTTGTGCGGAGGGTTTCTCTCCTTTAAGTCCTGTGTCATGCAGGTGGATGGGTCTTCAAATGGACGTGGGCTCGCCTCAGGCCTAGTAGCCTTACACTGAACTCTGAGAAACAAGGCCACGTCAAACAAGCTTTCGTGCGAACATCTTGGTTCTTGAAGATAAAGGCCCTTGGAGATATATGTGTTGTTCTCTAAGGGAAGGTTCTTATACTCCCCTCTCAAGAAACAAGGCTGCAGGGAAATAGTCTTTCCACTACCACCTATAGGGACGAAGACGGAAGCCATTTCCAACGTTCGCAGTGAAGGCACAAATACTGTGTCATGTACCACTGCTTGAGAAAAAGTTGTGTCGAAAGTTTCTCCCTACTCAGATCTTGTTTCAGGAAGATAAAAGCGTTTTCAGTTCTTTGCCTGAAAGCGTAAGGAAAATGCAATAGCCTGAATTGTGAAGAAAGAAGTGGGTCGAATGTGACCACCACGTCACAAGTTGTCCCCTACAGAGGTGTGTGTCTGGAAATCGGAGGAAGCGTAAGGAACGTGCTATACACTTAGTTCCACAAAACAACACTGTGGAGGGGCGGTCCTTCGACTGCCATCTCTTCTGCTAAGAAACGAACGGATTGAGGCAAAGTGTGAAAGAAAGCAGAGGGGAAGCGTGATCTAACTTACCGGCGGAACAACTTCTTACGGAGGGTTTTCTCAACGAGCACCATTCATGGGTCACGAAGAGAGAAGCCTCTTCCAAAGTATGCGAGTTATGCAGAAGAAAGGCATACACGAATCTGTGCGAAACAAGTCTATCTCAAACGCGACTTCGAGCTCCCATCTGGGTTGGCGAAGAATTCATAGTCACCAAATATATGTGTTGAATCCTAAAGAAAGGGAGTACTATTCATTCTGAGGAAACACCACTACAGAGAAACCGTGTTTCTCCTAACATCTTCCCTGAACATGGTAGACTTTACCAGCGTAAGTGTGAAATCGCGAGGAATGTGCCCCGTGCCTGTCCCACAGACATACTTAGTGTAGAATACCTGTCCCCATTCGAATCTTGTTCTGTGAGAAGTGTTTGCAAGAGTAGGAGATAGAGCAGAAGGAACGTGTCCAGGTTTTCATTGTGAGAAGGAAATCCGTCAGGAAAGCCATACACGTAAGGATGAGAAGCACTTTAGCATGAAACGGTGAAGGCATCTTGAAAGGGCCCTGTGACGGTGCTGGAGAAAACTCTTCGGAAGTAGGCTTCCCTCAGCTGTCCTATGGTCTCAGTGAGATGAAAGTGATTTCCGTAGTGGCTGTGAAGGCGTAAGGGACATGGCCTAGACTTAACTCTCCGTGTCGAATGTGCCTACAGTCGTGACATGAAGAACGATGTATGGAAATGGAGGATGTGAGCAAGCCTAAGGAAGATGGCATATGTTTGTTTAACTGTAAGAACAAATCTATGGGGTTGCCGTCCTTCGACTACCATCTCTTTTCGTAAGGTTGGAATCAGCTTGTTAAACGTTGTGTGCAAGGAAAGAGATGGAACGCGCGATCCTGTACAGCGAGGAACACGTTGTGCGGAGGGTTTCTCTCTTTTAAGTCCGGTGCCCTGCAGGTGGATGGGTCTTCAAATGGACGTGGGCTCCCCTCAGGCCTAGTAGCCTTACACTGAACTCTGAGAAACAAGGCCACGTCAAACAGGCTTTCGTGCGAACATCTTGGTTCTTGAAGATAAAGGCCCTTGGAGATATATGTGTTGTTCTCCAAGGGAATGTTCTTATACTCCCCTCTCAAGAAACAAAGCTGCAGGGAAATAGTCTTTCCACTACCACCTATAGGGACGAAGGCGGAAGCCATTTCCAACGTTCGCAGTGAAGGCACAAATACTGTGTCATATACCACTGCTTGAGAAAAAGTTGTGTCGAAAGTTTCTCCCTACTCAGATCTTGTTTCAGGAAGATAAAAGCGTTTTCAGTTCTTTGCCTGAAAGCGTAAGGAAAATGCAATAGGCTGAATTGTGAAGAAAAAAGTGGGTCGAATGTGACCACCACGTCACAAGTTGTCCCCTGCAGAGGTGTGTGTCTGGAAATCGGAGGAAGCGTAAGGAACGTGCTATACACTTAGTTCCACAAAACAACGCTGTGGAGGGGCGGTCCTTCGACTGCCATCTCCTCTGCTAAGAAACGAACGGATTGAGGCAAAGTGTGAAAGAAAGCAGAGGGGAAGCGTGATCTACCTTACCCGCGGAACAACTTCTTATGGAGGGTTTTCTCAACGAGCACCATTCATGGGTCACGAAGAGAGAAGCCTCTTCCAAAGTATGCGAGTTATGCAGAAGAAAGGCATACACGAATCTGTGCGAAACAAGTCTATCTCAAACGCGACTTTGAGCTCCCATCTGGGTTGGCGAAGAATTCATAGTCACAAAATATATGTGTTGAATCCTAAAGAAAGGGAGTACTATTCATTCTGAGGAAACACCACTACAGAGAAACCGTGTTTCTCCTAACATCTTCCCTGAACATGGTAGACTTTACCAACGTAAGTGTGAAATCGCAAGGAATGAGCCCCGTGCCTATCCCACAGACATACTTAGTGTAGAATGTCTGTCCCCATTCGAATCTTGTTCTGGGAGAAGTGTTTTCAGGAGTAGGAGAGAGAGCAGATGGAACGTATGAAGGTTTTCATTGTGAGAAGGAAATCCATCAGGAAAGCCATACACGTAAGGATGAGAAGCACTTTAGCATGAAAGGGTGAAGGCATCTTGAAAGGGTCCTGTGACGGTGCTGGAGAAACCTCTTCGGAAGTAGGCTTCCCTCAGCTGTCCTATGGTTTCAGTGAGATGAAAGTGCTTTCCGTAGTGGCTGTGAAGGCGTAAGGGACATGGCCTAGACTTAACTCTCCGTGTCGAATGTGCCTACAGTCGTGACATGAAGAACGATGTATGGAAATGGAGGATGTGAGCAAGCCTAAGGAAGATGGCATATGTTTGTTTAACTGTAAGAACAAATCTATGGTGTTGCCGTCCTTCGACTACCATCTCTTTTCGTAAGGTTGGAAGCAGCTTGCTAAACGTTGTGTGCAAGGAAAGAGATGGAACGCGCGATCCTGTACAGCGAGGAACACGTTGTGCGGAGGGTTTCTCTCTTTTAAGTCCTGTGCCCTGCAGGTGGATGGGTCTTCAAATGGACGTGGGCTCGCCTCAGGCCTAGTAGCCTTACACTGAACTCTGAGAAACAAGGGCACGTCAAACAGGCTTTCGTGCGAACATCTTGGTTCTTGAAGATAAAGGCCCTTGGAGATATATGTGTTGTTCTCCAAGGGAATGTTCTTATACTCCCCTCTCAAGAAACAAAGCTGCAGGGAAATAGTCTTTCCACTGCCACCTATAGGGACGAAGGCGGAAGCCATTTCCAACGTTCGCAGTGAAGGCACAAATACTGTGTCATGTACCACTGCTTGAGAAAAAGTTGTGTCGAAAGTTTCTCCCTACTCAGATCTTGTTTCAGGAAGATAAAAGCGTTTTCAGTTCTTTGCCTGAAAGCGTAAGGAAAATGCAATAGGCTGAATTGTGAAGAAAGAAGTGGGTCGAATGTGACCACCACGTCACAAGTTGTCCCCTACAGAGGTGTGTGTCTGGAAATCGGAGGAAGCGTAAGGAACGTGCTATACACTTAGTTCCACAAAACAACGCTGTGGAGGGGCGGTCCTTCAACTGCCATCTCCTCTGCTAAGAAACGAACGGATTGAGGCAAAGTGTGAAAGAAAGCAGAGGGGAAGCGTGATCTACCTTACCCGCGGAACAACTTCTTACGGAGGGTTTTCTCAACGAGCACCATTCATGGTTCACGAAGATAGAAGCCTCTTCCAAAGTATGCGAGTTATGCAGAAGAAAGGCATACACGAATGTGTGCGAACCAAGTCTATCTCAAACGCGACTTCGAGCTCCCTTCTGGGTTCGTGAGGAATTCATAGTCACAAAACGTATGTGTTGAATCCTAAACAAAGGGAATACTATTCAGTCTGAAGAAACACCACTGCAGAGAAACCGTGTTTCTACTAACATCATCCCTGAACATGGTAGACTTTTCCAACGTAAGTGTGAAATCGCAAGGAATGAGCCCCGTGCCTATCCCACAGACATACTTAGTGTAGAATGTCTGTCCCCATTCGAATCTTGTTCTGGGAGAAGTGATTTCAGGAGTAGGAGAGAGAGCAGATGGAACGTATGAAGGTTCACATTGTGAGAAGGAAATCCATCAGGAAAGCCATACACGTAAGGATGAGAAACACTTTAGCATGAAAGGGTGAAGGCATCTTGAAAGGGCCCTGTGACGGTGCTGGAGAAACCTCTTCTGAAGTAGGCTTCCCTCAGCTGTCCAATGGCTTCAGTGAGATGAAAGTGCTTTCTGTAGTCGGTGTGAAGGCGTAAGGGACATGGCCTAGACTTAACTCTCTGTGTCGAATGTGCCTACAGTCGTGACATGAAGAACGATGTATGGAAATGGAGGATGTGAGCAAGCCTAAGGAAGATGGCATACGTGTGTTTAACTCTAAGAACAAATCTATAGTGTTGCCGTCCTTCGACTACCATCTCTTTCGTAAGGTTGGAAGCAGCTTGTTAAGCGTTCTGTGCAAGGAAAGAGATGGAACGCGCGATCCTGTACAGCGAGGAACACGTTGTGCGGAGGGTTTCTCTCCTTTAAGTCCTGTGTCATGAAGGTGGACGGGTCTTCAAATGGACGTGGGCTCGCCTCAGGCCTAGTAGCCTTACACTGAACTCTGAGAAACAAGGCCACGTCAAACAGGCTTTCATGCGAACATCTTGGTTCTTGAAGATAAAGGCCCTTGGAGATATATGTGTTGTTCTCTAAGAGAAGGTTCTTATACTCACCTCTCAAGAAGCAAAACTGCAGGGAAATAGTCTTTCCACTACCACCTATAGGGACGAAGACGGAATCCATTTCCAACGTTCGCAGTGAAGGCACAAATACTGTGTCATGTACCACTGCTTGAGAAAGAAGTTATGTCGAATGTTTCTCCTACTCAGATCTTGTTTCAGGAAGCTAGAAACGTTTTCGGTTCTTTGCCTGAAAGCGTAAGGGAAATGCCATAGGCTGAATTGTGAAGAAAAATGTGGGTCGAATGTGACCACCAAGTCACAAGTTGTCCCCTATAGAGGTGTGTGTCTGGAAATCGGAGGAAGCGTAAGGAACGTGCTATACACTTAGTTCCACAAAACAACGCAGTTGAGGTGCGGTCCTTCGAGTGCCATCTCCTCTGCTAAGAAACGAACGGATTGAGGCAAAGTGTGAAAGAAAGCAGAGGGGAAGCGTGATCTACCTTACCCGCGGAACAACTTCTTACGGAGGGTTTTCTCAACGAGCACCATTCATGGGTCACGAAGATAGAAGTGTCTTCCAAAGTATGCGAGTTATGCAGAAGAAAGGCATACACGAATGTGTGCGAACCAAGTCTATCTCAAACGCGACTTCGAGCTCCCATCTGGGTTGGCGAAGAATTCATAGTCACAAAATATATGTGTTGAATCCTAAACAAAGGGAGTACTATTCATTCTGAGGAAACACCACTACAGAGAAACCGTGTTTCTCCTAACATCTTCCCTGAACATGGTAGACTTTACCAGCGTAAGTGTGAAATCGCGAGGAATGTGCCCCGTGCCTGTCCCGCAGACATACTTAGTGTAGAATACCTGTCCCCATTCGCATCTTGTTCTGTGAGAAGTGTTTGCAAGAGTAGTAGATAGAGCAGAAGGAAAGTGTCAAGGTTTTCATTGTGAGAAGGAAATCCATCAGGAAAGCCATACACGTAAGGATGAGAAGCACTTTAGCGTGAAACGGTGAAGGCATCTTGAAAGGGCCCTGTGACGGTGCTGGAGAAAACTCTTCGGAAGTAGGCTTCCCTCAGCTGCCCTATGGTTTCAGTGAGATGAAAGTGTTTTCCGTAGTGGCTGTGAAGGCGTAAGGGACATGGCCTAGACTTAACTCTCCGTGTCGAATGTGCCTACAGTCGTGACATGAAGAACGATGTATGGAAATGGAGGATGTGAGCAAGCCTAAGGAAGATGGCATATGTTTGTTTAACTGTAAGAACAAATCTATGGTGTTGCCGTCCTTCGACTACCATCTCTTTTCGTAAGGTTGGAATCAGCTTGTTAAACGTTGTGTGCAAGGAAAGAGATGGAACGCGCGATCCTGTACAGCGAGGAACACGTTGTGCGGAGGGTTTCTCTCTTTTAAGTCCTGTGCCCTGCAGGTGGATGGGTCTTCAAATGGACGTGGGCTCGCCTCAGGCCTAGTAGCCTTACACTGAACTCTGAGAAACAAGGGCACGTCAAACAGGCTTTCGTGTGAACATCTTGGTTCTTGAAGATAAAGGCCCTTGGAGATATATGTGTTGTTCTCCAAGGGAATGTTCTTATACTCCCCTCTCAAGAAACAAAGCTGCAGGGAAATAGTCTTTCCACTGCCACCTATAGGGACGAAGGCGGAAGCCATTTCCAACGTTCGCAGTGAAGGCACAAATACTGTGTCATGTACCACTGCTTGAGAAAAAGTTGTGTCGAAAGTTTCTCCCTACTCAGATCTTGTTTCAGGAAGATAAAAGCGTTTTCAGTTCTTTGCTGAAAGCGTAAGGTAAATGCAATAGGCTGAATTGTGAAGAAAAAAGTGGGTCGAATGTGACCACCACGTCACAAGTTGTCCCCTACAGAGGTGTGTGTCTGGAAATCGGAGGAAGCGTAAGGAACGTGCTATACACTTAGTTCCACAAAACAACGCTGTGGAGGGGCGGTCCTTCGACTGCCATCTCCTCTGCTAAGAAACGAACGGATTGAGGCAAAGTGTGAAAGAAACCAGAGGGGAAGCGTGATCTACCTTACCCGCGGAACAACTTCTTACGGAGGTTTTTCTCAACGAGCACCATTCATGGGTCACGAAGAGAGAAGCCTCTTCCAAAGTATGCGAGTTATGCAGAAGAAAGGCATACACGAATCTGTGCGAAACAAGTCTATCTCAAACGCGACTTTGAGCTCCCATCTGGGTTGGCGAAGAATTCATAGTCACAAAATATATGTGTTGAATCCTAAAGAAAGGGAGTACTATTCATTCTGAGGAAACACCACTACAGAGAAACCGTGTTTCTCCTAACATCTTCCCTGAACATGGTAGACTTTACCAACGTAAGTGTGAAATCGCAAGGAATGAGCCCCGTGCCTATCCCACAGACATACTTAGTGTAGAATGTCTGTCCCCATTCGAATCTTGTTCTGGGAGAAGTGTTTTCAGGAGTAGGAGAGAGAGCAGATGGAACGTATGAAGGTTTTCATTGTGAGAAGGAAATCCATCAGGAAAGCCATACACGTAAGGATGAGAAGCACTTTAGCATGAAAGGGTGAAGGCATGTTGAAAGGGTCCTGTGACGGTGCTGGAGAAACCTCTTCGGAAGTAGGCTTCCCTCAGCTGTCCTATGGTTTCAGTGAGATGAAAGTGCTTTCCGTAGTGGGTGTGAAGGCGTAAGGGACATGGCCTAGACTTAACTCTCCGTGTCGAATGTGCCTACAGTCGTGACATGAAGAACGATGTATGGAAATGGAGGATGTGAGCAAGCCTAAGGAAGATGGCATACGTGTGTTTAACTGTAAGAACAAATCTATAGTGTTGCCGTCCTTCGACTACCATCTCTTTCGTAAGGTTGGAAGCAGCTTGTTAAGCGTTGTGTGCAAGGAAAGAGATGGAACGCGTGACCCTGTACAGGGAGGAAAACGTTGTGCGGAGGGTTTCTCTCCTTTAAGTCCTGTGTCATGCAGGTGGATGGGTCTTCAAATGGACGTGGGCTCGCCTCAGGCCTAGTAGCCTTACACTGAACTCTGAGAAACAAGGCCACGTCAAACAAGCTTTCGTGCGAACATCTTGGTTCTTGAAGATAAAGGCCCTTGGAGATATATGTGTTGTTCTCTAAGGGAAGGTTCTTATACTCCCCTCTCAAGAAACAAAGCTGCAGGGAAATAGTCTTTCCACTACCACCTATAGGGACGAAGACGGAAGCCATTTCCAACGTTCGCAGTGAAGGCACAAATACTGTGTCATGTACCACTGCTTGAGAAAAAGTTGTGTCGAAAGTTTCTCCCTACTCAGATCTTGTTTCAGGAAGATAAAAGCGTTTTCAGTTCTTTGCCTGAAAGCGTAAGGAAAATGCAATAGCCTGAATTGTGAAGAAAGAAGTGGGTCGAATGTGACCACCACGTCACAAGTTGTCCCCTACAGAGGTGTGTGTCTGGAAATCGGAGGAAGCGTAAGGAACGTGCTATACACTTAGTTCCACAAAACAACACTGTGGAGGGGCGGTCCTTCGACTGCCATCTCTTCTGCTAAGAAACGAACGGATTGAGGCAAAGTGTGAAAGAAAGCAGAGGGGAAGCGTGATCTAACTTACCCGCGGAACAACTTCTTACGGAGGGTTTTCTCAACGAGCACCATTCATGGGTCACGAAGAGAGAAGCCTCTTCCAAAGTATGCGAGTTATGCAGAAGAAAGGCATACACGAATCTGTGCGAAACAAGCCTATCTCAAACGCGACTTCGAGCTCCCATCTGGGTTGGCGAAGAATTCATAGTCACAAAATATATGTGTTGAATCCTAAAGAAAGGGAGTACTATTCATTCTGAGGAAACACCACTACAGAGAAACCGTGTTTCTCCTAACATCTTCCCTGAACATGGTAGACTTTACCAGCGTAAGTGTGAAATCGCGAGGAATGTGCCCCGTGCCTGTCCCACAGACATACTTAGTGTAGAATACCTGTCCCCATTCGAATCTTGTTCTGTGAGAAGTGTTTGCAAGAGTAGGAGATAGAGCAGAAGGAACGTGTCCAGGTTTTCATTGTGAGAAGGAAATCCATCAGGAAAGCCATACACGTAAGGATGAGAAGCACTTTAGCATGAAACGGTGAAGGCATCTTGAAAGGGCCCTGTGACGGTGCTGGAGAAAACTCTTCGGAAGTAGGCTTCCCTCAGCTGTCCTATGGTCTCAGTGAGATGAAAGTGATTTCCGTAGTGGCTGTGAAGGCGTAAGGGACATGGCCTAGACTTAACTCTCCGTGTCGAATGTGCCTACAGTCGTGACATGAAGAACGATGTATGGAAATGGAGGATGTGAGCAAGCCTAAGGAAGATGGCATATGTTTGTTTAACTGTAAGAACAAATCTATGGGGTTGCCGTCCTTCGACTACCATCTCTTTTCGTAAGGTTGGAATCAGCTTGTTAAACGTTGTGTGCAAGGAAAGAGATGGAACGCGCGATCCTGTACAGCGAGGAACACGTTGTGCGGAGGGTTTCTCTCTTTTAAGTCCGGTGCCCTGCAGGTGGATGGGTCTTCAAATGGACGTGGGCTCCCCTCAGGCCTAGTAGCCTTACACTGAACTCTGAGAAACAAGGCCACGTCAAACAGGCTTTCGTGCGAACATCTTGGTTCTTGAAGATAAAGGCCCTTGGAGATATATGTGTTGTTCTCCAAGGGAATGTTCTTATACTCCCCTCTCAAGAAACAAAGCTGCAGGGAAATAGTCTTTCCACTACCACCTATAGGGACGAAGGCGGAAGCCATTTCCAACGTTCGCAGTGAAGGCACAAATACTGTGTCATGTACCACTGCTTGAGAAAAAGTTGTGTCGAAAGTTTCTCCCTACTCAGATCTTGTTTCAGGAAGATAAAAGCGTTTTCAGTTCTTTGCCTGAAAGCGTAAGGAAAATGCAATAGGCTGAATTGTGAAGAAAGAAGTGGGTCGAATGTGACCACCACGTCACAAGTTGTCCCCTACAGAGGTGTGTGTCTGGAAATCGGAGGAAGCGTAAGGAACGTGCTATACACTTAGTTCCACAAAACAACGCTGTGGAGGGGCGGTCCTTCAACTGCCATCTCCTCTGCTAAGAAACGAACGGATTGAGGCAAAGTGTGAAAGAAAGCAGAGGGGAAGCGTGATCTACCTTACCCGCGGAACAACTTCTTACGGAGGGTTTTCTCAACGAGCACCATTCATGGTTCACGAAGATAGAAGCCTCTTCCAAAGTATGCGAGTTATGCAGAAGAAAGGCATACACGAATGTGTGCGAACCAAGTCTATCTCAAACGCGACTTCGAGCTCCCTTCTGGGTTCGTGAGGAATTCATAGTCACAAAACGTATGTGTTGAATCCTAAACAAAGGGAATACTATTCAGTCTGAAGAAACACCACTGCAGAGAAACCGTGTTTCTACTAACATCATCCCTGAACATGGTAGACTTTTCCAACGTAAGTGTGAAATCGCAAGGAATGAGCCCCGTGCCTATCCCACAGACATACTTAGTGTAGAATGTCTGTCCCCATTCGAATCTTGTTCTGGGAGAAGTGATTTCAGGAGTAGGAGAGAGAGCAGATGGAACGTATGAAGGTTCACATTGTGAGAAGGAAATCCATCAGGAAAGCCATACACGTAAGGATGAGAAACACTTTAGCATGAAAGGGTGAAGGCATCTTGAAAGGGCCCTGTGACGGTGCTGGAGAAACCTCTTCTGAAGTAGGCTTCCCTCAGCTGTCCAATGGCTTCAGTGAGATGAAAGTGCTTTCTGTAGTCGGTGTGAAGGCGTAAGGGACATGGCCTAGACTTAACTCTCTGTGTCGAATGTGCCTACAGTCGTGACATGAAGAACGATGTATGGAAATGGAGGATGTGAGCAAGCCTAAGGAAGATGGCATACGTGTGTTTAACTCTAAGAACAAATCTATAGTGTTGCCGTCCTTCGACTACCATCTCTTTCGTAAGGTTGGAAGCAGCTTGTTAAGCGTTCTGTGCAAGGAAAGAGATGGAACGCGCGATTCTGTACAGCGAGGAACACGTTGTGCGGAGGGTTTCTCTCCTTTAAGTCCTGTGTCATGAAGGTGGACGGGTCTTCAAATGGACGTGGGCTCGCCTCAGGCCTAGTAGCCTTACACTGAACTCTGAGAAACAAGGCCACGTCAAACAGGCTTTCATGCGAACATCTTGGTTCTTGAAGATAAAGGCCCTTGGAGATATATGTGTTGTTCTCTAAGAGAAGGTTCTTATACTCACCTCTCAAGAAGCAAAACTGCAGGGAAATAGTCTTTCCACTACCACCTATAGGGACGAAGACGGAATCCATTTCCAACGTTCGCAGTGAAGGCACAAATACTGTGTCATGTACCACTGCTTGAGAAAGAAGTTATGTCGAATGTTTCTCCTACTCAGATCTTGTTTCAGGAAGCTAGAAACGTTTTCGGTTCTTTGCCTGAAAGCGTAAGGGAAATGCCATAGGCTGAATTGTGAAGAAAAATGTGGGTCGAATGTGACCACCAAGTCACAAGTTGTCCCCTATAGAGGTGTGTGTCTGGAAATCGGAGGAAGCGTAAGGAACGTGCTATACACTTAGTTCCACAAAACAACGCAGTTGAGGTGCGGTCCTTCGAGTGCCATCTCCTCTGCTAAGAAACGAACGGATTGAGGCAAAGTGTGAAAGAAAGCAGAGGGGAAGCGTGATCTACCTTACCCGCGGAACAACTTCTTACGGAGGGTTTTCTCAACGAGCACCATTCATGGGTCACGAAGATAGAAGTGTCTTCCAAAGTATGCGAGTTTTTCAGAAGAAACGCATACACGAATCTGTGCGAAACAAGTCTATATCAAACGCGACTTCGAGCTCCCATCTGGGTTGGCGAAGAATTCATAGTCACAAAATATATGTGTTGAATCCTAAACAAAGGGAGTACTATTCATTCTGAGGAAACACCACTACAGAGAAACCGTGTTTCTCCTAACATCTTCCCTGAACATGGTAGACTTTACCAGCGTAAGTGTGAAATCGCGAGGAATGTGCCCCGTGCCTGTCCCGCAGACATACTTAGTGTAGAATACCTGTCCCCATTCGCATCTTGTTCTGTGAGAAGTGTTTGCAAGAGTAGTAGATAGAGCAGAAGGAAAGTGTCAAGGTTTTCATTGTGAGAAGGAAATCCATCAGGAAAGCCATACACGTAAGGATGAGAAGCACTTTAGCGTGAAACGGTGAAGGCATCTTGAAAGGGCCCTGTGACGGTGCTGGAGAAAACTCTTCGGAAGTAGGCTTCCCTCAGCTGCCCTATGGTTTCAGTGAGATGAAAGTGTTTTCCGTAGTGGCTGTGAAGGCGTAAGGGACATGGCCTAGACTTAACTCTCCGTGTCGAATGTGCCTACAGTCGTGACATGAAGAACGATGTATGGAAATGGAGGATGTGAGCAAGCCTAAGGAAGATGGCATATGTTTGTTTAACTGTAAGAACAAATCTATGGTGTTGCCGTCCTTCGACTACCATCTCTTTTCGTAAGGTTGGAATCAGCTTGTTAAACGTTGTGTGCAAGGAAAGAGATGGAACGCGCGATCCTGTACAGCGAGGAACACGTTGTGCGGAGGGTTTCTCTCTTTTAAGTCCTGTGCCCTGCAGGTGGATGGGTCTTCAAATGGACGTGGGCTCGCCTCAGGCCTAGTAGCCTTACACTGAACTCTGAGAAACAAGGGCACGTCAAACAGGCTTTCGTGCGAACATCTTGGTTCTTGAAGATAAAGGCCCTTGGAGATATATGTGTTGTTCTCCAAGGGAATGTTCTTATACTCCCCTCTCAAGAAACAAAGCTGCAGGGAAATAGTCTTTCCACTACCACCTATAGGGACGAAGGCGGAAGCCATTTCCAACGTTCGCAGTGAAGGCACAAATACTGTGTCATGTACCACTGCTTGAGAAAAAGTTGTGTCGAAAGTTTCTCCCTACTCAGATCTTGTTTCAGGAAGATAAAAGCGTTTTCAGTTCTTTGCTGAAAGCGTAAGGTAAATGCAATAGGCTGAATTGTGAAGAAAAAAGTGGGTCGAATGTGACCACCACGTCCCATGTTGTCCCCTGCAGAGGTGTGTGTCTGAAAATCGGAGGACGCGTAAGGAACGTGCTATACACTTAGTTCCCCAAACAATGCTGTGGAGGGGCGGTCCTTCGACTGCCATCTCCTCTGCTAAGAAAAGAACGGATTGAGGCAAAGTGTGAAAGAAACCAGAGGGGAAGCGTGATCTACCTTACCCGCGGAACAACTTCTTACGGAGGTTTTTCTCAACGAGCACCATTCATGGGTCACGAAGAGAGAAGCCTCTTCCAAAGTATGCGAGTTATGCAGAAGAAAGGCATACACGAATCTGTGCGAAACAAGTCTATCTCAAACGCGACTTTGAGCTCCCATCAGGGTTGGCGAAGAATTCATAGTCACAAAATATATGTGTTGAATCCTAAAGAAAGGGAGTACTATTCATTCTGAGGAAACACCACTACAGAGAAACCGTGTTTCTCCTAACATCTTCCCTGAACATGGTAGACTTTACCAACGTAAGTGTGAAATCGCAAGGAATGAGCCCCGTGCCTATCCCACAGACCTACTTAGTGTAGAATGTCTGTCCCCATTCGAATCTTGTTCTGGGAGAAGTGTTTTCAGGAGTAGGAGAGAGAGCAGATGGAACGTATGAAGGTTTTCATTGTGAGAAGGAAATCCATCAGGAAAGCCATACACGTAAGGATGAGAAGCACTTTAGCATGAAAGGGTGAAGGCATCTTGAAAGGGTCCTGTGACGGTGCTGGAGAAACCTCTTCGGAAGTAGGCTTCCCTCAGCTGTCCTATGGTTTCAGTGAGATGAAAGTGCTTTCCGTAGTGGGTGTGAAGGCGTAAGGGACATGGCCTACACTTAACTTTCCGTGTCGAATGTGCCTACAGTCGTGACATGAAGAACGATGTATGGAAATGGAGGATGTGAGCAAGCCTAAGGAAGATGGCATACGTGTGTTTAACTGTAAGAACAAATCTATAGTGTTGCCGTCCTTCGACTACCATCTCTTTCGTAAGGTTGGAAGCAGCTTGTTAAGCGCTGTGTGCAAGGAAAGAGATGGAACGCGTGACCCTGTACAGGGAGGAAAACGTTGTGCGGAGGGTTTCTCTCCTTTAAGTCCTGTGTCATGCAGGTGGATGGGTCTTCAAATGGACGTGGGCTCGCCTCAGGCCTAGTAGCCTTACACTGAACTCTGAGAAACAAGGCCACGTCAAACAAGCTTTCGTGCGAACATCTTGGTTCTTGAAGATAAAGGCCCTTGGAGATATATGTGTTGTTCTCTAAGGGAAGGTTCTTATACTCCCCTCTCAAGAAACAAGGCTGCAGGGAAATAGTCTTTCCACTACCACCTATAGGGACGAAGGCGGAAGCCATTTCCAACGTTCGCAGTGAAGGCACAAATACTGTGTCATGTACCACTGCTTGAGAAAAAGTTGTGTCGAAAGTTTCTCCCTACTCAGGTCTTGTTTCAGGAAGATAAAAGCGTTTTCAGTTCTTTGCCTGAAAGCGTAAGGAAAATGCAATAGCCTGAATTGTGAAGAAAGAAGTGGGTCGAATGTGACCACCACGTCACAAGTTGTCCCCTACAGAGGTGTGTGTCTGGAAATCGGAGGAAGCGTAAGGAACGTGCTATACACTTAGTCCACAAAACAACACTGTGGAGGGGCGGTCCTTCGACTGCCATCTCTTCTGCTAAGAAACGAACGGATTGAGGCAAAGTGTGAAAGAAAGCAGAGGGGAAGCGTGATCTAACTTACCGGCGGAACAACTTCTTACGGAGGGTTTTCTCAACGAGCACCATTCATGGGTCACGAAGAGAGAAGCCTCTTCCAAAGTATGCGAGTTATGCAGAAGAAAGGCATACACGAATCTGTGCGAAACAAGTCTATCTCAAACGCGACTTCGAGCTCCCATCTGGGTTGGCGAAGAATTCATAGTCACAAAATATATGTGTTGAATCCTAAAGAAAGGGAGTACTATTCATTCTGAGGAAACACCACTACAGAGAAACCGTGTTTCTCCTAACATCTTCCCTGAACATGGTAGACTTTACCAGCGTAAGTGTGAAATCGCGAGGAATGTGCCCCGTGCCTGTCCCACAGACATACTTAGTGTAGAATACCTGTCCCCATTCGAATCTTGTTCTGTGAGAAGTGTTTGCAAGAGTAGGAGATAGAGCAGAAGGAACGTGTCCAGGTTTTCATTGTGAGAAGGAAATCCGTCAGGAAAGCCATACACGTAAGGATGAGAAGCACTTTAGCATGAAACGGTGAAGGCAACTTGAAAGGGCCCTGTGACGGTGCTGGAGAAAACTCTTCGGAAGTAGGCTTCCCTCAGCTGTCCTATGGTCTCAGTGAGATGAAAGTGATTTCCGTCGTGGCTGTGAAGGCGTAAGGGACATGGCCTAGACTTAACTCTCCGTGTCGAATGTGCCTACAGTCGTGACATGAAGAACGATGTATGGAAATGGAGGATGTGAGCAAGCCTAAGGAAGATGGCATATGTTTGTTTAACTGTAAGAACAAATCTATGGGGTTGCCGTCCTTCGACTACCATCTCTTTTCGTAAGGTTGGAATCAGCTTGTTAAACGTTGTGTGCAAGGAAAGAGATGGAACGCGCGATCCTGTACAGCGAGGAACACGTTGTGCGGAGGGTTTCTCTCTTTTAAGTCCGGTGCCCTGCAGGTGGATGGGTCTTCAAATGGACGTGGGCTCCCCTCAGGCCTAGTAGCCTTACACTGAACTCTGAGAAACAAGGCCACGTCAAACAGGCTTTCGTGCGAACATCTTGGTTCTTGAAGATAAAGGCCCTTGGAGATATATGTGTTGTTCTCTAAGGGAAGGTTCTTATACTCCCCTCTCAAGAAACAAGGCTGCAGGGAAATAGTCTTTCCACTACCACCTATAGGGACGAAGACGGAAGCCATTTCCAACGTTCGCAGTGAAGGCACAAATACTGTGTCATGTACCACTGCTTGAGAAAAAGTTGTGTCGAAAGTTTCTCCCTACTCAGATCTTGTTTCAGGAAGATAAAAGCGTTTTCAGTTCTTTGCCTGAAAGCGTAAGGAAAATGCAATAGCCTGAATTGTGAAGAAAGAAGTGGGTCGAATGTGACCACCACGTCACAAGTTGTCCCCTACAGAGGTGTGTGTCTGGAAATCGGAGGAAGCGTAAGGAACGTGCTATACACTTAGTTCCACAAAACAACACTGTGGAGGGGCGGTCCTTCGACTGCCATCTCTTCTGCTAAGAAACGAACGGATTGAGGCAAAGTGTGAAAGAAAGCAGAGGGGAAGCGTGATCTAACTTACCGGCGGAACAACTTCTTACGGAGGGTTTTCTCAACGAGCACCATTCATGGGTCACGAAGAGAGAAGCCTCTTCCAAAGTATGCGAGTTATGCAGAAGAAAGGCATACACGAATCTGTGCGAAACAAGTCTATCTCAAACGCGACTTCGAGCTCCCATCTGGGTTGGCGAAGAATTCATAGTCACAAAATATATGTGTTGAATCCTAAAGAAAGGGAGTACTATTCATTCTGAGGAAACACCACTACAGAGAAACCGTGTTTCTCCTAACATCTTCCCTGAACATGGTAGACTTTACCAGCGTAAGTGTGAAATCGCGAGGAATGTGCCCCGTGCCTGTCCCACAGACATACTTAGTGTAGAATACCTGTCCCCATTCGAATCTTGTTCTGTGAGAAGTGTTTGCAAGAGTAGGAGATAGAGCAGAAGGAACGTGTCCAGGTTTTCATTGTGAGAAGGAAATCCGTCAGGAAAGCTATACACGTAAGGATGAGAAGCACTTTAGCATGAAACGGTGAAGGCATCTTGAAAGGGCCCTGTGACGGTGCTGGAGAAAACTCTTCGGAAGTAGGCTTCCCTCAGCTGTCCTATGGTCTCAGTGAGATGAAAGTGATTTCCGTAGTGGCTGTGAAGGCGTAAGGGACATGGCCTAGACTTAACTCTCCGTGTCGAATGTGCCTACAGTCGTGACATGAAGAACGATGTATGGAAATGGAGGATGTGAGCAAGCCTAAGGAAGATGGCATATGTTTGTTTAACTGTAAGAACAAATCTATGGGGTTGCCGTCCTTCGACTACCATCTCTTTTCGTAAGGTTGGAATCAGCTTGTTAAACGTTGTGTGCAAGGAAAGAGATGGAACGCGCGATCCTGTACAGCGAGGAACACGTTGTGCGGAGGGTTTCTCTCTTTTAAGTCCGGTGCCCTGCAGGTGGATGGGTCTTCAAATGGACGTGGGCTGCCCTCAGGCCTAGTAGCCTTACACTGAACTCTGAGAAACAAGGCCACGTCAAACAGGCTTTCGTGCGAACATCTTGGTTCTTGAAGATAAAGGCCCTTGGAGATATATGTGTTGTTCTCCAAGGGAATGTTCTTATACTCCCCTCTCAAGAAACAAAGCTGCAGGGAAATAGTCTTTCCACTACCACCTATAGGGACGAAGGCGGAAGCCATTTCCAACGTTCGCAGTGAAGGCACAAATACTGTGTCATATACCACTGCTTGAGAAAAAGTTGTGTCGAAAGTTTCTCCCTACTCAGATCTTGTTTCAGGAAGATAAAAGCGTTTTCAGTTCTTTGCCTGAAAGCGTAAGGAAAATGCAATAGGCTGAATTTTGAAGAAAAAAGTGGGTCGAAAGTGACCACCACGTCACAAGTTGTCCCCTGCAGAGGTGTGTGTCTGGAAATCGGAGGAAGCGTAAGGAACGTGCTATACACTTAGTTCCAGAAAACAACGCTGTGGAGGGGCGGTCCTTCGACTGCCATCTCCTCTGCTAAGAAACGAACGGATTGAGGCAAAGTGTGAAAGAAAGCAGAGGGGAAGCGTGATCTACCTTACCCGCGGAACAACTTCTTATGGAGGGTTTTCTCAACGAGCACCATTCATGGGTCACGAAGAGAGAAGCCTCTTCCAAAGTATGCGAGTTATGCAGAAGAAAGGCATACACGAATCTGTGCGAAACAAGTCTATCTCAAACGCGACTTTGAGCTCCCATCTGGGTTGGCGAAGAATTCATAGTCACAAAATATATGTGTTGAATCCTAAAGAAAGGGAGTACTATTCATTCTGAGGAAACACCACTACAGAGAAACCGTGTTTCTCCTAACATCTTCCCTGAACATGGTAGACTTTACCAACGTAAGTGTGAAATCGCAAGGAATGAGCCCCGTGCCTATCCCACAGACATACTTAGTGTAGAATGTCTGTCCCCATTCGAATCTTGTTCTGGGAGAAGTGTTTTCAGGAGTAGGAGAGAGAGCAGATGGAACGTATGAAGGTTTTCATTGTGAGAAGGAAATCCATCAGGAAAGCCATACACGTAAGGATGAGAAGCACTTTAGCATGAAAGGGTGAAGGCATCTTGAAAGGGTCCTGTGACGGTGCTGGAGAAACCTCTTCGGAAGTAGGCTTCCCTCAGCTGTCCTATGGTTTCAGTGAGATGAAAGTGCTTTCCGTAGTGGGTGTGAAGGCGTAAGGGACATGGCCTACACTTAACTTTCCGTGTCGAATGTGCCTACAGTCGTGACATGAAGAACGATGTATGGAAATGGAGGATGTGAGCAAGCCTAAGGAAGATGGCATACGTGTGTTTAACTGTAAGAACAAATCTATAGTGTTGCCGTCCTCCGACTACCATCTCTTTCGTAAGGTTGGAAGCAGCTTGTTAAGCGTTGTGTGCAAGGAAAGAGATGGAACGCGTGACCCTGTACAGGGAGGAAAACGTTGTGCGGAGGGTTTCTCTCCTTTAAGTCCTGTGTCATGCAGGTGGATGGGTCTTCAAATGGACGTGGGCTCGCCTCAGGCCTAGTAGCCTTACACTGAACTCTGAGAAACAAGGCCACGTCAAACAAGCTTTCGTGCGAACATCTTGGTTCTTGAAGATAAAGGCCCTTGGAGATATATGTGTTGTTCTCTAAGGGAAGGTTCTTATACTCCCCTCTCAAGAAACAAGGCTGCAGGGAAATAGTCTTTCCACTACCACCTATAGGGACGAAGACGGAAGCCATTTCCAACGTTCGCAGTGAAGGCACAAATACTGTGTCATGTACCACTGCTTGAGAAAAAGTTGTGTCGAAAGTTTCTCCCTACTCAGATCTTGTTTCAGGAAGATAAAAGCGTTTTCAGTTCTTTGCCTGAAAGCGTAAGGAAAATGCAATAGCCTGAATTGTGAAGAAAGAAGTGGGTCGAATGTGACCACCACGTCACAAGTTGTCCCCTACAGAGGTGTGTGTCTGGAAATCGGAGGAAGCGTAAGGAACGTGCTATACACTTAGTTCCACAAAACAACACTGTGGAGGGGCGGTCCTTCGACTGCCATCTCTTCTGCTAAGAAACGAACGGATTGAGGCAAAGTGTGAAAGAAAGCAGAGGGGAAGCGTGATCTAACTTACCGGCGGAACAACTTCTTACGGAGGGTTTTCTCAACGAGCACCATTCATGGGTCACGAAGAGAGAAGCCTCTTCCAAAGTATGCGAGTTATGCAGAAGAAAGGCATACACGAATCTGTGCGAAACAAGTCTATCTCAAACGCGACTTCGAGCTCCCATCTGGGTTGGCGAAGAATTCATAGTCACAAAATATATGTGTTGAATCCTAAAGAAAGGGAGTACTATTCATTCTGAGGAAACACCACTACAGAGAAACCGTGTTTCTCCTAACATCTTCCCTGAACATGGTAGACTTTACCAGCGTAAGTGTGAAATCGCGAGGAATGTGCCCCGTGCCTGTCCCACAGACATACTTAGTGTAGAATACCTGTCCCCATTCGAATCTTGTTCTGTGAGAAGTGTTTGCAAGAGTAGGAGATAGAGCAGAAGGAACGTGTCCAGGTTTTCATTGTGAGAAGGAAATCCGTCAGGAAAGCCATACACGTAAGGATGAGAAGCACTTTAGCATGAAACGGTGAAGGCATCTTGAAAGGGCCCTGTGACGGTGCTGGAGAAAACTCTTCGGAAGTAGGCTTCCCTCAGCTGTCCTATGGTCTCAGTGAGATGAAAGTGATTTCCGTAGTGGCTGTGAAGGCGTAAGGGACATGGCCTAGACTTAACTCTCCGTGTCGAATGTGCCTACAGTCGTGACATGAAGAACGATGTATGGAAATGGAGGATGTGAGCAAGCCTAAGGAAGATGGCATATGTTTGTTTAACTCTAAGAACAAATCTATGGAGTTGCCGTCCTTCGACTACCATCTCTTTTCGTAAGGTTGGAATCAGCTTGTTAAACGTTGTGTGCAAGGAAAGAGATGGAACGCGCGATCCTGTACAGCGAGGAACACGTTGTGCGGAGGGTTTCTCTCTTTTAAGTCCTGTGCCCTGCAGGTGGATGGGTCTTCAAATGGACGTGGGCTCGCCTCAGGCCTAGTAGCCTTACACTGAACTCTGAGAAACAAGGGCACGTCAAACAGGCTTTCGTGCGAACATCTTGGTTCTTGAAGATAAAGGCCCTTGGAGATATATGTGTTGTTCTCCAAGGGAAAGTTCTTATACTCCCCTCTCAAGAAACAAAGCTGCAGGGAAATAGTCTTTCCACTACCACCTATAGGGACGAAGGCGGAAGCCATTTCCAACGTTCGCCGTGAAGGCACAAATACTGTGTCATGTACCACTGCTTGAGAAAAGGTTGTGTCGAAAGTTTCTCCCTACTCAGATCTTGTTTCAGGAAGATAAAAGCGTTTTCAGTTCTTTGCCTGAAAGCGTAAGGAAAATGGAATAGGCTGAATTGTGAAGAAAAAAGTGGGTCGAATATGTCCACCAAGTCACAAGTTGTCCCCTACAGAGGTGTGTGTCTGGAAATCGGAGGAAGCGTAAGGAACGTGCTATACACTTAGTTCCACAAAACAACGCTGTGGAGGGGCGGTCCTTCAACTGCCATCTCCTCTGCTAAGAAACGAACGGATTGAGGCAAAGTGTGAAAGAAAGCAGAGGGGAAGCGTGATCTACCTTACCCGCGGAACAACTTCTTACGGAGGGTTTTCTCAACGAGCACCATTCATGGGTCACGAAGATAGAAGCCTCTTCCAAAGTATGCGAGTTATGCAGAAGAAAGGCATACACGAATGTGTGCGAACCAAGTCTATCTCAAACGCGACTTCGAGCTCCCTTCTGGGTTCGTGAGGAATTCATAGTCACAAAACGTATGTGTTGAATCCTAAACAAAGGGAATAGTATTCAGTCTGAAGAAACACCACTGCAGAGAAACCGTGTTTCTACTAACATCATCCCTGAACATGGTAGACTTTTCCAACGTAAGTGTGAAATCGCAAGGAATGAGCCCCGTGCCTATCCCACAGACATACTTAGTGTAGAATGTCTGTCCCCATTCGAATCTTGTTCTGGGAGAAGTGATTTCAGGAGTAGGAGAGAGAGCAGATGGAACGTATGGAGGTTCACATTGTGAGAAGGAAATCCATCAGGAAAGCCATACACGTAAGGATGAGAAACACTTTAGCATGAAAGGGTGAAGGCATCTTGAAAGGGCCCTGTGACGGTGCTGGAGAAACCTCTTCTGAAGTAGGCTTCCCTCAGCTGTCCAATGGCTTCAGTGAGATGAAAGTGCTTTCTCTAGTCGGTGTGAAGGCGTAAGGGACATGGCCTAGACTTAACTCTCTGTGTCGAATGTGCCTACAGTCGTGACATGAAGAACGATGTATGGAAATGGAGGATGTGAGCAAGCCTAAGGAAGATGGCATACGTGTGTTTAACTCTAAGAACAAATCTATAGTGTTGCCGTCCTTCGACTACCATCTCTTTCGTAAGGTTGGAAGCAGCTTGTTAAGCGTTCTGTGCAAGGAAAGAGATGGAACGCGCGATCCTGTACAGCGAGGAACACGTTGTGCGGAGGGTTTCTCCCTTTTAAGTCCGGTGCCCTGCAGGTGGATGGGTCTTCAAATGGACGTGGGCTCCCCTCAGGCCTAGTAGCCTTACACTGAACTCTGAGAAACAAGGCCACGTCAAACAGGCTTTCGTGCGAACATCTTGGTTCTTGAAGATAAAGGCCCTTGGAGATATATGTGTTGTTCTCCAAGGGAATGTTCTTATACTCCCCTCTCAAGAAACAAAGCTGCAGGGAAATAGTCTTTCCACTGCCACCTATAGGGACGAAGGCGGAAGCCATTTCCAACGTTCGCAGTGAAGGCACAAATACTGTGTCATGTACCACTGCTTGAGAAAAAGTTGTGTCGAAAGTTTCTCCCTACTCAGATCTTGTTTCAGGAAGATAAATGCGTTTTCAGTTCTTTGCCTGAAAGCGTAAGGAAAATGCAATAGGCTGAATTGTGAAGAAAAAAGTAGGTCGAATGTGACCACCACGTCACAAGTTGTCCCCTACAGAGGTGTGTGTCTGGAAATCGGAGGAAGCGTAAGGAACGTGCTATACACTTAGTTCCACAAAACAACGCTGTGGAGGGGCGGTCCTTCAACTGCCATCTCCTCTGCTAAGAAACGAACGGATTGAGGCAAAGTGTGAAAGAAAGCAGAGGGGAAGCGTGATCTACCTTACCCGCGGAACAACTTCTTACGGAGGGTTTTCTCAACGAGCACCATTCATGGGTCACGAAGATAGAAGTGTCTTCCAAAGTATGCGAGTTTTTCAGAAGAAACGCATACACGAATCTGTGCGAAACAAGTCTATATCAAACGCGACTTCGAGCTCCCATCTGGGTTGGCGAAGAATTCATAGTCACAAAATATATGTGTTGAATCCTAAAGAAAGGGAGTACTATTCATTCTGGGGAAACACCACTACAGAGAAACCGTGTTTCTCCTAACATCTTCCCTGAACATGGTAGACTTTACCAGCGTAAGTGTGAAATCGCGAGGAATGTGCCCCGTGCCTGTCCCACAGACATCCTTAGTGTAGAATACCTGTCCCCATTCGAATCTTGTTCTGTGAGAAGTGTTTGCAAGAGTAGGAGATAGAGCAGAAGGAACGTGTCCAGGTTTTCATTGTGAGAAGGAAATCCATCAGGAAAGCCATACACGTAAGGATGAGAAGCACTTTAGCATGAAACGGTGAAGGCATCTTGAAAGGGCCCGGTGACGGTGCTGGAGAAAACTCTTCGGAAGTAGGCTTCCCTCAGCTGTCCTATGGTCTCAGTGAGATGAAAGTGTTTTCCGTAGTGGCTGTGAAGGCGTAAGGGACATGGCCTAGACTTAACTCTCCGTGTCGAATGTGCCTACAGTCGTGACATGAAGAACGATGTATGGAAATGGAGGATGTGAGCAAGCCTAAGGAAGATGGCATATGTTTGTTTAACTGTAAGAACAAATCTATGGGGTTGCCGTCCTTCGACTACCATCTCTTTTCGTAAGGTTGGAATCAGCTTGTTAAACGTTGTGTGCAAGGAAAGAGATGGAACGCGCGATCCTGTACAGCGAGGAACACGTTGTGCGGAGGGTTTCTCTCTTTTAAGTCCGGTGCCCTGCAGGTGGATGGGTCTTCAAATGGACGTGGGCTCCCCTCAGGCCTAGTAGCCTTACACTGAACTCTGAGAAACAAGGCCACGTCAAACAGGCTTTCGTGCGAACATCTTGGTTCTTGAAGATAAAGGCCCTTGGAGATATATGTGTTGTTCTCCAAGGGAATGTTCTTATACTCCCCTCTCAAGAAACAAAGCTGCAGGGAAATAGTCTTTCCACTACCACCTATAGGGACGAAGGCGGAAGCCATTTCCAACGTTCGCAGTGAAGGCACAAATACTGTGTCATGTACCACTGCTTGAGAAAAAGTTGTGTCGAAAGTTTCTCCCTACTCAGATCTTGTTTCAGGAAGATAAAAGCGTTTTCAGTTCTTTGCTGAAAGCGTAAGGAAAATGCAATAGGCTGAATTGTGAAGAAAAAAGTGGGTCGAATGTGACCACCACGTCACAAGTTGTCCCCTACAGAGGTGTGTGTCTGGAAATCGGAGGAAGCGTAAGGAACGTGCTATACACTTAGTTCCACAAAACAACGCTGTGGAGGGGCGGTCCTTCAACTGCCATCTCCTCTGCTAAGAAACGAACGGATTGAGGCAAAGTGTCAAAGAAAGCAGAGGGGAAGCGTGATCTACCTTACCCGCGGAACAACTTCTTACGGAGGGTTTTCTCAACGAGCACCATTCATGGGTCACGAAGATAGAAGTGTCTTCCAAAGTATGCGAGTTTTTCAGAAGAAACGCATACACGAATCTGTGCGAAACAAGTCTATATCAAACGCGACTTCGAGCTCCCATCTGGGTTGGCGAAGAATTCATAGTCACAAAATATATGTGTTGAATCCTAAACAAAGGGAGTACTATTCATTCTGAGGAAACACCACTACAGAGAAACCGTGTTTCTCCTAACATCTTCCCTGAACATGGTAGACTTT
This sequence comes from Eumetopias jubatus, assembly GCF_037043125.1. Taxonomy (NCBI): domain Eukaryota; kingdom Metazoa; phylum Chordata; class Mammalia; order Carnivora; family Otariidae; genus Eumetopias; species Eumetopias jubatus. The sequence goes on from NW_028274854.1 coordinate 1,492,647, forward strand.
ACCAGCGTAAGTGTGAAATCGCGAGGAATGTGCCCCGTGCCTGTCCCACAGACATCCTTAGTGTAGAATACCTGTCCCCATTCGAATCTTGTTCTGTGAGAAGTGTTTGCAAGAGTAGTAGATAGAGCAGAAGGAAAGTGTCAAGGTTTTCATTGTGAGAAGGAAATCCATCAGGAAAGCCATACAGTAAGGATGAGAAGCACTTTAGCATGAAACGGTGAAGGCATCTTGAAAGGGCCTTGTGACGGTGCTGGAGAAAACTCTTCGGAAGTAGGCTTCCCTCAGCTGCCCTATGGTTTCAGTGAGATGAAAGTGTTTTCCGTAGTGGCTGTGAAGGCGTAAGGGACATGGCCTAGACTTAACTCTCCGTGTCGAATGTGCCTACAGTCGTGACATGAAGAACGATGTATGGAAATGGAGGATGTGAGCAAGCCTAAGGAAGATGGCATATGTTTGTTTAACTGTAAGAACAAATCTATGGTGTTGCCGTCCTTCGACTACCATCTCTTTTCGTAAGGTTGGAATCAGCTTGTTAAACGTTGTGTGCAAGGAAAGAGATGGAACGCGCGATCCTGTACAGCGAGGAACACGTTGTGCGGAGGGTTTCTCTCTTTTAAGTCCTGTGCCCTGCAGGTGGATGGGTCTTCAAATGGACGTGGGCTCGCCTCAGGCCTAGTAGCCTTACACTGAACTCTGAGAAACAAGGCCACGTCAAACAGGCTTTCGTGCGAACATCTTGGTTCTTGAAGATAAAGGCCCTTGGAGATATATGTGTTGTTCTCCAAGGGAATGTTCTTATACTCCCCTCTCAAGAAACAAAGCTGCAGGGAAATAGTCTTTCCACTACCACCTATAGGGACGAAGGCGGAAGCCATTTCCAACGTTCGCCGTGAAGGCACAAATACTGTGTCATGTACCACTGCTTGAGAAAAGGTTGTGTCGAAAGTTTCTCCCTACTCAGATCTTGTTTCAGGAAGATAAAAGCGTTTTCAGTTCTTTGCCTGAAAGCGTAAGGAAAATGGAATAGGCTGAATTGTGAAGAAAAAAGTGGGTCGAATATGTCCACCAAGTCACAAGTTGTCCCCTACAGAGGTGTGTGTCTGGAAATCGGAGGAAGCGTAAGGAACGTGCTATACACTTAGTTCCACAAAACAACGCTGTGAAGGTGCGGTCCTTCGAGTGCCATCTCCTCTGCTAAGAAACGAACGGATTGAGGCAAAGTGTGAAAGAAAGCAGAGGGGAAGCGTGATCTACCTTACCCGCGGAACAACTTCTTACGGAGGGTTTTCTCAACGAGCACCATTCATGGGTCACGAAGATAGAAGCGTCTTCCAAAGTAGGCGAGTTATGCAGAAGAAAGGCATACACGAATCTGTGCGAAACAAGTCTATCTCAAACGCGACTTCGAGCTCCCATCTGGGTTGGCGAAGAATTCATAGTCACAAAATATATGTGTTGAATCCTAAAGAAAGGGAGTACTATTCATTCTGAGGAAACACCACTACAGAGAAACCGTGTTTCTCCTAACATCTTCCCTGAACTTGGTAGACTTTACCAGCGTAAGTGTGAAATCGCGAGGAATGTGCCCCGTGCCTGTCCCACAGACATACTTAGTGTAGAATACCTGTCCCCATTCGAATCTTGTTCTGTGAGAAGTGTTTGAAAGAGTAGGAGATAGAGCAGAAGGAACGTGTCAAGGTTTTCATTGTGAGAAGGAAATCCATCAGGAAAGCCATACACGTAAGGATGAGAAGCACTTTAGCATGAAACGGTGAAGGCATCTTGAAAGGGCCCTTGTGACTGTGCTGGAGAAAACTCTTCGGAAGTAGGCTTCCCTCAGCTGTCCTATGGTTTCAGTGAGATGAAAGTGTTTTCCGTAGTGGCTGTGAAGGCGAAAGGGACATGGCCTAGACTTAACTCTCCGTGTCGAATGTGCCTACAGTCGTGACATGAAGAACGATGTATGGAAATGGAGGATGTGAGCAAGCCTAAGGAAGATGGCATATGTTTGTTTAACTGTAAGAACAAATCTATGGGGTTGCCGTCCTTCGACTACCATCTCTTTTCGTAAGGTTGGAATCAGCTTGTTAAACGTTGTGTGCAAGGAAAGAGATGGAACGCGCGATCCTGTACAGCGAGGAACACGTTGTGCGGAGGGTTTCTCTCTTTTAAGTCCGGTGCCCTGCAGGTGGATGGGTCTTCAAATGGACGTGGGCTCCCCTCAGGCCTAGTAGCCTTACACTGAACTCTGAGAAACAAGGCCACGTCAAACAGGCTTTCGTGCGAACATCTTGGTTCTTGAAGATAAAGGCCCTTGGAGATATATGTGTTGTTCTCCAAGGGAATGTTCTTATACTCCCCTCTCAAGAAACAAAGCTGCAGGGAAATAGTCTTTCCACTACCACCTATAGGGACGAAGGCGGAAGCCATTTCCAACGTTCGCAGTGAAGGCACAAATACTGTGTCATGTACCACTGCTTGAGAAAAAGTTGTGTCGAAAGTTTCTCCCTACTCAGATCTTGTTTCAGGAAGATAAAAGCGTTTTCAGTTCTTTGCCTGAAAGCGTAAGGAAAATGCAATAGGCTGAATTGTGAAGAAAAAAGTGGGTCGAATGTGACCACCACGTCACAAGTTGTCCCCTACAGAGGTGTGTGTCTGGAAATCGGAGGAAGCGTAAGGAACGTGCTATACACTTAGTTCCACAAAACAACGCTGTGGAGGGGCGGTCCTTCAACTGCCATCTCCTCTGCTAAGAAACGAACGGATTGAGGCAAAGTGTGAAAGAAAGCAGAGGGGAAGCGTGATCTACCTTACCCGCGGAACAACTTCTTACGGAGGGTTTTCTCAACGAGCACCATTCATGGGTCACGAAGATAGAAGTGTCTTCCAAAGTATGCGAGTTTTTCAGAAGAAACGCATACACGAATCTGTGCGAAACAAGTCTATATCAAACGCGACTTCGAGCTCCCATCTGGGTTGGCGAAGAATTCATAGTCACAAAATATATGTGTTGAATCCTAAACAAAGGGAGTACTATTCATTCTGAGGAAACACCACTACAGAGAAACCGTGTTTCTCCTAACATCTTCCCTGAACATGGTAGACTTTACCAGCGTAAGTGTGAAATCGCGAGGAATGTGCCCCGTGCCTGTCCCACAGACATGCTTAGGGTAGAATACCTGTCCCCATTCGAATCTTGTTCTGTGAGAAGTGTTTGCAAGAGTAGTAGATAGAGCAGAAGGAAAGTGTCAAGGTTTTCATTGTGAGAAGGAAATCCATCAGGAAACCATACACGTAAGGATGAGAAGCACTTTAGCATGAAACGGTGAAGGCATCTTGAAAGGGCCCTGTGACGGTGCTGGAGAAAACTCTTCGGAAGTAGGCTTCCCTCAGCTGCCCTATGGTTTCAGTGAGATGAAAGTGTTTTCCGTAGTGGCTGTGAAGGCGTAAGGGACATGGCCTAGACTTAACTCTCCGTGTCGAATGTGCCTACAGTCGTGACATGAAGAACGATGTATGAAAATGGAGGATGTGAGCAAGCCTAAGGAAGATGGCATATGTTTGTTTAACTGTAAGAACAAATCTATGGAGTTGCCGTCCTTCGACTACCATCTCTTTTCGTAAGGTTGGAATCAGCTTGTTAAACGTTGTGTGCAAGGAAAGAGATGGAACGCGCGATCCTGTACAGCGAGGAACACGTTGTGCGGAGGGTTTCTCTCTTTTAAGTCCTGTGCCCTGCAGGTGGATGGGTCTTCAAATGGACGTGGGCTCGCCTCAGGCCTAGTAGCCTTACACTGAACTCTGAGAAACAAGGGCACGTCAAACAGGCTTTCGTGCGAACATCTTGGTTCTTGAAGATAAAGGCCCTTGGAGATATATGTGTTGTTCTCCAAGGGAAAGTTCTTATACTCCCCTCTCAAGAAACAAAGCTGCAGGGAAATAGTCTTTCCACTACCACCTATAGGGACGAAGGCGGAAGCCATTTCCAACGTTCGCCGTGAAGGCACAAATACTGTGTCATGTACCACTGCTTGAGAAAAGGTTGTGTCGAAAGTTTCTCCCTACTCAGATCTTGTTTCAGGAAGATAAAAGCGTTTTCAGTTCTTTGCCTGAAAGCGTAAGGAAAATGGAATAGGCTGAATTGTGAAGAAAAAAGTGGGTCGAATATGTCCACCAAGTCACAAGTTGTCCCCTACAGAGGTGTGTGTCTGGAAATCGGAGGAAGCGTAAGGAACGTGCTATACACTTAGTTCCACAAAACAACGCTGTGGAGGTGCGGTCCTTCGAGTGCCATCTCCTCTGCTAAGAAACGAACGGATTTAGGCAAAGTGTGAAAGAAAGCAGAGGGGAAGCGTGATCTACCTTACCCGCGGAACAACTTCTTACGGAGGGTTTTCTCAACGAGCACCATTCATGGTTCACGAAGATAGAAGCCTCTTCCAAAGTATGCGAGTTATGCAGAAGAAAGGCATACACGAATGTGTGCGAACCAAGTCTATCTCAAACGCGACTTCGAGCTCCCTTCTGGGTTCGTGAGGAATTCATAGTCACAAAACGTATGTGTTGAATCCTAAACAAAGGGAATACTATTCAGTCTGAAGAAACACCACTGCAGAGAAACCGTGTTTCTACTAACATCATCCCTGAACATGGTAGACTTTTCCAACGTAAGTGTGAAATCGCAAGGAATGAGCCCCGTGCCTATCCCACAGACATACTTAGTGTAGAATGTCTGTCCCCATTCGAATCTTGTTCTGGGAGAAGTGATTTCAGGAGTAGGAGAGAGAGCAGATGGAACGTATGAAGGTTCACATTGTGAGAAGGAAATCCATCAGGAAAGCCATACACGTAAGGATGAGAAACACTTTAGCATGAAAGGGTGAAGGCATCTTGAAAGGGCCCTGTGACGGTGCTGGAGAAACCTCTTCTGAAGTAGGCTTCCCTCAGCTGTCCAATGGCTTCAGTGAGATGAAAGTGCTTTCTGTAGTCGGTGTGAAGGCGTAAGGGACATGGCCTAGACTTAACTCTCTGTGTCGAATGTGCCTACAGTCGTGACATGAAGAACGATGTATGGAAATGGAGGATGTGAGCAAGCCTAAGGAAGATGGCATACGTGTGTTTAACTCTAAGAACAAATCTATAGTGTTGCCGTCCTTCGACTACCATCTCTTTCGTAAGGTTGGAAGCAGCTTGTTAAACGTTGTGTGCAAGGAAAGAGATGGAACGCGCGATCCTGTACAGCGAGGAACACGTTGTGCGGAGGGTTTCTCCCTTTTAAGTCCGGTGCCCTGCAGGTGGATGGGTCTTCAAATGGACGTGGGCTCCCCTCAGGCCTAGTAGCCTTACACTGAACTCTGAGAAACAAGGCCACGTCAAACAGGCTTTCGTGCGAACATCTTGGTTCTTGAAGATAAAGGCCCTTGGAGATATATGTGTTGTTCTCCAAGGGAATGTTCTTATACTCCCCTCTCAAGAAACAAAGCTGCAGGGAAATAGTCTTTCCACTACCACCTATAGGGACGAAGGCGGAAGCCATTTCCAACGTTCGCAGTGAAGGCACAAATACTGTGTCATGTACCACTGCTTGAGAAAAAGTTGTGTCGAAAGTTTCTCCCTACTCAGATCTTGTTTCAGGAAGATAAAAGCGTTTTCAGTTCTTTGCCTGAAAGCGTAAGGAAAATGCAATAGGCTGAATTGTGAAGAAAAAAGTGGGTCGAATATGACCACCACGTCACAAGTTGTCCCCTACAGAGGTGTGTGTCTGGAAATCGGAGGAAGCGTAAGGAACGTGCTATACACTTAGTTCCACAAAACAACGCTGTGGAGGGGCGGTCCTTCAACTGCCATCTCCTCTGCTAAGAAACGAACGGATTGAGGCAAAGTGTGAAAGAAAGCAGAGGGGAAGCGTGATCTACCTTACCCGCGGAACAACTTCTTACGGAGGGTTTTCTCAACGAGCACCATTCATGGGTCACGAAGATAGAAGCGTCTTCCAAAGTATGCGAGTTTTTCAGAAAAAACGCATACACGAATCTGTGCGAAACAAGTCTATATCAAACGCGACTTCGAGCTCCCATCTGGGTTGGCGAAGAATTCATAGTCACAAAATATATGTGTTGAATCCTAAACAAAGGGAGTACTATTCATTCTGAGGAAACACCACTACAGAGAAACCGTGTTTCTCCTAACATCTTCCCTGAACATGGTAGACTTTACCAGCGTAAGTGTGAAATCGCGAGGAATGTGCCCCGTGCCTGTCCCACAGACATCCTTAGTGTAGAATACCTGTCCCCATTCGAATCTTGTTCTGTGAGAAGTGTTTGCAAGAGTAGTAGATAGAGCAGAAGGAAAGTGTCAAGGTTTTCATTGTGAGAAGGAAATCCATCAGGAAAGCCATACAGTAAGGATGAGAAGCACTTTAGCATGAAACGGTGAAGGCATCTTGAAAGGGCCCTGTGACGGTGCTGGAGAAAACTCTTCGGAAGTAGGCTTCCCTCAGCTGCCCTATGGTCTCAGTGAGATGAAAGTGTTTTCCGTAGTGGCTGTGAAGGCGTAAGGGACATGGCCTAGACTTAACTCTCCGTGTCGAATGTGCCTACAGTCGTGACATGAAGAACGATGTATGGAAATGGAGGATGTGAGCAAGCCTAAGGAAGATGGCATATGTTTGTTTAACTGTAAGAACAAATCTATGGTGTTGCCGTCCTTCGACTACCATCTCTTTTCGTAAGGTTGGAATCAGCTTGTTAAACGTTGTGTGCAAGGAAAGAGATGGAACGCGCGATCCTGTACAGCGAGGAACACGTTGTGCGGAGGGTTTCTCTCTTTTAAGTCCTGTGCCCTGCAGGTGGATGGGTCTTCAAATGGACGTGGGCTCGCGTCAGGCCTAGTAGCCTTACACTGAACTCTGAGAAACAAGGGCACGTCAAACAGGCTTTCGTGCGAACATCTTGGTTCTTGAAGATAAAGGCCCTTGGAGATATATGTGTTGTTCTCCAAGGGAATGTTCTTATACTCCCCTCTCAAGAAACAAAGCTGCAGGGAAATAGTCTTTCCACTACCACCTATAGTGACGAAGGCGGAAGCCATTTCCAACGTTCGCCGTGAAGGCACAAATACTGTGTCATGTACCACTGCTTGAGAAAAGGTTGTGTCGAAAGTTTCTCCCTACTCAGATCTTGTTTCAGGAAGATAAAAGCGTTTTCAGTTCTTTGCCTGAAAGCGTAAGGAAAATGGAATAGGCTGAATTGTGAAGAAAAAAGTGGGTCGAATAAGTCCACCAAGTCACAAGTTGTCTCCTACAGAGGTGTGTGTCTGGAAATCGGAGGAAGCGTAAGGAACGTGCTATACACTT